>NC_072007.2:45852902-46155932 GCF_028885655.2 Pongo abelii
GGAAGAAGTGGTCTATTTTTATACAGCAGCCCCCACATAACACAGGAAATCAAACACATTATTTCACTAATTCTTTTTTACCTGTTGCTTCGAGTGAATAAAGTCACAATGTGTGTAGAACAAATGAGTGACCCTTTACAAAGATTCTTGTTCCCACTGGAGATTTCAACGTGGCAAGCAAATAGCTTTAGAGTAGATCATTTTTAACCTAGTGAACAGCCACAATGAAGGTTTGATAAAAGATGAATCCAAATGAAGTAAGAACAGGAAGCTTGAGACTCTCTGCTCTGCTCAGTCCATACCATTTCCAGAACGGGTCAAGCACTCAGAAGTGCCCTGTGGCTGTATGGCAATAGAAACTTGTGGAAGGTAAATTTTTTATGTTTTTTCATTAAAACAGACTAAGAAATTGCCTAAAGGCAAGTTCCATATGTTTGGCTGTTGTTTAAACGTTAGTTTCTTAAATAAATTTGAATAAAACTATGACAGAAGAATCATTGGTTGCTAATTTCTGAAAGAGTAAATATTAGGTAAAGATAAAATGAATTATTGACTTTATTTCATAGTTATAATATCTTAAGTTGGAAAGACTCTTTTACTTTAATCATTGTGGGGAAAAAGTATAAGAAAAATTTTAAGACTATTGGGGTGCAAACCACAGGGTGTAGCCTATATCTACTCCGCATGCACCCTTCTGAAGTTCTTATATCCTAACCTCCTTTTTCATCCAACCTTAAATGATACCACAGAAATGCACTTACCAACCAAGCCTTTTTTTTTTTTAATGTCACAACTTTTCTCAAGGTGAAAAACACCAATAATACACACCCTCCACTTTCCCACAAATCCCTCTTCTTTCCCTATATCTTATCAACTTGTCAACGAATTGATCAACACTTTCCATTAACAAACTTTTAAAGTAAGAAAAATGGATGATGACTGCTTAAAATGAGAATCCTAGTGTAAAAATCACTGATTCTTTATCTGGAAATTCCAAAATGTCACCCAATGTAAAATGAACTGGCTTAATGAGAATTTTATACTAAACAACGTTCTCACAAAACATTATTTTTTAAAAATAGGGAGGAGTGAAAATGAACTTACTGGGAGGTACAGCAAACGACTTATTTTGTATTTGGGGGCCCATGTGTGGAACCATTTAGAGGTACAGAAGCCCTCTCTGAAAGAAAGAAGGATTTGACAATGTTATTTGAAACTTCCCAATGCCAATCTTTTCAAAGTCTAGCTGTTCTATTAGTAACTGAGAGAGGGATATCAAAATCTCCACCTATGGTTGTGGATTTATCTATTTTTTCCTTTAATTTTGTCAGCTTTTGCTGACAAGTCATAGCTCAAATTTGGGAAACACTGTTTCGGGAGACCAGACAGGAGATACGACCATTGAACCAAATGAACCATGATGTGTAGCTCTCTGAACTGATGTTCACAGAAGTCACTGCCCTACACATTTGGCAATTCTATTTTAAGATATGACCATGTTTTGGTCTATATGCAAATCTTTCCCTGAAGTGCCATTCACCTTTTCCTGGATTGTCATTTTTCTCAAACTGTTGACTAAGGATGAACATCTGTTAAGAAATGCCACCTCCCGTCTGAGAAACATGGAGCATGTAAAGCCACTGTAGGAAAGATAATATGCAATCACTATAATGCACGGGCTTTCCTTTAAGTCAGCTTTGCCATGTAATCTCATCAGCATGCATTAGCTGTGTAGCCATTGGGATGTTTCTTAACTGCTATGAACTCAATTACATCATCTGTAAAATGTCTTTGAAGAAACTATCTCATTAGGTTGAAGGCCATGAGGATTTAATGAGATAAAGTATATATAAACTGCTGTTCATATAGTAGGTGCTCAATAAATGCTAGCTTCCCTTCTGCATTTCCGTTTATATGCTAGCAAGGTCAAGAGCAGATGCATAAACAAGACTGAATTTTCTAGTCCGTATTTATAAGATCTTAACTCATGTTCAGTAATTAACACTAGTATACACAAATGAATATAGAACAAAATGACTTATACACACTTTCAGGTGTCTCACACACAAATGCTTTGAATGCCGTTGAAAAGTTTTGGGACCTTTTCAGTCACTTTGAATATTCTGTTCATCGATCTTCCTTTGCCCCCAGGCACCATTTGGGGGTCTCACCACATCCTTCTCTCTGTGACTCCTCTGGTTGGTGCCATGGCTGGCAAAGTCCTAAGGGATGCCAAGAGAATTCCCCTCCATCAGAGCATCTGGAGAAGCACACCACCTACAGAGCTCCTGGGTCAGGTCCAGGAGGTTAACTGTCTGTTTAGAACCATTATCCATTCTCTATTACACACATAGGGGACAGTCCACGACCATTCATTGCATCAAGATCAAAACATAATGTGTTGCAGGTAGGGAAGATACACATCACTTGGCAATTGCACTGCATTTGCTATTCAGGTTCTCAAAGCCTTGAAAGACAGCAAATGTCTACAATTCCCCAGTGCGAGATGATGGGAGATATAAACTAAATGGCAGAGATCGAAATCTCTTCTTTGGCATTCCACAATACGTGAGACAGCTTAGTGCCAAGAGCACCAGATTTAGAGTCTAAAGACCTGGATGTGGACCTGAATTTTAGTTTAGATACTGGTATGTTTCTGAACCTCAAATACAAGACCTGTAAGATGGGGATAATAAAGACTTCCTCCTGGCGTTACTGTTCAAGAATCAGATAAAGCAAACATGTGAGATATTGGGATCATCTTTGCTTACCTTGTAAAAGGCAGACTCTAAATCATTTCTAGGAATTATCAATGTCTATACCTTCAGTGCTGTGACTATTCTCACGTTTTGCCAGTAGCTTTCCTCCAGCTGGAGTAAACTGTAAAATTCCTCACTGTTTAAGGAGATGGTTTAAGGGGATGATGCTGTTTAAGGAGATGGTTTTTCAGATGAGAGCACCAAGGCCAATGTAAATGCCACATACATCAAATTCATGTGTGCTGATTCATAGACTAATAGTCTTTGAGCTCTGCACCTTCTTTGTGACAAAACAAATTTGTCATCAGTAATGAAACTTAAAACTTGGCTGTCGAATCCTTAATGCTCTTTGCCTTTAAAATAAAATTTGAAAAACCTTCAGTTCTATGTATTGACATCTTTACCTCTGATATATTAACAAACCATTAGCAGTTTAAGGGCTGAAAGGCCCAAGTAGTGTTATGCATGACGTCTGGGACATAGCTGAAAT
Source organism: Pongo abelii (assembly GCF_028885655.2). Classification (NCBI taxonomy): domain Eukaryota; kingdom Metazoa; phylum Chordata; class Mammalia; order Primates; family Hominidae; genus Pongo; species Pongo abelii. The sequence goes on from NC_072007.2 coordinate 45,856,152, forward strand.
TCAAGGGTCTCACACCATAACCTGCGCATTATTTCAACTGAAAGCTCACTCCCGCACCTCGGGCACCCTAGGCACAGGGAATATTCTCAGAAAATGGAATATCAATGGCATTGGAATGTGGAGACAAGACCTTATTAACTAGAATTATCACTCAACTTTGGAAATTACTTTAAAACCGAATGCCATTCTCATGGATAGTAAAATATGACACCCAAGCCGGTTCTCAACACTTTGAGATCATTTGAGTTTGGATTAGACAAAACTCCATAAAATATACACATTTGCATGCACAGAGAAAGATCAAGATTATGTGTACATGTACTTAGCTTACGAATTATAAGTGGATTTTTTGTGTATTTGTACATGGTTTATACCCACATATAGGCATATATAAATATTTACAAAGAAGCCAAAATTTTTTTAAATGTACTCCAAATCAAGTTAAAACTCATTAAGAAAGGAAGAACAAAATACAGCAAATTCTCCATTATTTGTATCAATAAGGTTAAGGCACAGGTTCAGATTTTGCTTTGAAATGTAGAATGTGATGATTTTGCAGCATGCTTATTCATATTAAAATTTTCCCCTCAGGACAGGTGGAGAATAGCTAACTCCACAGCTATGAGAAGTAGCCTGGGGGTGAGTCAAACAACAAAATATACCAGGTGCATGGAATTTTACTTGGAAGTCACAATATTCCCATTTTCCAGGTAAGAAAACTGAGTCTTAAACCACAGTAGCAAGAAAGAAAAAACTGTTCATAATGTGTTAAAGACAGGAAGGAAGACTTTATGCAATGGGAGACTACTGTAACAGGTATAGGGGCCACTGCAATATAATTTTTGAGTGGGAGAGACAGATTGAAACGAATTCCAAATACAGCATGACCAAGTGGAAATTTACAGCCAAGGAACAGGGTAGGGACCAGTGGATGGAAAATTACTAACAGGAAACATCAGAGGTAAGGGGAATGTACTTACTTAATACAGCAAATCAAACACACTATTTCACTAATTCTTTTTTACCTGTTGTTTCAGGTGAATGAAGTCACAATTTGTGTAGAACAAGTGAGTGACCCTTTACAAAGATTCTTAGCAGGATTCTTGCTGAAGACAGGCCAGGGTGATCACCCATTATGAGGGATGGTGAAGGATGAGGAATCTGATCAGACATAGAAGGTGATCGAATATTGAGTGGCGGGGAGTTCTGGGTCAACAGACTTAGCAGGGTTCTTGCCAACACTGGACCATGCATGAGAATCTAAACATCAAGACCTAGTCAGGGAGAGACTTTAGAAGGAGAGAATCTTGGCTGGGTGCAGTGGCTCACACCTGTAATCCCAGCACTTGGGGAGGCCAAGGTGGGTGGATCACGGGGTCAGGAGTTAGAGACCAGCCTGGCCAAGATTGTGAAGCCCCATCTCTACTAAAAATAGAAAAATTAGCCAGGTGCAGTGGCGGGTGCCTGTAATCCCAGTTACTCGGGAGGCTGAGGCAGGAGAATCGCTTGAACCTGGGGGGCAGAGGTTGCAGTGAGCCAAGGTCACACCACTGCACTCTAACCTGGGCGACAGAGCAAGACTCCATCTCAAAAAAAAAAAAAAAAAAAAACAACAAGGAGAGAATCTCTTTGTCATTTGTCAAAGCATACCACAAAGGCTATTCCCCTTTTTCTTTTGTTTATCTTTAGTTAACAAACACTTAAGTCAGTGTAACTGTGCACCAGGCACTATTGTAAGGAGCTTTATACATCTTAACTCAATTATCCCTCTGGACCACCCATGGAGGCAGTACCATTATTAGCTTTGTTGTACAGGTGAGGAAATTTAGGCCAGAGAGCTTAGTAACTTGCCAAAGATTGCATAGCTGGTAGGTGGAGGAGAAGGGATGGAGTGAATCCAGGTTTTATGGAGCCTGAAACTTACACAATTTGTGGAACTATGTAAGAAAAATAATACAAAATAGGAAATACAAAATTAGTCATGAATGAGAGAATAAATCATAACAAATTACTGATGCCTTGGAGATTCAGGGCCTTTTGAATCTAGTTGGAGTAGGGAAGCTAGTGTGTGGTCAGGAAACATTGCTAGTCAATTGACTATTGATGAGACATCAATATCAACTATTCCACCCAAGAGATATTAACTATTCCATCCAAGAGATATCAACTATTCCATCCAAGAGATATCAACTATTCCATAATTTGCTCCCGGGACATTCCATCTGCACTTCTAACTCATTTGCTTTGTATATTACGTTCTTTGACTTCACCAGGGCCTTCCTTGCCCTTCCACTTCCCCTAATCTTACTCACCCTGCTGTCTGGGATCAAGTTCTATACCATCCTTGACGCCACTAAAAGCCAAGGCCATTCCTCCCTCTGTGGTCTCCCAGAACAGTGTTTCCCAGGCTTTGAGCTGTGACTCATAAGCAAAGGCTGACAAAATTAAAAGAAGAAATAGATAAATCCACAACCATAGGTGGAGACTTTGATATCCCTCTCTAACTGATAGAACAACTAGACTTTGAAAAGATGGGAATTGGGAAGTTTCAAATAACACTGTCAAACAATTTGACTTGTCCAGCTGTAGTAACTAGAAAACTTCAGAATACATGTTCTCTCACATGCACATGAAACAGCCACCAAGGGAACCATATCGTGAGCCATAAATCACATCTCAGTGACCTCCTGGGAATAGAGTATCTTCTCTGACGGCAATAAAATTAAATTAGAAACCAATAGCACTAAGACATCTAGAAAATCTCCAAATATTTGGAAATTAATAACATACTGCTTAATGACTCACGGGCCAAAAAGGAAGTCAAAAATTAGAAAATGTTTGGAGGACCTATCATCCTTTGTTACAGAAAACTAAATGTATTTCCCATCACATGTATAGATATGGAGGGAGAACATCAGATTTTAAGCTTTTTCTAATTTATGCCACATCCTGTGATCAATTAACCCTCAAGTTACTAAGTCAGTAACTTCCAGCTAATGCACATCTCTTGTGATTTTCAAGGACTAAGCAGAAAGAATAAAACTTTGTATTTAGAAAAACACAGAACTTGCAAAATATAAAAATAGCAAGAGGAGGGTGAGTCACTTCTCCTGGAGTGCTTCTGAACTGGTAACCCATTTGAACCTAGCTGCACTCGCAGCTGAGAATCTTAAATCTGCATATGCAATTTGCCATTGGTTCATTTTCTTCTGCAGAAGATGGGAACCTCATTCACATAATTTTTGTACAGTCCCCCATATAATACCTTTCACCGTTGGGTACCATGGAGAGATTGGCAGGATGACCTACTGGATGACAGCAGTGTCTCTCTTGGAGTTGTTTGCCAATGAGCTAGCTGGACTGGAGGCTCTTCTTGCCCAGTAAGAAAGACTAGGCCTAGTCTCGACCTCTCACCTTGCCTCTGCTCAACAGCCGATGTCTCCAACCCAGGTTTGCAACTCCCCAGAGCAACTGGCACTTAAGCTTGATCTGCTTTTCTTCTGACATTTTAGTGGCCTTTTCAAAGAACTCTCTAGAAAAGTAGAGCAACAGGGAGCAGGGTCCCTGAACTGGAACACAACCCTGATGCATCCAACCATTTTTGGCTTAAAATTATTTCTCCCCAGTATCTGAGAAGTGATGCCCATGGTAGTCTGCATCCTTCTGCCTGAAAGTGTTATACTCACTCGATACCCCCCTAGACCCTTTGCTAGACAGGACTGAATGCATTAAAGTGATAACAGCTAGACCATTAACTGGCTCTCTTGGATGGAGCAACATACTAACTCAACACAGAAGATCACAATGGAGCCATCTTGGCACATTCACCCAGAAATACTCATTTTAAAACATCTTAAAGTGGAACTTATGGGATGAAGTCAATAATCCATATTATTACAAGTTTATAAATAACTTTTTCATTGGTAGATAGTTAATATCTTCACAGAGCTATAATTTTTCCACTGAATCCCCTGTATATAAGAACATCTTGCTTAAAAATTAAAAGTTAATAAACTTTTTAAAAAGAATATCTTGTGTGTTTATACAATTGGGTCTACAATTTCTGCATAGAGAATGTGTTCTGTATACATTACAGATGCTTCTGCAACCACCACACATGGCCAAACTTATTTTTTTATTAATAAATATAACATGATGCTATAGAATGTTTCATTGTCCTTTTTATTTAAATAAGTTATCAATGTGCCTGCTGTACCCATCATTAGACCTCTGGGTACATTCATGAGACATATGTGGTTAGCTGATTTTCATGGTAAGATCTAGTTTTCCCTCCATGACTAATTCTAGTGTTTTAGACAAATATCATAAGAAATTCCTATCTTTGGAGCAGACAGATTTTGCAGAACTCTGTGTATCTGTGCTCTGGACCTCTACACTGTAGTTACATCATTCTGAAGAAATTAGTAATATGCACCATATCCTTCCAACACAAGCAAAAACCACCAGGTGGGGATTGGGCAACAAAACAGATTAGCATTCTGATTGCATCTAAAGCAAAAAGTAAAATTTTTAAATAATAACTTTTGACATCCCTGGAAAGTCTGTAGCAGACTATCTTTAATTTTAAAAAAATTAAAAGGTTGTCTCTAACATTTCCCTGACGGTACCTTATACCACCAGTTTCTTAAGCACCTTCCATGGGCCTAATCCCAGCTATAATTCTGGCCCTCACTGGAGTTCCAGGCACATGAAAGCAAGGACTTGCTCATTTTGTCCACTGCTAAACCCTCATGCCTGGCCCAGTGCATGACACATGGAGACAGTCAAGAAGTCTCTGCTGGTGGAGTGTGTCCACTACTGTAAGGGGGCTTAACGCTAGAGGCTCGTTCCAGCAGACACATTTCCTGGTCTGCTTTCATGGAGAGAGGAGAAAGAGAACAATGGAGGGAGGGAGGGAGGGAGAGGAAGAACAAGGAGAAGAGGAAGGGGAAGAGTAGGATGAGGAAGAAGAGGAAGAGGAAGAAAAGGAGGAGAGAGAGGAAGGAGAAGAGGAAGCGGAAAAGAAGGTGAGGAGGGGGGAATAGATGATGTCTTGTGCTTTCATTACCCCAAAGCATTTGAGTCAAGAGTTAAGAAGTTATGTACTCAGACAATAAATTAAACTTATCATTTTCTACCTGATATTTTTAACATCACATGGTTACCACCTTAAGAAATATGAGAAAATGTAATCATATTGGTTAACATGACTTCCCATGTTTTGCTCCATATTCATAGGAGTGTCATTCCTAAAGTAAGCTTTTAGCTAGAACAAAAAAGCAAGAATCCCACTGCTCCATATTCTACTGCTTCCTACCAAGCTCCAACCAATGGACGCATAGGCAGGCCTTCTTTTGTCATGTCTCCTGCCAGTCTTCCTACCTTATCTACAGAAATCATTTTATATAGATCCATAGAGTGTCACACCCAGGACAGTCAAGTGTCATACTCAGGACCATCACTTGTCACAGAAGCAGCCTGCCCCCTTAGCCCACGGGATGCAGCTAATGCCCTTCTGAGACTATTGAGCTATGGTTTCATGGAAATTTCAAGGAAGGTTCTCACTAAGGCCATGATCTTAGCTTGGAGCATGGTCTCTAGGGCTGGATGATCTTTTAATAGTATGGGTTCACCATCCCTTTCCTTCCACCATGTGAGTCTTCTCTCGGGCCTCCACGTCTCTATGGGCTTCAGTACTACATGCAGAAAGCCCCAACTCAGTGTCACTACAAGGAGCCTTGACCTTGACCTCCTATAGGAAAGGCACTGAGAGTTATCCCAAGGATAAAGACCCATCATTTTAGGACCAATACAGAGTCTAAAAGATTACAGCATGAAAAGAGAGATCAGAGCAAAGATTAGCAGAGCAGCACTTCTACTGCCAAGGGCAACAGGTTGCACCTAAAAATATTTCTGTTTTTAAGGAGAAATAGTTCAAATGACTTCTTTAAAACAAATAAGCCTGATTTACTACACTTTACAGATTCCTATTTGTAAGAAAGAAAGTTCTAGACTTAGAAGATAAATAAATGAGTGAATACATAAATAAAAGTTTCTGACTCCATGGTCCATGCCCAGGACACATTCATTGATGACACGCATTCATAAATCCTCTCTGAGAACTACACAGCTGTGGTTAGTCATATTGTTTCTTGATTAAGTTACTGTAGTTTCATTCAGATCCTTTTAAAAAATACATTTGTAGCATATCTTCCATTTTAAAAATATATTTTCTCATTCTTGCCATTCATGTACTTTGAAATGCTTCCCTAAAGATTGACATCAACAGTGTTGAAAAAGTAAATATTTGGGAACAGGAATGAACCCTAGTGGAATGGGTTCCTGCACCAAAGATCCTATGAATCCATGCTTCATTGTGCAAAGTGAACCCCTACTCTTACGGACCTGCTGCTAGAGCTCTGATAGGTGTTGAATGATCCCAGAACCTGAAGGACCTATTTGAATTCAGATCATTGGTCTTCTTATCATCCTCAGTAGCTATATCTTTGTCAGTCTACAAGTACTAGCCTTGAAGTTTTACGACACTTTATTCTCATAAGGATCATTTTTTTCCATAGCAGACAGACTCTACATACCCCTCAAGAAAACCCTTTCTTGCACTATAGAGTCTACGTCAAGGAATCCTCACTGTGTTTACATTCTGATTTTCAAACATTTCAATTTGTAAGTAAGTGTATGTGTTGCCTTCAGGGCAGTGTAAATAGCTTGCCCAAAAATCTCAGCATAAATTTTCATCTCTCCTTTCAAGGCCTCAATTCTCTTCTCTACCTCTGATGATGTATTGACTTGGGTATTAATCATCTTTAAACATTTAATTACTGTCTGAGTGCCATGTCTCACCTTCAGTGCTGTTCCTCACAAAGCTGGATCCAGTACAATACAGCATCTTTAAACCAATGCACAAATAACAGATTTGTTGCTGCAAAACACTTTTATGCAGCATCAATAAAACCTCTCCAGCAAGCACAGACAGCCAATGGTCAGAGTCCCAGGGGGCCTTCCACACAGGATACGCATCTTGTTACAGAATTCCTCAATGCCTTTTTGCTGTCTCCCTAATGACCAGTTAAATGGTCTCCCTCGAGGATGCCTGAGTCAGCGCCAGCTTGAAAACTGCTGAGGAAACATCCTCTTTTACTGGAAATGATTTCCATCCAACGGCCATGTGCCATATTTAGACTCACGGCTTAGTAACACCCAACAGAAGGGGCTAAGTTTGCAGAAGAGGAGGCCCTGTGCTGTGAGAAAAGAACTTGCTTTTGTCTGGCCAAGTGACCGCAGGGGCTGGAGCTGGTGAGTCTGTGGTGGTCTGGAACCCGAGGGACAGAAACGCTCCATTCTATCTGGAGAGACAGGAGTCTCTTCAGCAGAGCAGCTGGTTCTTCCCATGCTGCTTGTCTTACACATCAGAGACCTGACTGGGGAGGTGGTGATTCAAGTCTAGCCCACGTCTGCCTGGCAGTAAGACATTAAAACTCAACGACTCTCTTTGCCTGCATTCAACAGGCGGGATGGATGGCAGGCAAATCTATCTTCATCTCCCTTTAAAAGTAAGTCACACAAGAATGATATTAACACATATCTTGAGTCATAGAGTAAAATTCTGCTAAAGAGCAGAACCACTGAAATATAGAGCTTTAAAATGTATCTATACATATTAATACTAATAATTTAATATAAACATTTAAGTGTGGATATGATATTTTAAGTGCTCTCTTTTCTCTCTCAGTTTTCCTTGGCCTCTCTATTCTCCCTGCTCCCCAACATCCACCCACATTAACTCATACAATCAACTTAGCTTGCACCCTTCCATGTTCCTCCTCATGTTCATCTAGTTTTATGCAGACACGTATACATATATCCACACAGATACATCCTTTATGTCATTGTTTTCTTAAAAAGTAGAATCCCGTGACAAACACTTCTCTGCATCTTGTTTTTCTCTCCCAAAAAGAGAAAGGAAAACACCTCCACGTCAACCCCTATAGCTGTGACTCAGTCTGTCTAATAGTTGTGTATTCCAGGCTATGGACATTTCATAATTTTTCCATCCATTCCTTTATGGATAAGGCAAAACTTCTTGCAACTCTGTCTTGCTCTATTTCTATAATTTCCAACCGGAAATCAAAACAAAGAATTCTTACACAAATCTTAAATGTATTTTCTTTAACAAAAACCAAGAAAAGTTCTCCCTTAAGCCCTAACACAAGCTCATCTTATTTTCAGTGCAGAGGGCAATGCTGTTTTAAAATGTGGGTTTTATGATTATCCAAGGACTATAAGGCCAACAGCTCAGGAAAGGACTACAATTGCAAAGATGGCTCATGACTCACGGCTCCCCCGAGGAGGAGGCAGACATGTCATGCAGGGTCATATGCGGAAGCACCAGCGTTGGTCACGAGGCTGAGGGAGTGAGTGGAAGGCATGAAAAAGGCTTTATGAGGGATTCCAAGGAAGGAATGAGTATAGCAGGACAAGCAAGCTAAGCAGGTTTAGGGTTAGCTAGCTTGAATAATTCTGCAGGCTCGAGGGTTTAGCAGCTGTCCTGGGTTGTCCAACAACTGCCCTTGGTGTGATTAGGGCAGGTGAATAGTGGCCCAGAGGTGGTTGGCAGGGTATGGGCTTCGGACTGATTGGCTTGCATATGAAAGGTGCTCTTCTAAGTTAGTTGATTGTTATCTTTGGGAATTAGCTAACCCTCTCCCCTCCAAGGGGCAGTCCCTCCTGACCCATGAGACCACAGGTGCCAGGGCTTCAAGAACACAGAAAATAAGAAAGAAGTAAATACAAATGCCTGGACACTCAAGCAATGTTTGATAAATGATAGGCATGCTAATCAAGGAAACACAATACACTCTGCCTCCTGCCCAAAGGCACAGCTCCACAGACTCAGCCAGGTTGTTGCATAGAGCCTTAGTCCCTCAGGGGTGCAAATGAGCTCCTTCCAAGGATGAGGTGGGGAGGAGTACTGTTGGGGCTGAGTGGCTGATAGCTAGCAGGACAGCATAAAGCATGCTGAGCTACAGCTGGGGCAGGGAGGATGATCATAGTTGCTGTTTGTTCTACAAAGCTTGCAGTCCTATCTAGAGACACCTACTTGGCCTCAATTTCCTTGCTCTTTTGGCCAATTGCTGCACACTCTTGAGCAGCAACTGGAATGGCAGAAGCCCCCTCCCTAGAGTTGGGGAGTCTGCTGCCAGTTCTTTGACCATGTTTTCTTCTCCACTGAAGAAGCTCTCTGTTGTTCTGCCTCCAGCACCCCCACATCCCCTGCTCATGGGAGGAAGGATGAAATCAGAATTCTCCTTGCCATGCATGAAGAAGGATCTCATTAGACCTTGTACTGGCGCTTCTTTGCTAGTTATGCCCCTGTCCTACACACACTGGTACATAATCACTCTGTGTTGTATGCATTCATTCCTTGTCATTTTGTCATGCATTTATGAAGAGGATATAGGGTTAGAGATATGTTATTCCTGAAAATAAATATCTGTAAAGGGGATCACGAGTGCAACAAGACAAAAGAAATCAAGGTGTTTGGATTTTTCCTCTTCCTCCCCATCAGCCTTCCTCCCTCTATTCTTCCTCTTCACTGTCTGGCCCTAATGCAGGTGTTGTTGAGTTTGAGTTAATTGAGAAAGAAAAAACTGAGTTTAAAACTAGCCAGTCCAATTTAATTCATTCAATAAGCATGCACTGTGAGTCCATTCTATACTAGGCTTGCAGATGCTACAATGAGCAGCATGGTCCCTGCCTTCAAAACACTTGTTATTTGATAATAAAAAATGATTATATATTGAGCATTGTCAAAAACTGTGAAGGGTCTGAAATTATAACCTACTTGCAAGTTAACAAGTTAGTCCGCCACAATTTCATGGATGCTGGTAGAAGACAGGAGACTCCTGGGTCAGAGACAAAGAACTTCATTACTCACAGCACAGCAGGCAGCATGAAGTTTGCATTTACTTTGGTTTCCCTTACCCCTCAACCCTTGCGGAGGTGAGGAGGAGAAGCCCAAGTGGAGGCTGCATACACAGTGAGTTTGTGTCACAACTGAGGAGCTACAAGCTTAGAAAATTCAAATCTTCATAAAGGGCTGCAAGCAAACCTGCCAAACCCTTTGCCCCAGCAGGATACACTCTCTCTACCATCCAAGGATGTGCACGAAACAAACATCTTGAAAAGATAGTCCAGAAAAAAATGTAGTTACTGTTCTTCTTATAAGACATGCAGAACCATGAGGGACCTTGGGGAATTGTCTCCCTAAAAGCATTTACCACCTGTCAGGAATTGTCTTAAATTCAGGATCTCACTTCATCATCACAGCCACTCCACTTGACATCCCACTTCCTATCCTGCAGTGTAAGAAATGGATGCATGCCTCAACTTCAGGCTCAACAATACATAAATAAAAGTGGCCAAAGAAATTGGATTCAAATCTGATTCCAAGTTGTGACCTGCATCCTCAAGAAGCTTGTCCATCTTCTTATGGGAGGACAGTCAACTGTCCAAAAGATGTATATTTTCCAGGTACATAGGTAGGAGTTTTGTCAAAGACAGGGTGATATTTACCACTCACCTCCTGACACGACCTACCTAAAACAAAACAAAACTCACTCAGGAGGGTCCTGACTATGTACTCAGAGATTACACCCATGCACAGGTAACGATGGAAGTCATGAGACAAATCTCAAACAGATTTAATAAGCTAAACCTCACAGGCAACTCTTTTCCTCCATGAAGGTATCTATCCTGGTGAAGGCATCAAAATGACCACAGTGTTACTGTAGTATGTATTTATCTGACGGGGTAGAACAATACCTTGAAATTTGCAAATTGAAGTATTGTAAACATAGGCAATTGCGATGTTGAGCTCATGTTTCTCCATTCCAGAAATAATTATTTACAGCCCTCCTAGGGCCAAGCTGATTCTGCCTGCCCTTGCATTGTGGGCATTTTCCATTCACAGCCAGACCTGCCAAAAGCAGAGTATCTGAATGTTTTAACTGTGGGTTTCCTTTTTTTCAAAATCCGGTATATGTTTTTGGCATTTAATACAGCATAATGAATAGCCTTGACTATGATACCGTTCCAAACCTAGACATTTTAATTTCATCATTCCATGTTTAACCTAGGAAACAGTGGCTTGTTTAATGAATGTGCCAGTTTTATGCTTTGTGTTAATGTGACCTAAGCGAAATACAATTAAAATTTAAATTAACATATCCTTATAAAAATAACTTATATCTTTATCTTCTCTAACTCTTCCTCTGAAGAGAAAATTATGCTTCTGCTCAAAAAGTAGCAAGTGGAGTATGTGCCCAACTTCAGACTTGGCAGGGTGGTGTTGCCCTTGGATATCAGGAATATCTGGATGCAGGGACACATTGATAGACTCCATCCCCATCACTACCCTCCACCAAAAAAGAAAAAGAAAATAAACACTGTAGGCTTTTTTCAGTTACCGAAAATGTGTGAATGGTGTTCCATGTCTGGTCTTCATCCTAACTTCAATCCCCACCCTCAACCCCAGGCCACCCCTCCACCTCAATTCCAAAGAACCTCCCTTAAATTCCCCCTTCAGCCAGTGGACAACACTGAGTGTCATTATGGGTTGTATTAGTCAGTTCTCATGCTGCTATAAGGACATACTCAAGACTGGATAATTTATAAAGGAAAAGGGTTTAATTGGCTCACAGTTCAGCATGACTGGGGAGGCCTCAGGAAACTTACAATCATGGTGGAAGGGGAAGCAAACACATCCTTCTTCACATGGCAGCAGTAAAGAGAAGTGCTGAGCAAAAGGGGAAAAGCCCATTATAAAGCCACCAGATCTCGTGAGAACTCACTCACTATCATGAGAACAGCATGGGGGAAAATGACATCCATGATTCAATTACCTCCTACTGGGTTCCTCCCACAACACATCCAGAGATTACAATCTAAGATGAGATCTGGATGGGGACACAAAACCAAACCATATCATAGGTTAAATTGTGTCCCCCTCCCCAAAAATGTGTACATTGAAGTCCTAACCTTCAGTACTCAGAATGTGACATTATTTGGAAATAGGGTCATTGCAGGTGGAGTTAGTTAAGATGAGGTCATTAGGATGAGTCCCTAATCCAATATGACTGGTGCTCTCATAAAAAGGGGAAGTTTGGACACAGAGCCATGCACACGGGTGGGAAGACTCCCAAATGAATGGATAGGCAAAGGGTTGGAGAGATGCATCCACGAGGAACACCAAAGATTGCCAGCAACCCCCAGAAGCTGGAGGAGAGGCCTGGAACAGATTCTCCCTCACAGCCTGAGAGGAACCAAGCCGGCTGACACCTTGATCTCAGGTTACCGGCCTTGAGAACTAAGAGACCCTGGGTTTCTGTTGTTTAAGCCTCTCAGGGTGCAGCACTTTATTATGGAAGCCTGAGCTGACTAATACAGGTGTCTTTATATCTCACTGAGGGAAAGTGACAGGAAAGTAAGAACCATTTATGTCCAAGGCTCAACCAGATTCTGGGGGAAAAGAAGGTACAATGCTGGCCTCTCCATGCAGCCTAGTCCCCAACACTTATAGAGCCCAGGGCAAGATCTAACACACTCCCTCACCTATGTATCTATATGCTGTGACTCAGATAAACTATTAAACAACATGTGTGTCTTGTCCCTCAACCTGACAATTACACCTTTATAATAGCAACATAGGAAAATAACTGAAACTATGATTTTTAGACAACCAAGTACCAGCAAAATGTAATAATTCCTATTATTAGATATGTTTAAGTGTTCTGCTGGTGGGTCAGCATCTTCGGTAGAGTGATAAAATTAAAATGTATATAATTAATTAAATATTATATGTTTATTCCCTAACATTTATTTCTTTCATTTCTTTTTTCTTTTTTTCAGACAGAGTCTCACTCTGTTGCCCAGGCTGGAGTGCAGTGGCGTGATCTTGGCTCACTGCAACTTCCGCCTCCCAGGTTCAAGCGATTCTCCTGCTTCAGCCTCCCAAGTAGCTGGGATTACAGGTGCACACCACCACGCCCGGCTAATATTTGTGTTTTAAGTAGAGACGGGGTTTCACCAGGCTGGTCAGGCTGGTCTTGAACTCCTGACCTCAGGTGATCCACCTGCCTCGGGCCTCTCAAAGTGCTGGGATTACAGGCATGATCCACCGCACCTGGCCTATTTATTTCATTTCACATGTCTTTATAAGCAAAGCTCTCACATAAAGTGCATTGCATTGACTGTAATACCACCTGAGACAAGACAGTTTTTTTATTAATTTCAATTTCAAAGAAACACTTTGTTCAGGCAGTAGTGAGCAGAATTATCAATAACAGATTTAAAGTAGTACTTAAATTTGGAAACAACACATTAATTTTACATATCATCTTCAAATAGAAAATATTACAAAATATTTTAACTTCATCCTATAGATTGCTATTACTTATATTTCTGTTTTCACCATTTCTTAAAGCAACATCTAAGTAATACATAAATATCTAAGGATATGTGAAAAATCATTTTCATGCTTTATACGTGTTACATCAAACACACCTATACACAAATTCAAGAATAATAGCAATTGTGTAATGTTACAAAATATTTCTCAGGTAACATGAGCTCACCTATTAAGAACACCAAGCTAATTCACTGGTTCATGAGCACTCTTCCAAACCACAAACTGGAACACAAAGAGAAGCAAGAAGATGGATGTTTGGAACTACTGGAAAATGATAATTCATACTGCAAGAATATATTGCCACCATATCTGAAAGACAGGACAAGTTCATTAATTTATTCTTTCTCTTCCTTCTCCTAAGCTGTATCCATCTCTAAGAACAAAAGTAACTAATACTATTGACAGATCAACTATAATATACTTGGGACATACTTATACTAAAAGTATTATTCCTTGTTGATCTGAAATTCCAATTTAATTGGGTATCCCTTGTTTTTATTTGTCAATAATAGACCCACATTCTTTCATGGCATTTGGACTATTATCTTTTGCTTTGAGGAGCAGAAGACAGAGGTGGAGAAGCATTTTCCTGAATGGTGTTAGTCGCTACAGTGGATGTTTTAACATCTCAAGGTGCCTTTGCCTGTGCCCAGTGCTGGGTCCCTGAAGTCAGAAGTGCTCGTCTGTTCTTTAAGGCAGGCTCACTTTCTGCCACCACAAGGAGCAGTCATTATGCATACTCCTGTTGCCAGCTCTCAGTAAACCAATGTCATTCTCTTTTCTTTTATTATTTCATTCATACACATCTATTGTGTACACACCATGAGCCAAGCACTTGGTAAGGCACTTCTGGTGAGAAGGAAGAAGTCAGGACACCATAGATATGAGTGAGAAGGAGGCTACCGGCCCGGCACAGTGGCTTATGCCTATAATCCCAGCACTTTGGGAGGCCAAGGCAGGCAGATCACTTGAGGTCAGGCGTTTGAGACCAGCCTAGCCAACATGGTGAAACCCCGTCTCTACTAAAAAACAAATACAAAAATTAGCCGGGCATGGTGGCACGCACCTGTAGTCCCAGCTACTCGGGAGGCTGAGGCATGAGAACTGCTCGAACCCGGGAGGCGGAGGTTGCAGTAAGCCAAGATTGTGCCACTGCACTCCAGCTTGGGTGACACGGCGAAACTTCAGCTCAAAATAAAAAGGAGCCTACCACACAATTGTTGACAGTCTATCATAGAGAGTAAGAACATCAGCCAAAGGTGGCATCTGCAGAGATCAGACAGGGGTCATCTCAAAAGGGAACAGCCCTTAATTTCACCTTAGATGTAGATGGGTTTGACAGAAAAACAGTAAAACAAAGGACCGTGAATGTCCCATTGGAAGACATACCAGGAAACTGTCATGGAGCAAAATTCACACATCTTAGAGATAAAAGTTGGTAAAGCACAATTGAAGCTATTTCTTGTTAAAGCACAACTGAAGTTATTTCTTGTTTTCTTCAGTAATAGAAAAGTTGGACATTTTTCTTTAAAGAAATCAAACGCAATTATCCCGTGAAGAAACTCAGTAACACCAGTCAAGGATCAGGTTGGTCGCTTTCACGGAGCGGGAGTTTCAGCAGCTCCATTGTTCTAGCATTAGTAATGCATGAGACCTACCCCTGAACACTTCCAGTTAGGGAAGCTCTGCAGAGATCTTGCACTGTGCCATGGATGGCCTCGTACTTCTGGCAATTAAGCTGGAAATGCAAAACACGTTTTGTGGTTCAAATAATCTCCAGGAGACAGTTTCCTGGAAGTTTTAAGTCCTATTTCTCATATCACCTCCATCTAAATTGATGATTTCTATGACCTTTTCATCTAATTACACTAGTATGTTGTACCTATTTTTATTAAATGGTTCCATTACATAAGCCATTATGTGCTAGCTCCTTCTTGTTGCTAACCTCATGAGCCCACTCCGCTACTTCTCTTCACTTTCACATCAAGGATAGCATTCCTCAAGATGAAATTTGTTATGTTATCTTAGATCTATCTAAGATTTTCACAAATCACTTCACTAACACTTAAATATCAGAGACAGACACGCAGAATTCTACCAAAATTGTTGCATACCCTCACATGAAGTGGTGTATAGACTGGTTCACAAGACAAGGAAAAAATGGAAAGCACTAAAAAGCAGGAAGAAAAAACACAACACTCCAGAGGAGAAATTAGGAAAATGTTAAAATGCGTAAAAACTGGGAAAAGGATGGAGAGTGGCTGGAGAATGCCCTCTCGTGCCAACAGTCATTAAAAGACACAGCAGAAGAAGCCATCACGGGCAGCACAAATCAGCCCCCAACCCACTTTTGAACCACAGAGAAGTTTGCAATGTCAAACAATATCCTTCTAATGTGTTATGAGAATTCTATCAGACCCTAGCTAAAGGTAGAAATGAACAGATATTTACGAGAACAGCATCAGGGAGAGAACATGGAGAACTGCATCACTACGTAGTTGTACAAGTGAATTGTCTAATACAATGATTAGAGTATTCCTTTCCGCTAGTTTCTACCCCACCATATTTACTGTATCTGAGTTCTAAACTATTTTTATTTTATTCCCTCCTGTCCAATACTTGGCATTCACCTAAGCAGTCAGGAACATCTGCTGTATTTGTGACCATTATTTAGAAGGTATAAAACAAAATTATATGCAGCATGTAGCAGTGACAATTGATTGCAAGGCAGAGAATCCAACTAGAAATGTTGACTCACTGTGTTACCAAGCATCATGAAAAGAGGCTGACGTTAGCCTGCGGTAGGCCAGTAATAATATGCCTACACCATATTAATTGCAGATAAACCAAATTGCATTGCTAATTTCATTTGCATTTGCATTATCATTGTGTATTAACTACTAGAGTTAGGCCACCAAAGACTAATATCCAAATCTGACAGCACCAGTTCCCTGGATACATTTTGTAGTTGCTGAATGATTATTGTTCAACAGTTTGCTGCTTTTGACAAACACAAAGCAACACAGGCTTCCCAGCCCTGAAAGAATGAAGGAATCAATGAAAAAATATCAGGCATGGACTGATGCAGAGTTCCATTCCGGCTCCAGGCATACGGTCTTTGCTCAAAGATAAAACAGGCATGTTTCCCAGGACTTTCCCTGTTAATGTGTGCTGTTTGAAAAGAGGTCAGAGTCAACTAGGTATGGGAAATACCAGGCTAAACAAACGTGGGCCCTACTGCAGACCTTCTTAGAGCCTTTAATATGTTATTCTACATTGTGACTCTCAGAGACAGAACAGAGTTTGCAGTGTTCCCTAACACTTACTTGACCATCTAGTCCTTTTTCTCACTGCAAATCTTCTGGAGTCATTATTTCCCAGGAATGTGCTTTTGAAAAAGCTGAATTTGCATAATATAACTGTAACCAGAACCATGGGCATTCCATAAAAGTAAACATAAGTTATATGCTAGAAACATTCTACTGTACTTAACAGAAACTCATAGTCACCAGTCCACAATATCCAGATAATCCTCCTGTCTACATTGTGAGTCTAATGTTCCCAGGATTTCTGCAAATTATTGGGGACTTTCATTCTCCCGGACACTTCTGGCCAAAAGCCCCAGGTTCCAGTGAGCTAGGAATCTATGGAACATCTCTTCTTCCAGTGCACACTATCTCCTTCCAACCCATGTTAAGCCAAGTATGCAATCCTCCTCCATTCCTAGATTTCCACCAAAACCGAGCAACTAAATAAACAAATCCTTTCATAAGGCTTGCTCAATTCTGCAGAGCATTTGGAGGTTATACTGCAGCAATGCAAGCAACCTGAAATTGTGTATCAGACACACTTGTGCTTTCTTCTTTCAATGCTTTATTGAAATATAATTTACATGTCATAAAATTCACCTGTCTAAAGTAGACAACTGAGTGGTTGTTAGTAAATTTATAATGTTGAAACACTCCTGTTCTTAACTTCCTCTATAATTTCTGACAGATTGGGCTCCAGTTTTCTTCCTCTCTTTCTCTGTATCTCTGTAACCCTCAAATTCAATTTCTTTTTTTTTTTTAATTTCCATAGGTTTTTGGGGAACAGATAGTGATTGGTTACCTGAGTAAGTTCTTTAGTGGTGATTTGTGAGATTTGGTGCACCCATCACCGAGTATATATATGCCTTTGCACCCTCAAAGGCATATATATATATACACACACACATATATATACACATATATATATACACACATATATATACACATCTATATACACACACATATACACACACATCTATATACACACACATATATACACATATATACACATATACACATATATACACATATACACATATATACACATATACATATATACACATATATGCATACACATATGTATACACAT
The DNA here is from genome assembly GCF_028885655.2 of Pongo abelii. Taxonomy (NCBI): domain Eukaryota; kingdom Metazoa; phylum Chordata; class Mammalia; order Primates; family Hominidae; genus Pongo; species Pongo abelii. The sequence continues at coordinate 45,874,036 of NC_072007.2, forward strand.
ATATACACGTATACACATATATACACATATACACATATATGTATATACACATATATGTATATACACATATACACATATACACATATATGTATATACACATATACACATATATGTATATATATAATGACAATAAGGCAAATAATTGACACTATTTGAGAAGCAAGGTTAACAAAGACACACACACGCACACATATATATATATATATGCCTTTGAGAGTGCAAAGGCATAAGAATGACACAATGTATGGACTTGGGGGAAAGGGTGAGAGGGGAGTGAGGGATAACGGACTACACATTGACTATATACATATATCTATATGACTACTATTCAAATTCAATTTCTTTCTTTTGTAACCCTTTGGCTTTCTTGTCTGCAGCCAAACCCATGCCCTTTGAATCCCATCTCAACTCCAAACAGCTTGCCCAGGTAACTTTCTAAATAAAGACAGGGCTCTTCCTGAGAGACATTCAGATGTCAGACATTAAAATTAAAAAAACAAACAAGACAAAAACAAAAATAAGAATAAGGACTTCCTTGCACTGGCCTCTCCCCTATGGAAGCCTCTCCATGACTTCGACCAAATCGCTTCTGGCCTCTGCATTAGCAGCCCAATGCCCTGCGGGGAGTCCCTGATTGCTGCTGCCCTTGCTCATCCTTGATGCAGGTGGTCATTTCACCCCTCCCTCCCTTTGTGAGTGTCTTTATACAGTGCTCCTGACCAGAATGCAGCAATATAGCTGCTTCTCACTGCCTGCCACTGCTCAGTCCATCCCTTCCACCTAGTTATGTCCTTCAGATAAAGTTTCCATAAGACCCCAACAGAAAGCCTGGTTCAGACTCCACAATGACATCATTCTGGCCTCTATCCCAACAAGCAGGGAAGATGCCATCCATCATTCAAGCATGAGTAACCAATTCCATAGAGCAGGCAAGTTCAGTGTTTCCATTTGTTTAAAGCCATGGCCATCTCAACAGCCATGGCCCAAACATTTTTAAACAAAGTAGGGAAGGAGGAAAAGACATCAGAGGAGAAACAGTAATGGGGTTCAGGATGCTGCACAATGGGCTTTGGACAGGCCAGGTCAGATGTGGGGTGGAGGTAAGAGGAGAGCCTCAAACTCTTCAACAGTCACAGAAGCTAAAGAAAGCACAGGAAGACCTGTCCTTCAGCCCCCTCCCTAGGGATTTCCATTGGTGGTGAGTAAACGGCTGAATTGCAAGATGTAATTATGAGTTCACTGTTCAGGAGACACCTAGAATTCTTTCCAGAAAGGCAACTCTGCCAGGATTTTACCCCCATGTTATTACCACCATCATACTAAGCTATCCACATTTGCATTTGACCCACAGGCTCCCTGTATTGTGTGTGTGTTCAATTCCTGCATGTTCTGCAGAGGCCATCTAAAACTAGGTTTTATTCACTTCCCACCTTGCAGCATTTGGTTTAAGGAACTTCAGCTTTCTTGCATGTTTCATCACAAATCTTCATGGTTTAGATCCTAGGAAAATCTCCCTTCAACGCTAAGATCAAATAGGTGGAAGATGTCGACATGCAGTAAAGTGGCATTGAGAGGAAGCCAAGGTGGTGTGAAGGAGTTCCTGGTAAATCCACAGTGTATGTACATCATGGCCTCACTTCTCAGAACACGACAATAAGGCAAATAATTGACACTATTTGAGAAGCAAAGTTAACCAAGACACGGGAGTTGGAAAGGCGCCTGTACAGATACTGCTGGCCCCCCACAATAATTCCATATTTGACGGGCACGCGGCAGTCCAGAAAACAAGCACATTTTCTTCTTTACAGCTGGGTGGCTGATTTGCAAATGGGCCTTTATATCTCCAAATAATGAAATAAACACGTGTTTGGATTTTAAGGCAATGCCATATTGTTATAAAACATTCTAAGTGCTTGACTCTCAATTTCTGAGCTTATCTTAGAGCAGATGGTCCCATAGAATGTGAAAGGAAGAAATGTATAAAACTTACAGGTCATGCCCCAAAAGGGGAGCCCATGTTCTCCCTTGCTCCATGTTCTCCCTTGCTCCTTCACACTCCCCTTCTTGTTGACTAGAAAGCAGCTTGGCCATGAGCCACCACGGACCACGCAAGTGTGACCAACATGCTAGGATGATGGACAAACAAGACAGAAGGATCTTGGGCTCCACTGACTTCACTGAGCAAATCTGCCACACCAGCTTGAACTTCTGCACTTCTATCTGGTTTGGGAGACTGTTACACTGGTCACAAGGGCAAACCTATATTCTCAGCAATATGTGAACTCTGGATCAAACTATTTCAGGCAGTATCTGTACAGACATGGATGTCTGAGCATACACACCAGCACTAAAAGTATATCAAAGTCCAAACTGACTCTATGTCTCAACATTTGGGCAACGCACTTTTGAAATCCTGATTGGTTTGGTACCTTTTTAAAAACAGAGTGAAAAATTGACTGTCTTTCTCTCAATGTGGGGACAGGCCAATGTCTCCCCTGAGCTCTGCCAGCCATTTCACAAAGATACACCTCAGTCATAAAAACACATGTGATTATATGTATCCTAGAAAACAGTGTTCAGTAATAAAGTGGCATAAAGGAGCATATGTTTTTTAGGGATTTAGAAGGAATTTCATAATAATGCTTATATAAAATAGTGAAGCAAATTTAGAGAAAACAGCACCTTTGCAAATGTTTCCACCACTGGCACACTGATCATTGACAAGATTCAAGAATGTGTTAGATTCGGACTAGACAAACATTGAAGTTAATTTAAAAGCACTTTTTTTTTTTGGTATTTCAAAACAGTGAGCTGTTTAAAAAAAAGTCTTTAAAAAAGAACCCTATTACATTGACAATTTAATAAGCTCATTCGTTTACAACTGGTTGTTTTGTTTTCTTTTTCAATCCCCAATGTGTTTAAGTGATATCTCATTTATTTTAAGCGTGGAATAGAGCTTTCTCTGCATTTGAGCAGTCCAGGATGGAGCTACTGAAAGAAAGGTCTGTGAACAGTGAGATCCAGGAACTATTTGTAACCAGTCTGCATCAAGATAAGCACAGAGACTGGAAGTTAAGTACTTAGAAAGTTTTACAGCAATATAATATCACCATGACATCCAAATGCATGACTGACTTTCTAATCATTAGTTTTCATTGTATTTTTCCAAAGCATCAGTTCTCAACAGATTTGAATTTTTTTAAAATGGCCCTTCACCAAGATAGCAATGGTCTAGTAACCAACTTGCAGATATAAAGACCCATTTACAAATTTGCCTGCAGCTTTCTATGCCTCCAATCACACACAACTGACATCAAAACTTCTTACATACACAAGCACATTGCACGAGCTAGTGCCCACAATAAAAACAAAGCAAGAACTTATTCACATATTATTGCCACCTAACCATACAGCAAGACTGTTTCAACAGACACATTTGCAAATCATAGTTTTATAATAACATAAGAATTGGGCAGTAATTATTTTTATAAGAGAAAACAACTTGTATTTGTGTGTGTGCATGAGTGTGAGTATGTGTCTCCATCATACAAACAATAATCGCCCCCATGTCTTCTCCATTTTGTCTTCAATTCTGGTTCTTAGGATTTTCTCCAGGTGTTAGTAGCTACACCTCTGGAAAGGGTCTTTTGTTAATACCAAAAGCATTTTGACTTATTTCTTTGGGAAAAAAAAAAAACAACAGAAATGAAAGCAAGCCCTCTTTTAAACTGGAAAGCTTTATTTTGCCCCTGGAGAAAAGCAGCCTGGTTAAATGTCTGAACTTATTGTTATTATTACTTTATTGAGCAATAAACTAAAGTGTGATTGAGCCACCAGTGACTCGGATATATTGTTAAGCTTGGAATCACATGGTTGAATGACTGGCTGGCCCAGAACGTGGGCGATTCAAATGATTCAGAAGACAAATGAGGCAGGAGCAAGAATGTCTCACACCAATACAAACCCAATTAACGTCAACAAAATCCTGCAAAATTTATTGTTGCTTGGCCTCTGAAAATGGTGGAACCAACTCTTTTCCTGTGCCTGCAGGGCAAATTCATTAGATGGAAAACGGCATTTTGTTAACCATGAAGTTCAGTAACATAAACAAGAAGTCAACGCCATGGTCCTTGAGACACCTGCAGAGGGTCAACCGCAAAGGAGGGAAGGAAGAGAGAGATGCTGATCTTGCTCTACAATGCCCATGAGTAGTGACACAGTAGGTGTTTCATAAATAATGTCTTCTTAAAGTCACAGTCCAGGATAAAAATGATATATCTGATTGTCATTCAGTTCGTTAAATAATGATCATATATAAAAAGTGAAAGAGAGAGAAGAGAGAGGAAGGGAGGAAAAAGAGATTGATATTTTGCCTGCAAGTTCACCAAAGGCTACCATGTTGGTTTGTGCTTGTTTTTTTGTTTCAGTTTCTTAAGTAAGAGTGATTCACTTGTGCTGATTCAACTTGAACCATGTTTACATCAGATGCTCTTATGCCCACAATTGACAAATCTAACAGTGGTCATGAAACAAAACAGACCTCACTCGCCCCAAAGTCATCGAATCTACAATTTTGACCTTTATGCTATGTGCCCACAGAACTGGACGACACTGCTGAATTCATGTAACCCTAAGCGCTGTGAAACGCTCCGTCACTGTGCTATTTGACAGCAAGGATGGCGCCACTTCTGAGATAACTCATGCCGCAGAGCTCAACAACATACCCCTTGTTCAAAGTAGAGATGACGGGCGTTGAAAGGGCCATGACACAGAGGGCTTTTGTGTGATCAGACTTACTCTGTGTGGGGTAACAGGAGTGTCGTCTGAAGAGTGGTTTGGCTGGATAAGACCACGAAAAAAAAAAAAGTATCAAACAGTCAAAAAGCTTAATCATGGATTATCAAGAAGACCATTTTCCCACCCACATTTGATTCTGAATTCAATCAAATCCTTAATGACTCATATGAGGATTTCAGGGTGTTCTATCAAAAATCTGCTGAAATAGACCCAAAACACAGCAAAATATTCAGGTGAAATATTATCAGTACCAGAAATATTATCAATACCAGAAAAAGTATTGAGGATACTTTTTCTCAGTTTTCAGTTTCTTATGATTATGATGATGTTCATTTGTGCTGATTCAACTTGAACCATATTCATATCAGATGCTCTTATGCCCACAGTTAACAAATCTAAGAGTGATCATGAAACAAAACGGAATTCAGAAAGCAGGAAAGTATCTCCAATACTTTTTCTCTCATAAACAACATACCATTTGTTGGGTAAGCTACTGAAGCTAGATGTAGCCCACTATGGAAGCAGGAAAAAAATCTACTTAGTCACTGAATCAACACTTACCATGTGCCTGGCATGGTGCAAGGCTCATGCGGTGGAATTTATTTCTTCATGCTTTTATTTTGTTTCCATCTTTAATAGTGATCAGAGCTATGAAGAAAATCTTGGAGGGTAATGAAACAGAATCACAGAGGGGAATTTTGTTTCATTTAGAACTGGCAACAGCCTGTTTGAGGGAGAGCAGTCACGTGAGATTTAAAAGATAGTGTTTGAGCTACTGTGACTCCCAGTGTCTTTTAACTTTGTATTTTTACTGAGACCCACAAAAGAAATTCATAGGTGACTGCTGGTCCTGGATTTTTAGGGACAACCAAGATTGACATATGATTAATTTTCTGAAGACAACTAGATTCTGGCCATGACAAGGGGCTTCTGGGATGAAAAGCTAGGACCACAGAGGGCCAGGGGGGAAAGTGGGAATGAGACCAAAAACACCAAGAGAACCAAGAATCAGTGAGGACAGAGCAAGGGAGAAAGGATGGTCAGAGAGCAGGCAACATGGCCTCCAAGAAGTTCAGGTGCAGAACGAAGGACATTGGGGGAATATCTGTCCATTAACCTGCCTGGAGCCCTCTTCGTATTCTCCTAGACACCTGAAACTATTCTGCAGCGTTTTTCTTTGCTGATTTAGATGTTACAAAAAATGTAGAGTTTCATTGCTGATTTTTCTCCAGACCATTTGTGCATTCTTGCTCTGAGCACCCCAATCCATAATCATTGCCAGCTGAGACCAAACTAGCTGCTAAACTACTTACCAATGTATTCAGTCTCCACGGCATCGATTCCAGCAGAAATGCAGATCAGCTTTTCCAGGGCGAACCTCTCTCCTGAAGAAGTAAGTCTAGGCCAGCAACTGCCGCCTGGAGGAATCCTGAAGTGCCCCCTAGATGTGTAGGGTCTTGGTTGTCACATAGTGCATTTGACACATCACAGTCAGGGGTCCGTAATCCGCTGCCTTCAGCAGTAAGATAATGATGTTGTAGTTTCTCTTCTCTTCCTCTTGCCCACTAGAATTTACTTGGATCCTAGCGAATAAAGACAGGAGAAGGGAGATCAGTCCTGCCCATCACCTGCTAGCATCTACCACCATTTTGGGATAGCTGGGCTCTGCAGCTGTGTAGATGACAAGGTGCATACCAGTGCCACATAAGCCATGTTTTAGGACCAGCCAATGGTCAGGGCACACAGTGTAAAGTGAGAGAGAGGAACCAAGGCTGGAGGGATCAGGGCACATGACCCAAAACTACAGACACTAAAGGGATTGGAGCCCTGTTAAATAAAGCGAACCCTCTTTTCCACAATTTCTTTCTCTTTCTATCAGCCTTGGCAATTGTCCCCACGACAAGAAGGAGCCTAGCTGGGGCCACTCTGCAAATTCATGAGGCAGGGGAGACATCCAAGCTGGGCATATGCATGATTATTACAGGAAGAGGAAAACATCTGAACTATTTAGCATCTCACAGTTCAAATGGGGCGATTGCTGAGACACTGGTGTGGAAGAGACAAATGGGGTGGGGAAAATTTTCTAATCTTAATAAAATCTTTTTGCTTTTTCCAGTAAGTAAAGGAGTGAGTGATGACGTGTCTGACCCTTCTTTAATATCATCAACTGGAGCGAGAAAGACTTGAAAGAAAATATTTAGAAAAAGAGTGTTCATATTATGCCTTGCCTGTGCTATGCCTTAATAAATTCTCTCATTAGCAATAAGCCAATTCTATATAAACAATGTTTTCTCAGCAGGCAACGGCAAGTTAATAAGGTACTCTTAACACTCATTAAAGCTCACATGCTTCAAGAACATGCTTAGAAATATTGTGGGTTTCCTAGCTCTCGGCACACATTTCAATGGGGAATAAATGGGTGCATGGAACACAGTGAAGAGCAAGTTCCTTCAACAAGTTCTGTCTTTTCTTGCCACTGCTCGGTAACAAAGGAAGCAGTGAGCAAAACAATTATTTGGGCTTTACCTGGAAACAGGAAAAGACCAGACAATCTAAAATTGGAGAAAATGTACACGTCAGAAGCTAATTCAGAATTTTTTAAATGACTTTTTTTGTTACTCTGGGAAGATGTTTTAAGTTTTTATTGTAAACAAATGTCACTTTTGAGGCAGATGGAAAAGTAATCTAAATTTAGAAAATGTAAGTCATTATTAATTGACCTTAGTTATCAGAGAAAGTTTTTTTCAAAGATCTGCTAACTTCAACTGCAAACTGGACACAACTGCTTCCTGTAACTTACTTCCTTTAACTCCTTAATCAGCTACAGTAACTCATATTTGAGATTGATTTTATTTGCATTTAACCAAAACTTGTTAGAAACAGCCTGCACAATTATTTCTCTTTCCTCATCCTATCTGTTTTTGGTACTTCTGTGGGAAACTGTGACCAGTATTTGCAAAACAACACAAGAAACACCTCTCAATTGTTTTCTGGCATTATTAACTTGTTATTGTTACCAGCAACTCTGCATCTCCACAACTATCAATAGAGTTTATTGCTTGTTTCTTTACTTAGATTGATTGACATTAATAGGGTGAAATGTAATGACTTACAGTCAGTATTTTGGAATAATAAAAATGATTAATTTGGAAGTTCTTTGCAATATTCTATATAGTTCAAAAGCCAACATCTAAAAATGTATACTGCATGGAGAAATATAACAATTTAGTTTCAATTATAAATTAAATACATGTAAACTCCTTAAATCATTCTTATAATTGGCAACTGTAAATCAGTTACCAGGATCTTTCAAGAATATTATTTAAAGCCATATAGTATAGAAATGTTTTCTATTGATTAAAAATAGATGTAGATAGAGATTCCATACTAGATGCTTACTCACATCTTCATTTACCTACTTTTTCTTTCTCTTATGAAGCAAAACTGATTTTACAAAATAGGATTGTTACTCCCAGGCTCCCCTAATGACTCATTATGATCAAAATGACAAACTTAGTAGCTTTAACTTTAATTGGTTTGGTACAATCAATGCTTTAAGTTGGTAAGTAGATTCACTTCTCCATATATTTCACATGTTAAAAGGTTACTTTTATTTTTAATAAAAATAAAATAATTGTTAGTTTCAATAAAATTACTTCCTTTTTCCTTTTCAACTTCTGCATTCCTTCTTTCATTTGATGTTATGTACACTTCCAGTGTTGCCAACATTTTACAGTTTCAGTGCCCTACTGTGAACATACTTATTTTTAATTTGAAGCAAATTGAAACACATTTTAAGAGTTGAAAGTTCACATCCTCCTTTCAAAAAACTCAGTGCACTTCAGTGTGTCACAAACTCAGAGCTGATTACCACTGAGTTAGAGGTCAAATTATATGTATCCAAATTAGGATTTCTCATCTTTCTTTCTAAAAATTGTCTGTATTCTGAAGTTTTTAATAGGAAAAAAAAATCTTATTTTTATGATTCTGTTTCTGGCAATTAAATAATTTTTGAGAAAAAGGGATACTTTGGCTCCAAAACTATTTTAAGAATAAGAAAATCAAGCTCTAGCACACATAATTCATCATGTGGCAAACAAGAAAAATATAATACTGAATTAATTGACAATTAACTCATTAACAATATTCCTTTGTTCAGTGTCTGTTATGTTGTTATTGGGAATCCAGATCTATTCAAAAAGTCTATTGAATAGAATTTGAAAGAAAAAAAGTTAAGTTTCATATTATACTCTGAGATGTTCTGGCTGTACTGTCACCTGTTCTAACTGAAACAAGGGTATTTAACATCACTTTTACTATAAATACATTTCATTGACATTTAAGTTATTATCAAGCTGCTGAAGGGCCTAAGAGTTGATATTCCTTTACTTCAAAAGAGAACATTCCCGGTGATGATGTGCCCAGCAACCACACTCATGTGGTTTTGATTTTTATTCCCTTCTTGTCTTTGTAATTTTTACTTTGATTTCTTTCATATGGACACAGAATGACTTAGCAGTGTGACTTTTTTTCTAATTCATTCATTTGGCCATTCTAAATCTTTCATTAAGCACCTGATATATAGTCATGTCGTTTATTTAAATAAATAGGCAGTAGTGCAGGACAGATACTGAAATTAATCCCAGCTGCGTCACTACTTAGCTGAGTGACCTTGACTTTGACCTTGCTTAACCTCAATTACCTCACCTGAAAATGGGGACAATGATGATTATATAGGATTATTCAGAAGGCGACATGAGATAAACATAATTAAAGCACATTGCCCTGTGCCTAGCGTATTGTAAACTCTCAAGAAATAGTAGCCACTATGAAAGATAAAAGCAAGTTACTAAAAAGCTATAAAATTATATGAATTTAATTGTAGAACTTACTAGAAAGGCATTCATTATGTAAAAGAAATCTTAGAATGGAAAAAGGAGCCTCAAATATTAACATGAGTTAAGACAAGAGGGACTGTTTCAATATGGCCAGAGTAATACTGACGTGGAGTCAGTATACTGATATTTATGACATAAAGCCCTTCTTGTCCCACCAGAATTCTGGGCAGCTCTCTGGGATTGAAATACATTCTAGAACTTTCTAAATGAGCTGATAGGCCCCACAGTCAAGTTACCTTTGAATCCTTAGTTGTGAAAAACTTGGTGTTGGGGCTCCCAGACTGTATAGTTTAGTTAATCCCTCCCCTATTTTGCTGTAGTATTTTTTTCTGAGTTATTTGTGCTTTGTTACTTTCCAATCACATACAACTATGTTTATTTTACTCCTCCCAATGGATGTGCCATGATACAGTATTTCTTTACTAACAAGCTTTACATCTTAAACACTTTTAGGGTACTAATTACCAAAAGAAAGGAGTACTTTCCACTCATTTGCCTTTTAGCATTTAAGTTTTCTTCTTAGCCATACATCAAGTAAGAGCATTTGGTATATCCCAAGCCCCAGAACAGGTAATGAGTTCTTTTATTTATTTAAAATATTTGCTGCATTTGTTTAAATATCAAATTTAGTGTTCATTACATATTTAAACCAAGAAGAAAAAGAAAAACAAGTGTGATCATATTGTGAGGTTTATATGATAAAGAGTAAACTGAACTCTTGATTTACCATAGAGGAGTACTGTACAGAAAGCATGATCATCCATCTCCGTGGGTAAGTTTTTTGAGTGTTCATAAAATTTGCCAAGCTTTCCTCACATCATTAAGGTAAGAGTCAAATTCTAATGCAAGAAATCATTTGTTTTCACCTCAACAATTTTATTTTGACTTTTATTTATAGCCATGTGAATGTCTTCCAGTCCCTACGTCTCTCCTCAACCAGATTAAAAAAGAAACAGAGAGAGAAAGAAAAAAAAATATCCCTTTCATTGCATCCCCATAAAGTAACTCATGAAGTTCATCAACTGTGAAGGACAGAAAAGGCAAATTAACAGTCAGACTGAAAAGGGAACAGGCAGCATCTTGACGTCTCACAGAAGAAGTTTTGGATGTGCTTCCTTTCGTGGTTCCCAGGCCCAAGTGAAGGTTCCCAAGCACCTTCTTAAGCAAGTTTCATGTTGGCAAAGTTTGTTACAAGTCATGTTTATTATGTCAGTAGATTTTTTTAAGCCTAAGCAAAATTAATAGCATCATGCATGACTTACAACAAACCCTAATGAAACGTTCAGAACTGTTTAAAAAGCTGTAGCAGGTTTTTAAGGAAACCGGTTGCCTGTATTTACTCTTTGAATTAAGTGTTAAAGGAAAACAGAATAATAATATATAAAACCCGGGTTTCCTGTAACAACAATAATTATGATAACTAACATCTGTATATGGCTTTACAGTTTGCAAAGTGCTTTCTCATACATTACCTCATTTAGCAGAGTGGAAATGTTTAACGATCCCAGTTCCAAACTGCCTTTCATTAGTAGTATATATATTATATTAATAAGCACATTCAGAAGAAACTATCTTCATAAGCACTCTGCTAAGTGTGAACAAAAGGCTGATAAGGAGGTGCTGAAATCCAATATCAACCCCATAAATCAAATAAACATCAAATAAAATCTGTCAAACACTTCATAACATTGTGTGCGTGTCATCAAACTCAAGGCAAATCCTGCTGTGTCACCTCGAAATGATGAAGAGAACTAAGGTGTGAGAGCATGCTGTTAGAAGTTTCATTAAAGCCTTATTTACTAGTTCAGAACGAATTTACATTGATCTTTTAAACTATTGCTAACCACAAGTGCATTAAACCTAAACAGTCTTCATTTACTGAGAAATAAATGTGTCAGCAGAACCATGACTTTTGTCCAATGTTGTTCCGGCATTTAAGGCATTTAATTCACAAAGGCTCAGTGTTAAGCTTTTTATTGCTTGTTGTGCTAAAGCATGTTCGTTTAATTGCAAATATATTTCCTTCCTGCATCATTATCAAAATTGTTATCTTAAGGAAATATTGTTTTTAAATAATCTGCTGGAAAACCAGTGTGGTACGTGGGCTTATTCAGAATAATTGTTTCCTGCTACAGATGGGTTAGCAATTAAGTGGTAACATTGCTTAAACAATTTTAAAAGGAGGTGAGGATAAAAGGAGTCGGATTGTGCTGATCCGAGTCCTAAGAAGCTCTGGCATTTTTGTGGAGTCAACACGCACTTGTGGCTGATTTAATCAATACCTCACTGTTTACATTTTAAAGAACTTTGTTATTGGTTCCAGGGCCTAATCTAATAAATAAGCAATTGCAATGTGTTGTATAATTTTGTGAGATGTAAATTATGTCAAAAGTCACCTTAGTCTTTCTGTCTTTGAAATGGAGACAAAAGTCTTGAATTTGACTTTGACCTTGACCTTTTCCTATATTAACTTAGGAAAAAGACTTGAATTCAGGCTTCAGATTTTTAAAATCCCAGTAACACTATTATGAGGACACCCATACTAAAGACAGAAAATTAGGGACACTATTTTAAATAAGAAAAGAAACAGCAATACCTGACTTCAGATACTCCAGGGATTACATGCATTTCTTAAAATTGTTTTTCAGTAGCTAAATACAACAGACATGAGGTTTCCATTTCAGTGGGTGAAAAATTACTGACAGTACTCCCACTAAACCCACACTAAATAAGTTGCTTCATGTTGTCCATTACGTGGGACTTTAAAAAATGCTCACTAAAAGATAAATCCTTTGCTTAATCGTATTTAAATTCAAGAAAAGAGCAACTCTTTACTGAGGAGATGAGCATAAAGGCACTTTTACGAGTATTCATTATTCCTGGAGCTACTTACATTGATAACTAGAAAGCAAACCACAACAAGCCAAGCTTCCAATGGGAAGCAACCAAGGTAACCCACATTTCAATATCACTGTCCAGCTAAAAAAAAATCCCAGAAACTGACTAGATATTGTTCTATTTCAAAAGAAGTGAGGACTCCTTCTTGTCTCTATTATGACATGGACTTGTGTCTCAGTTTATTTCAGGGGAGAAATAATTTGAAAATGAATAGCAGTGTGAGACTCAAAATGGGTGGGCCCCTGCAGGAGACCAGTGAGCAATTAGCCACATCCTGCACGGCCAGACTGAGTGACACGGACAACACAAGGTTTGGATAAGTGAGAGACAGAGACAGGTAACCACTCCCTGCCTTCATCCACCAGTCTGTGCTCTCAGAGAAATGCCCCCTCTGCCATGGGGATCGGGGTGCTGGCAAGGGGAAGCATGGCATTCCGAAGGTACAGATGGGACCCACCCCAAACTTCAATGATGCATCTTAAACCTGGACTGCCATGCAGCCAAGAGGGCATCCGACTTGTCTAGGGCATTTTCTATTCTTTCCCTGCAGAGCTAATGGGGCCAGGGGGGTCCAGCAATGGGATGGAAATGGATAGCAGCCATTAAATAGGTACAAGAAAGGGATGTCCGTGTTGGGAAGTCGGCTGCATCTCTGAATCCTTTCTCTCAAAGAATGACGGTGTTACCTTGACACGATATGGACATCCTCCCAAGGCTTTGCACGCATGAATCTTTTAACATGTTCTTCTCTCGCCGCAACCTTTTCCCGTTGTCACCCTCCTCCTCTCACAGGTCCCTCATCGTTGTAAGTATTGCAATTCTGGAGCACTTGTGTGCCCTTCCAGCGGCTTCAGGGCTCCTCTCTCTTCCCTTACCTTCACACACCTCCCACCACTTTCTTTTTGAGCAAACACTACCTGTGGTTTTCTAGCAGTTTCCACCATCCATTTAGGTACTCCAAAGTGTTGGGTTATTGTTTTAAATGCCTTCTTGAAATCAAGACCAAATTCCTTTCTGAGGTCAAAGCTCAGCTTTATTCTTGGCCACAGTGACCTAATACTCAGCAGTCTTCTGCCCTCCATAAAAGCAAATGGCATGCACTAAATTGTGCTGCATCGTAGCAACCCTTCGCTGCTCCAGAACTGCAGAAATGCTCAGCTGGGTTTACCCTCTTTTGGTCTGTTCTTACCTTAGCTTTTATAAGACACCAAGTACAGTCACCCCTCAGTATCCATATGGGATTGGTTCCAGGACCCTGAGGATTATCTGCAAATGCTCAAATCCCTTATATAAAATGGCACAGTATTTGCATATAACCTACACACATCTTCTATGCAGTCAAGTGTTACTTAACAACTGGGATGCTTCTGAGGGATTTATCGTTAGTTGGTTTTGTCAATGGATGAACATCACACTGTACTTACACAAACCTAGATGATATAGCCTACCACACAACTAGGCTGGATGGTACAGCCTATTGCTCCTAAGCTACAAACCTGTACAGCATGCTACTGTACTGAATGCTGTAGGCAACTGTAGCAAAATGCTAAGTATTTGGGCATCTAAGCATATCTAAACGTAGATAAAGTACAGAAAAAATAAGATAACACAATCTTAAGGGACCACCTTTATACATGTAGTCAGTTGTTGATCAAAAAGTCATTATGGAGTACATGACTCCACTTTAAATCATCTCTAGATTACTTGTAATGCCTAATACAATGCAAATGCTATGTAAATACTTGTTATACTATATATTTAAATTTTTAATTATTTTTTACTACATCATTTTTTTCTAAATATTTTTGATCTTCAGTTGATTGCATCCGTGGATACAGAACCCACAAATATGGAGAGCTGACTGTATATGCATTTTTTTAAGTTTGCATTCCCTGAAAATTCAGACACATTGCTTCTTTATATCACCTTCTATCTAATTCTTCTTCTAAGAAAAACTTTGTTCAACGAAAATGTAGGGTCTCCTGGAGATGTTAGAGGGCAGAAAAATATCTGAGTACTTTCAAAAGTACAGTAAAGTTTCATTAGAAAACCTAAAACATCGTATGCATTCTTTTTATGAAAGGCAACATCGATGCTGATGTTCAAGTTTCTGTCTTGATATCAACACAAAAGTCTTGGACTTATAGCTGGCAGAACAAATCAGACTGGTAAATGTGTTTTACTTAGCACACGCAGCCTTCTTTATTTTTTTCAGTGGATTTTTGACTGCCACACTTGAAAACCTGCTGGCCTGACAACAGCAACCACATTCCCAGAGAATGACTGAGCAGTCATTGTCCTCCACAGACTCAACATGTGCTTTCCAGGTTTTCAGAATCCTAGCCCACTTACCTTGAATACAGAACCCATGCAACCCCTCAGGGCACTTTTCAATTCTTCATCAATCAACTTTTTAATAAATTAATACATTATTTGATGAACCAAAAAAATACATTTTTACTCATAAAGGGTTCTAATGTTCTAATTTTTCAATGTGCTTTTGTATACATTTTCTTAATTATTCCAACCATCTCACAATCCAACGACTATACCTATTTGCTGTTTTTGATAGATGAGGAAACAGGGTTGGCTCCATTGCAGACCTGGCATATGACAGAAACCATGAGCATCCATCCAGGGCATTGAATGCTAACCTCATTCAAGTTTTGCAAGTCAAGGGCTGAAGAGTCATGAACGAACCCAACTGTTCACAAACAGTGCCCTTGTCCTGAAGATTATGGCGTGTGGTTTAAGCACAAGGAACTACTAGCAGCAGCATCTTTAAATATTTACAAGCCTCTAATATATGTATGTGTTTATGTTTTGGTCAGTTTGTCTAATTGGTGGGAGCTTGGTTTTTATAAATTCAGGATGCCTTCAATGCATGGGCTTTTTATTCACAACAAGAATTAGATATAGTCCCAGCTACTTGAGGGCTGGGGCAGGAGAACAGCCTGAACCCAGGAGCGTGAGACTGCAGTGAGCTATGATCGTGCCACTGTTTGACAAAGTGAGACTCCAACTCTCTTAAGCACACATACACTGTGGAATACTATGCAGCCATAAAAAAGGATGAGTTCATGTCCTTTGCAGGGACATGGATGAAGCTGGAAACCATCACTCTTAGCAAACTAACACAGGAACAGAAAATCAAACACCGCATGTTCTCATTCATAAGTGGGAGTTGAACAATGAGAACACATGGACACAGGGAGGGGAACATCACAAACTGGGGCATGTTGGGGGGTGGGGGGCTAGGGGAGGGATAGCATTAGAAGAAATACCTAATGTAGATGACAAGTCAATAGGTGCAGCAAACCACCACGGCACATGTATATCTATGTAACAAACCTGCATGTTCTGCACATGTATCCCAGAACTTAAATAAAAATATATATATATACAGAGAGAAATATAGACATTTTTCAGCTATAACCTTATCCAGCCTCTTTACCTAGTATGAATTATAATGATTATAGTAACCATTTCATTCATACTGAGCAGTAAGTGGAACAGATCCCACTAGAAAAAAACTAAAAGAGAAGAAGAAGACCAAAATTATACATTATAATGGCATCATTTCAGGAGCATATGTAAGGAATAAGCCATTCACCAATGAGCATAAACCATATTTATACATTAAGTAATTCTCATCTTCAATGCATTGTTCTATTTTTTCTTTCAATATTTTATTTTCCCCTGGTCTTCCTTTACTCCTCAGGAGGACTCACTGGAAAAGGCATGTTCTTTGCTAAAACAAGGTCAATAATATTGTCATTTTCAACTGTGCTATCATTTTCACAGGTCCAAGTTGAAATGAAATCAATTATGAGAACAAATAGCATAGTTCTATCACTAATGAATGGATTTAGCATTGTTTCCCATATTCCTACCACTTAAAATGGAAGAAACAGAGCAAATGTGGTGTACGGAAAGCTCAAATAGTCCATGCTAATGGTGGAAATGCTTAAGTATCATCCGTATACAGCTAATATAAACCAAAGTGGTTTATTGCCATGGTTTTGTGATTTATGACTCACATTATGACTTTATTTTGAAATGGTTGCATGAAATATTAATGTGTGGTGAAAGAACACACAACAAGGAGTAGAGATCACATTTTATCAGATGTACGGGTGCTCAGTGATTTCTTCCTCGTAAGACACTGAGCTCCAATCTCAGGATCCTATTTGTCCCCTTACTGTAATCAGCCCCTCATAATCAAACTTTCCAAGGTGAGGCAGCTCTACTTTTGCTCCTAGATTATAGGTTATGTACCGTTAATTTTTAAAAGGATGGAGTAGTTTATAACAAATATGAATAATTTATAGCAAATGTTCTCAGCATTGATTAATGTCCTTTTGAAAAAGAACGTCTTCTTGATATGCATCATTTCTCTAATGCCTTATGAAAAGTCAGAAAACCTGTTACTGCACTGCTTAATGGACAAATCAAGTTTAATTTTAATCATATATAATATGAAAGATAAGTCCCTATGTTTTTCCCTGTTTGGAATTTGCCAGGCATTAACACTAAGCATTAGCTCAAAGCAATCTAAAGAGAAGTTAACAATAGGAGAGTTGCCTCTCCCTTGAAATTTACATTTTATCTGGTTTCTACAACTCTTGAATCTATGGTTTCTGTAGTTGTTTACTGTGCTGCCTCTTAGGTCATTCCTCACCCCACTTTGCAAAGCTCCAATCTGCGGCCTTGTTTAAGTAACAGATTCTATAACAACAACTTTACTGCACAGTAAATCAATTTACACTGAGTTCCTTACTTCATTTTAATTTGATCAACTATATCTGATGCATAAAAAATGGAATATCTTTTTGAATCATCATGAAAGTTATGTTTGATTTCTATTGTATTGAAGTCCCCAATCATAATTTTATTCTACTTTTAGGCATTTTTAAATGTCAATTGCTATAAATAAAAATAACATAAAATAATAGCTAATACTGCACTTTCTATGTGCATGATGTACACTGTCTAAGAGCTTTGCATATATTAACTCACTGTATTCTCTCAATAACCTGGAAATAAGTACTGTTCTAATGCTTATTATACAAAGAGGAAACTGACGCACAGAATTGGTAAGCAACTTGCCCTGGTAACACCACCAGTAGCTGCAGAGCTGGAATGAAGAACTGAGCTGGCTTGCCTTCAGAGTCCATGCTCTAACCACTATACTATCATTTCTATTGTCCTTTGCCCAGAAACATTTGGTTTCAAAGTTCTTTGTAAAAAAAAAAAAAACAGAAAATGATAAAGATCTTATGATTTGGGATTGCAGGATACAAACCTAACTTTACAAAGATCCAGTGTTAATAATAGATGAGTCCTTCAATATCTATGGTCATCCAAATGGCAGAATGGCTCCTCCCATTCTCTGCAAGGGCTCCCTGAAGCAAATCCTCCTCCAAAATCCTCCCAGAATAGTAAAATGCAAAGCAAAGCGTGCTTTGGTCAAGGAGAGCTTGCATATAAATGCAAACTAAACCACTTCCTACCTGGGTAATCCGGGGACTGTTACTGAACCTCTCTGAGCCAAGATTTTTATTTCCAAACTGAGATAATAACACTCACCAGTAGTACAGTTGTAATCATTAGAGATAATGTTTGTAAAGTGTTTGGCATCGAGTATGCTTTCACTGTGATATATAATAGCTGTTACCACTGTTTTTGTTCTATCATTGTTATTCTTTCTGCAAGCCTATCCTCGGAATGAGTCACTGCATGAATGCAGGGAACGCAGCCCTTGGTAACATTAACCCTTAAGATCTTTAGCTAACTCCCCTTCCCCTTTCTAGGACCACTCAAACTTTTCTTAGAACGCATTGAGTTAAATCCATATGCATTCTTAGCCTCAAACAGCCAATGAGGAAATCCAGACAAGAGACACCGAAAATGCAGGTGAGGGTGTGACGGTTCCACATAAACATCACTGCTAAGGAAAAGTCCTTTCAGGGAAAACACCTCACTCTCACCTGTGTGGTTCGATTATAAATACTTGACCTCCAGGATTCCTTGTCTGTTAATGATGAGTCTGTTCGTACTTGGGTAACGGCTTCACTGAAGAAACAGAACAAAAAGCAGGTAGGAAAGAACACAAGAATCCCTATGATTTGGGAAAAGATGACAAAGGGAAACAGACAGGAGAGAGAAAGTAAGAAAGAAGAGAGAGGGAGAAAAACTGTCTTCCAGAGAGAAAGCAAATCGATAGTAGACACTCTGTGGGGAATAATTGTGGTAGAAATAGAATGGAAACTGAGCCAGGGTCATTTATTGTTTTGTGCATTCAGTTATAGGAAAGAGCATGAATAACAAAGAAAACTGTCCACAGACATGGAACTCCCCCACAACAGAACAGGCCAATTCCAATGCTATGGGTTTGGTTTTGTTTTTTCTATTTTTACTTTCTAAAATGAAATAGCACAATACATTCTAATGGCTGCTTAGGTTTGTAGCTTAGTTGTCACTGGACAAGAGGAGGAGGTCTAACTGCTCCTCCCAGCCTCACTGGAGGTGGACGAAAATGCAGCTCTTTCTCTGCCTAAAGGCATCATTCTCAAATATGTGATTTTTAAAGTTGCCTCCATCTCCTAAGATATACTCATGAGGTAAGAATTGTCCCTGCGTAGAGCAATTATCAAAATGCTGCTTAATTTTTTTCTTTATATTTATCGTGAGTATTTATACCTTTCTTTTTACCCTCTTGTGTCACAGGGACCATGACCACTTTTTCCTCTCTTTTTTTTTTTCCTTTTTTTGAGGGAGGGTGTCACTCTGTCACCCAGTCTGGAGTGCAGTGGCATGATCTCAGCTCACTGCTACCTCTGCCTCCTGGGTTCAGGTGATTCTCCTACCTCAGCCTCCCTAGTAGCTGGGATTACAGGCATGTGCCACCACGCACGGCTAATTTTCGTATTTTTAGTAGAGATGGGGTTTTACCATGTTGGCCAGGCTGGTCTCAAACTCCTGACCTCAGGTGATCCGCCCACCTGGGCTTCCCAAAACACCAGGATTACAGTCATTAGCCACCACGCCCGACTCATGACCACTTTTAAAAAACTTTTCTGCCTCCTTTCTCTCATCTTTCTGTCCCAATTTTAATCTTCCCCTGAGTACAGCTCAGAACCCAACCCCTATGACAGGACTTCAGTCTAGCACCCTGCATCTCTCCTTTCAATGACCCAATTGCTTGGTTGAAATGAGTAAATGCCATAGGAATGAGATCTATATCAATAACTATCAACGTATGCTCTATATTAAACATTCTTAAAAGCCAAAAGGACTATTTTGTAGGTGCTACCACACTAATTAGAAGGCAAGCTCTTTTTAAATACAACTGCTCATGTATACTAAACGCAATCACTCTCGAATACTGTTTCACATATTGTGGTTCTAGTGTTGTTGAAAAGTAGATTATTAAGCAAACCAGTTCATTCATGGATTACCCACACACATTAAAAAGCAGAATTTGGCAAATGTAAACAAGCTATTTGGGCTTATCAAAGCTATGTTTAGACCACTGCTTTTTGGTTATTAAAAAAAGAAATTCTCTTTGTAGCAATTGTGAATGGAAGTTCATTCATGATTTGGCTCTCTGCTTGTCTAATGTTGGTAGAAAATGTGGTACATACACACCATGGAATACTATGTAGCCATAAAAAGGAACAAGATCATGTCCCATGGAACTGAAAGCCATCATCCTCAGCAAACTAACACAGGAACAGAAAACCAACCACCACATGTTCTCACTCATAAGTGGGAGATGAACAATGAGAACACAGGGAGGGAAACAACACACACGGGGGCCTGTTGGTGGGTGGGAGGAGAGAAAGCATCAGGATAAATAGATACTGCATGCTGGGCTGAATACCTAGGTGATGGGTTGATAAGAGCAGCAAACTACCATGGCACACAATTACCTATGTAACAAACCTGCACATTTTGCACATGTATCCCAGAACCTAAAAGAAAATAAAATTTAAAAAAAAGAAATTGACTTTTGTAGGAGAGAAGAGTTCCCAGGATATTTGGAATATCATGCATTCCAGACTCTGAAAGGAATTATAAGATCCAGTTTCAACTAAAATTTTTTCCCTCAATAGTTAATTTCAAAAAAAGAAAAAGGTAAGATGTGTATGCCATTTTCATGAGAAGAAAACAAGACCTAAAACAAACAAACAAAAAAACCAATCAGGCCTTAAACCTTATATGAAGGTAAAGAAAGGTCATCCTCAATCTCAGTTTACTTTACATATTCTTTGAGAGGTAACTGTGTCTTATCTCCCCCCAAAATTCCTTTTAAAAGGAAATTTCCAAAGATGCTTTATTCTGTGAATAAAGCATTGTGCCACAGCTGAGAGGATCCAGCAATGAACATGAGATTGCCCTTGATTCATGAGGTTTACAAGCTAGTAAGGATACAGAACACTTTAAAATAAAAAAAAATAGTTTTTGGTATAATTATAGTATCATTCTCATATATGTATTTCATATTTTGAAGAATATGCAGAAAATAATCAAGCTTCCAAATAAACATTTTTTTTAAGAACTGCAATAGTGAGAATTTAGGAGAACAGAAGATCAGAGGGCTGCAGGGGCTAAACTAGACAATGAGCCCGTGCAAGTAAGTTAAGAGGAGAAGCGGGTAAGTATGCACCTGCTTTGTCTAGGTAACCAGCAAGCATTTAGCAATAGTCTTTTCAAAACAACGGCTCCTTATATTGCCAAATCTCAAGAAGTGATATTTATGGTTAAAAAAATCTCAGACCCAATAGAAAATCCATAAGGGAGATGGCTTGGGAAAGGCAGAATTTTCAGCTATGATATCCTTTGATAAACAAGCAGATACTTTCCCCAAATATAATTCAATGCCTCAGTCTACCTCCTGCTGAAACCACTAACACCACCACTAAAGCTTGACTATATGGGAAAATTTAATGGCCACTTTCAAAATATGTCCTAGCATAAAGGCAATTAAAAAATGTAAAGCACCAAAGATGCAAAAGAAACATAAATGAATAAAATATCTGGCACTAAAGTTTTCAAAAGCTTGGGAATCTGATCTAAAAAAAAATAAAATCAGCCAAGCAGTGTTAGTAGGTTAGCCAATCAAGTTTCAAGAAGACAGAAAGACAAAATCAACATCACCGGCATTTGATACCGCTACTGGGGGAAGAAAGGGGGATGGAGTTTTGTTTATGGCCTTTTTAAAAATGCCATTACTTGGACAAGAGTCATAACAGAGAAGCACTGCTTATTTCAGTTCTGTGAACTGTAAATATCAGAGCCAACACCCAGAAAAAGTTCATCATTGGCCAATTGGTTTTGCCTGGCTAATTGGAGATGGTAAGAGGCCTGCTATGGATGACACTCCTTCTGATATAAGTTGTTTCTTGCTTTTTCTCCCTCTCTACTGTATGTCTTTAAATTCTTTATAACATTCCTTTCTCACTACTATTCAATTAGCTTTCAGATGAGTGAGGAGCACCTACGTACCAAGATTGCCACTGTACCAAGTATCATCACAAGAGTTCACAACCAGCTGCTTAAAAGTAATTGGCATCATAATGTGCAGAAAAAAATACTTTTCTAATGGTTGCCTGGAAGATTTATATCACTAAAATGTAATTAAAAAGTAGATTTAGAAATATACTCAGCAACCAAAAAGATTAAATATTAATGTGAAGTGTAATTAATAAATTATACATCTCTTGATTACTAATGGCTTATTGACTGTAAAAGCATAACATTATGGAATATTAGGGCAAACAAAGGCTTTTGGGGAATATTGTTCAGCTTCAAGGATGCTGCTGCTGCTCTTGAATTTCCAGAAGAAATCCTGATTTTTGCAGAGAAAATAAAAATTTGCCTAATTATTTCCATTATCATTCTTTACTCCTTCTATATGTCACTGAGTCTGTCGTTCTTTACAAAATGAAAACTTGGTAGTTTCCTGAATCTTTTTTTATTGCACTAAGACAATTTCTGCTGCACGTTCTACTGGCTATCCAGTTGAAATTAAGTTTCACATTTAAAAGTAGTACTGAACCTCTTATACAAAAATAAGGTGTCTAATACCACTGGCAGTGACATCAGTATAGAGAAATATCTGGAATGAGGTGGGTGTGTGACGGGTAATGCTTGCAGGGCAATGCAGTCTGCAGAGTAAGATAAAATCATGAATAGAAATAGGGGGCCATCCAGATATCAATAAACGTATGTAAACTGCAATCACCTCATACTCTTTTGAAAAATTTTCAGGCCAAGTGCAGGGGCTCATGCCTGTAATTTTAACACTAGGAGGCCAAGGCAGGAGGATCATTTGACCCCAGGAGTTCAAGTCCTGCCTGGGCGATATAGTGAGATCTTGTCTCTACAATTAAAAAAAAAAATAGCCTGGCATGGGGTCGCATACCCGTAGTCCCAGCTACTTGGGAGGTGGAGGTGGGAGGATTGCTTGAGCCCAGGAGGTGGAGGCTGCAGTGAACCATGATCTTGCCACTGCACTTAAGCCTGGGCAACAGAGCAAGACCCTGTTTCAAAAAAAAAATTCAAGATATTCATCAAAATCTTAGAATGTGAGAGTTATAGAAAGTGCCTTGGGGGTTATGTAGCCTACCAGCTTCATTTTATATAAGAATTTGGAATTCTCGTATGCAACGCGGTCACATGACTTAAGCTTTCAAGGATACTCAATGGCAGAGTGGGAGCAATAGCTCAGGTTTCCTCACACTGATAGCAATAGGAAGCCAACAAATTCTTAGGCAGACAGGGATGGGTCCCTGGTGAAACTCGACCTTCAAGCCAAGGACAGTCTGAAGCCCTCAAACTACCAGTTCTGGATAGAGTCCACAGACTGCAGTGAAAGCTTCCATTCCCATTGGGTGCAATCAGCCCCTGATTGGTCCCAGGCCAGGGTTCTGGGCCAAGCCTTCACTTCAGCCCCCAGTTTGTCCCAGGCCAAGCTTTCACTTCAGTCCCTGATTGCTTCTTTACACTATCGTACCACTTTCTGAATGAGACAGCCCTGGGAAAGGGCAGGAAAGTGCCACAGACAGAGCCCAGACACAGTGACTACACCTAAGAGAGTGCTCCGGGACTGTGGGCAAAGCACAGTCAGTCATCCCAAGTGATCATCTAGAAATAGGGACCTGATCAGTTTCTCCTCTTGCTTAAAGCCTGGGAGGTTCCCCTCTTGGAGGGCATGGGGCTTGTAGAGAGGAAGTCACCTTTGTCTGAAGAGAAGATGTCCCTTAATTGTGGTGCACATGGCCCCAGGTGCGACATGGTTAGGGGAGGGCAAACAGCCTGGATTCCTGCCTCCTCTGTAAGGCAGCCTAACCAGCACAGCCTCACGTCTGCATGATGCAGAGACAGGCAACAGGATTCTGGAGCCCCTCCTAATCTAGCCCTCTCCTCCCTCCTTGCAGCCTGGCTTCTGTGCCTGCTCCACAGGGCAGCCTAACCTGCACAGCCCCGCCATCTGCATGATGCAGGGACAGGCAACAGGACTCTTTGTCATTTTGTTGCTTCTTTTCTTTGACCACCAATTCAGTAGCTGACAACAACAAAACCACCTGGAAACTATGTGGACAAATTAACACGGACTCCAAGTCTCCAAAATACGAACTCATTTGCTCAACTCTAATAGAAATTATATCACTGGAAATTACTTTTCTAATGATAAATAATAACATAATCAACAAATCCTTATGATGCTATATTTCTACAGGCAGACAATGTTCAACGTCACCAGCAACACTACTTATTTAACAATGAAAATTTTTAAACTGCTTAACAAATCATCAGTGGTTTAGAAATTTCATAAAATTTCTCATTTCAAAAACGAGAAAATTAAGGCCTTGCGGGGTTGAATTGTTATTAAGTAATCAGTCGGCTCGCTGCCCAGTGTGGACACTGGCCAATATTATGGCACCAGCCTTTGAGAAAAGGAAAGCTTTATTTTGAATCCATCTCCCTGACCTGGGGTTTGGGCTGGGTTTTATAAGCATAGGGTGACAGGCAAGTTCAATCTGATTGCATCCTGGATCCTGTCATGGGGAATCTGTTCCTAAATCATTCCCTGATCCTCGGTCAGAGCGCACTCTTAGGTTCCCGCTGCAGTTAAACACCTGGTTCATCTGGGCATACTAAGGTTATGACTTTCAACCTGGGAGTCCACAGCAACTGAAAAAACTCAAAACTTCTTTAAGTAAAAGTTGAGTCTGAAGCTGAGGCAGCTGTTTCAGAGAGGAGGGGGAGGAGGTAGCAGATGTCAAGGGATTTCCATTTTTCTTTCAATGCCAACATACTTCAGGGCATCAGTCTGCCTGTATCTGTAATCAAAAAACAGTTCTTCGCCAGTCTGGATGGCTCTCCTGGCAAAAATACCTATCCTGTGATCCTCGTTAACCATCATAACTTTTGCATAGCAGTTTGGATTTACCGAATGATTTGCAAAATGAATTTTGTCACCCTTGCAGGTTGGATCCACCACAAAATCATTGTTCAAGTTGAACAGAAAGCTGCACATGTATTTATCGTACACTTTCCCTCTTCTGTCAGCTTAGCTTCAGGAACCTTGAGTACTGTGGGCAATTTAGAAAAAGAAAATGCAGTTTGAAATTCTGAATTGCAAAGTACTATAAGAATAATTTATAGCAATGAGTTTAAAACTCAACTTTGTATTGCCTTCTCACCAGCTGCGAAGTGTTTTGTACCAGTGAATTTTTGCAATAATGCAGTATGGTACATTTTTTCAACTCTGAATAAAGAATACTTGAAATTGAAAAAAAAAAGTTGAGTCTGATGGGTCTAGTGTGTTTATAAAATGACTTAAGATCCCACAGTTATTTTAAAGTAATACATTACTCAACTGGTATTCATTTTGATGCCATTATTTTATTTTATAAAACTAGTCATCCTTGCAGAAGTGTACCTGATTAACTCTTGACAACTACTTTGCCTATTTTATTAACAGCTGCATTTAACCCATGTGGCAGGATAACTAATTTCTATTGTTTTTGTATTTTTGCCTCCTCCTTCCAAGATAGCAGTAGAGTACTGTGTTAAATCTTGCTTCAGAAGAGCTTGTTTAAAATAGTTATAAAGAAAGTAAAATACATAGAAAAACACGTTATAATTTTAAATTTAAAAAAAGAAAAAAGATGTCTACTCTGAATAAATTATGCATACATATAAGGTCTGAAAAAAAACATGAAAAGATGTGCTCTGAGTATCAATTTTAAAAATTTCTACCAGTATATTACTTACTCAAACAAAAATTAAAATTTAATATAATTAAGTACATACTCCAAGACAACAAATGGAGGTTGACTGTTAATTCTGGGAAAGATTCCAAATACTTTGACCAGTAGTGCCTAAAAGTATAAAATTCATTATGTGGCATTTTATCAGACATGTTGTGGTTATTTAATGAGACTCACTTTTGCAGTTTCTGTTGGTAACACAAACATTTTGGACTTTCATTGTTTACATCCACAATCCCTTATGACAATGTCAAGATCCAAAAATTTCTGGAAACTGAAATTTTTGTGCTAATTCATCTGGGGGCAAATCCTGTCCTGAAGAGACATACAACTATTAATAGTCCTTATCCCACTAATGGGACTTCTGACACTTTTGACTATAGAAATAGTAACAATTTTGATTGTGGAGCGATGCTGCAAACCCTGCCAGGGCTGTTACAGGGTGTGTGATGCAGGTATCATATGACCTTCCAAAATTCGGAAAACCTCCAAATTTCAAACTTCGGTTCAAGAGAGAGATGTTGGGCCTGTATTCTGTCCTTTTTCACTGTGGAATGTCGTCATCCTCTAAGGAACAGCATCCAAATCCCTTTGCTGTGCTTCCTCTCTTGATCACAAGCCACACATAACCCAAACTTGAGCAGCTCTTGGTGTCAATCACCTGAAAACTTCCCAGCAAAATGAGTCAAGGAAAACCATCCTTGGCACTAGCGGATGGCTTGTTGGAAACCCACAAAGATAGACTTGGGATCATGGGCTATAGAAGTGGTGACAAGTGAAATCTAACATATGCTATTTTCAATACTCATCTGCCTAATATATTCTGGAAGCTCTCAAGAATGTAAGACACTAATATCTCTAAAATGTTTTCTATTTTAAAATGAATAACAATAAGGGTCTGTGATTTGGTTTTGAAAGAAAATTATTTCCCAGTAATTTAAGCACCAAAAATATAGAATAATATAGTATTTTACATTTATGCAGAGGTGCTCTGGAAGCGGAAAAATAAGAAGAACCATTAAGCTTTGAATATTTCAACTTTTAAATAATTTTTAATATTTGGAAAAAGAGGTCATTAAATGTTCAAATCCATGTGGACTCACATACCTGTTACACAAAAGCATCTTAGTATCCAAGTTGACTTTTTCTTGAAATAAGCCGTATTTTCTATCACTTTATAACCAAATCTTAGTCTATGTCTTCCTGTGTAAATTCATCAAATTTACAAAATGAACAGGCAGCACAAAGAGAGCCACTGAACCCTCGATGAGTAAAGTACTCCATGGATAAGTCATATTTTGGGTAACATATTAACTCTTTGGAGTCTGCTCAGGGGCTGTTTAGCATATTTAAACCATGAATAAGAAAATCAACATCAATTAATATTGTCCCAGTGCCCAGAGGGTACTTGGCACTGTCTATTGGACTCATGTGGAAACAGTCATTAACTGTCTCTGTTCTCAAAGGGCACTTTCCAAACATACGATAACACCCATCTGGTTCTTTCCCCAAACATCAAAAAACCAACAGAAAATGTAATTTTAGCAAATTAAGAGACTTTGTTTTTTAATGGATACTGTACATTAGCTGGCTTAAATCTGTGTCTTTGAGGTGGTAGAGGAAGGACTGGGAGAAATAAAGGTATGAGGCAGAGAACTGATGACAAGAACAAAGAAAGTAGCAAAGGCTGGAGAGGAGGCTCTGGGTCCTTGGGCTGGGTGTCCACAGAGTATCCCCTTCCCCAGGGCACACAGTTTATCCCTGCATTCACTCATTCATTCATCTCTGTATCCCCAGAGCTTGTTCTGTGGCAAACATTGTCCTGGGTTCTGGGGACAAAAGAGAGAATAAAGTAACCCTTGCCCTCAAATATACAGTGGGGACAGTAGTGGTCCCTACATCTTTGGGTTATTGTGAAGATTAAATGAGCCATCAGAATAAGGCCCAGAGCATATCTTACAAGGCACAAATGCCCTAATATTTTTAAATAAAAAACTAAAACAGTCTAGTTTGGAAATGGACACATAGACATTTTAAGTGCAGTATGATGAGGGAAAACAGAGGATACTGCGGAAGCAGAGAATCCAGGCTGCAGGAGGGAGGAGAGGGGAAGGTTAGGAGGGGCTCCAGAGTCCTGTTGCCTGTCCCTGCATCATGCAGCCGGCAGGGCTGTCAAGTTAGGCTGCCCTATGGAGCAGGCAGAGAAGCCAGGCTGCAAGGAGGGAGGAGAGGGGAAGGTTAGGAGGGGCTCCAGAATCCTGTTCCCTGCCTCTGCATCATGCAAATGGCAGAGCTGTGCTGGTTACGCTACCCTATGGAGGAGGCAGGAATCCAGTCTGTGTGCTCTCCCCTAACCATGTCGCACCTGGGGCCATGTGCACCACAATTAAGGGACATCTTCTCTTCAGACAAAGGTGACTTCCTCTCTGCAAGCCCCATGCCCTCCAAGAGGGGAACCTCCCAGGCTTTAAGCAAGAGGAGAAACTGATCAGGTCCCTCTTTCTGGATGATCACTCGGGATGACTGACTATGCTTTGCCCACAGTCCCGGAGCACTCTCTTAGGTGTAGTCACTGTGTCCGGGCTCTGTGTGTGGCATTTTCCTCCCCTTTCCCAGGGCTGTCTCAGAGGTTGAAAGAAGGGCCAGACTCTCTAGCAGACCCTGACACCACCTAGAAAAGCCACCTGCATGGTCCCCCCAGTCGGGGGTGCTGAGACTGCCTACTTAGTTGCCAGCACATCCAGGTGTGGGCCAGCCTGTGGGCCACGTGTCTTCAATAAAGACGGGGACACTGGAAACCGTCTAGTACCACAAAGGGCTGAATGCAGCTGCTGCTGGGGTTCATGTTCTATCAGTTAAATTCTAGAAAGAAAGAGAGAAGGAGTGCGATCCCAAATACCCCACCTGGAGATGGCAGCATGAAATCCCTGGCAGATGACACAACAGGGATGCAGCAGGAGGTGAAGGTCATGTTCGAGGTGGTTTCTGCATCTGTTGAATGAGCCTTGGGAGCCTGCTGTGTGCGAGGCCCTGAGCCAGGGCACTGGGGACTCAAAAGTGAATAGAACACAGCTCCATGGTGCATATTCAGCTGCAGCGGACAGATGCACAAATACTTGAAGTAAATGGTTTGAGGGATGGTGCTATCAGCATACAAGACTCCACACAGGCCAGAGAGAGAGCAGGGGGCTAGTTCTATATGGCAGAGACTCAGAAAAGGGTTTTCTGAAGGAAGCGAGCTGTGGACTAAGATTGAAGCTAAGGGGCAGGGGTGGGGTGCAGTTCTAGGTGGACCCTTTGCCACACAAGCAAAGAGAAAGAACCTGGAAACAGCCTGGAGCCTCTAGGAAATTCAGGGACTTTAGTATAACTGGAACGGGGTCAAGTGGAGGCTCTACCAAGACAGGAGGCAAAAGGGAGGCTGGTCCAGGCCAGAGACTTGAGGCACTGGAATGCCAAGTGAAGGAATTTGGTGTCCTTTGGGTAAGAGTAAGCAAGGGCCCCTGAACTTGGGTAGTAATAGGAGATGTTGCAGAGGAAACATCAGCAGGATTTGGCAGCATATTGCCAGAAAGAGGTGAAGTAGCCCAGTAGGCTAAGGAGGGCTCCAGACAATAACAAGGATGGAAGCAATAATGCCAGTGCCACACACCAGCCCTTCCTGTGCACAGAATACACGGTCCCATCCATGCCCAGGGGCTTGGCACTGGTAGTGGCAGGGCTAGATTGTCACTGATGCCCCACGACTGGCTCCACTGGGCCAGGCTGAGCTTTCTGCGGGGAGGGAGCTAGGGCCAGGTGATGTAGGTGCACCCTGGAGAAGATGAGGGGCTCTAGTCCCAGGCTCC
The DNA here is from genome assembly GCF_028885655.2 of Pongo abelii. Classification (NCBI taxonomy): domain Eukaryota; kingdom Metazoa; phylum Chordata; class Mammalia; order Primates; family Hominidae; genus Pongo; species Pongo abelii. The sequence goes on from NC_072007.2 coordinate 45,903,760, forward strand.
TTTTTAATTTCCTGGCCTTCCCTTGTGATTGTTTCCCTCCCTTTTACTATCAAGTCACCCTGCATACTCCACTGTAGGAGCAGATCATAGGATCTGCCTTCAAATCTGCTCTTGAGAACCCCAGGTAAACACATACTCCTCCTTCTCAAGAGGCTTCTCAGTTCCATGTCCAAATGCACTTGCTCCATCATCCAAGACCTGTGCTCTAAGAAAGAGATCACTGTTTTTAGGTAGAGTTAGAGCTGGCAGACAATGCCCAATATCCCCACCAATTGCTTAGAGCATTTATCAGTCAGGGAGCAGGCTGTCCTGGGGAGTCATCTGCATCAGCTCAGGCCCTGGGCCTCACAGGGCCTCTCACAATATCATCCTCCAGGCCCATGGCCTCTACCCCGCCCATCTGTGGTAAAGGCTAACTATGGCACCCCTCAAAGAAAGGGGTCCTGAGTTAAACCCCAAACTCCAGAGTCCCTTATCCCATCTGTTTCCTCAGTCCATCCCACCCCCCATTCCAAGGTCTTGCTTCTCCACATTTAAACCTTCAAGGAAACCAGAAATAACTCAATACGTAGCTCAGGGCTTGGGGAAGCTACCTTCAATACCTTAGAGGATTATATTGGAAGTGAAAACAAAACAAAGCAACCATGACTCAATCTCTCTGCCATTTATAAATTATGAAAATAAATATTCACTTAATTCACAGAGGTGGTGTGGATCAACCTTTGGCTTTGAACTTTCAAAGTTTCAGAAGTTCCTAAAATTCGGTAGGTCTCTCTGCCATATAAGTGATTGTTTCTACTGTTAAAAAGAAAGACATGAGGATAATTTTTTGCCCACAAATTGGGAACCTGGATAATGCTGTGACGCCATGGAGTTTATTTCAATTCTTTAGTTATGTATATAATAAAGATAAATTATGAATTTACAGAAACTTGAAAAAAAATGAAAGACATTCCTGGTGCACGTTAGTCAAACTTCTGTTTCCTGAGTAAACTAGGGACCCTTGGATGAGACTTCTAATTCCAAATCCTAATAAAGTACTACATAGGTAACACTGGAAGTTATCTAGTGCCTGTGACCTTTATTTTGCTCATTTATAGAAAGGGGATAAATGAAACCCACCCTTCTTGTGTGGGCTCAAAAGTGACAGCATGGATGTGAGCATTCAGGACACTGAGAAGCTGGGTGCGCCCATTCTTTCCTAATGGATGAAACACACAGCATGAGACCATAAAAGCCAGAGTCCTTGTACATTATGGTCTGATGATTTGCCTGCTTAGAAACATCAGAGACCAAATTATTCAAAAAAGGGAAAAGCCAAAAGTAAGGCTCAAAATCTTATGAAGCAAACATCTTGGGGCTTTAGGGGATGTCAGGGTTAATTCACTGCTTGCTGTCCCCCTGGTTTACTCTTCCCCTCATAGACCCCGTTTTTCGAGGTCAGACCTGGACAATTCTCTGAAGACACAGAGCAGCAAACAGGAGTTAAGGGCAGAGTGAGCTGGGTTCAGCAGTAGGGAGAGGAGAATTTCTCAGCATTGTTTTCAAGCTCAGGTGAATGTCAGGAAAAGAATTCACATCATTTCCAACTGGGATCTAATGAGAATTCACTGAGCACCAACTATCAGCTAGAAGTGTGCTGAACACTCTAAATGCTTTACCTGAATCTCATCCACTCCTCTTAGAAAGTAAGCATTTCAAAATCATACTTCTTTAAGTTCTTAAAGGGAACAACAAAGAAATGTGCAATGTGACTCATTGACATAAGCCGTGGTTTAAGCCTGTCTGAGCTTTTCGAGAGTAATCATATGTACCATTTAGTAAGCCCCTGCTACGTACCAGACACTGTGCCAGGTGCTCCGTATGTATTCTTTCTAGTATTCCTCCCCAGATCCTACGTCAGAGATTATTATTATTCCCATTTTATAGATAAGAAAACTGACTTTCAGAAAACTAAAGTTACTTGCTCAAGGGCACAGAGCATGTGGGATTTAAAGCCAGAACTCATCTTTCTCTCTGGTCTATTTCCTCAGGATTAAAGGCTCACACTTTAAGCACTGATGAGGCAGGATATTACTGAAATAACTCGTTTCTGATCTATATAGACTTTGGAAATATCTCAGGGTAGCCACTTCCTGGCCTACAGAACACTAATTTTGTTCAGGCAGTAACATGTCATCCTGGCTGAATTATTTGTTCTAGGAAAATCATGAAAACCCCAATTGTCTTAGCCAGTGACTGGTTTAGTGATTGCTATGTGACTCTCTTCTGACCAAAGAGATGAAAAAAAGCCTGTTCTTTACTTCCGGGAAAGACTTTCCTCCCTGACTGAGAAGACCTGTGGAAGAGAAAGCCCTTTTGTGGCAGCTCCTCCTGCTGTCTGGAACATTATCATGTGAGGACATAATGGTTGGAACAGGGGCAGCTGTCTTGTGCGCATGAGTGGAAGGCAGTAGGCATTGCTCATACTCTAAGGATATCGGAATGAAGAAGAAAAACTTTAGAAGCTTGGTGTCCTTGTAACCCCTCAAGCCTACCCTGAGACCACTTACTTCCATAATTTTTGTAACATCAATAAGTGTTCTTATGGCTTAAGCCACTGTCAACAAATTTTCTATTACTCCAAATGCATCCCAGCTGACATAGTTATAAAGTAGAATCAAATCATAATTTATATTTATTCTGAAAATGAAATTTGAGTGTTTTTGGTGGCTGAGTTGCTGACTCTGAATATGGCTCTACTTCTCAAAGTCACCTAAAAGGACTATTAATGACTTGGAGATTTGAACCAACTCTAGTTCTTTCTTTGCTTCTGTAGGAGAGGCAAAACTTTTCCTCAACCCTCTTAGGTTCTGCAGCAGAGGTGTGCAAGTTCAACTAACGAAAGCCAGATTAGCAGGAGAAACGCATACAGATTATATTTCATGTTAATTTTTTTACATGACACATGGGACTTCGTAGAGAAGAAGTGAAAACCTGAAAGGAACAGGTAGAATTGAGGGCTTATATACCATTTTAACAAACAGTGATAAATTTGTGGAGAAGTGACAAGATAAAGAGGTTTGGGACAATACATTGTGGGAAAATGACTAGAAAATATACTGGGGTAACCAATGAAACAAAAAGGTTATTTTAGGAAGGTTTATTTGTGCAGACTCATCTTGGTATCATCTCGCCATCTCTGATGATACAAATATTCTCTTCTTCCTGGTACCAGACTACCTTTCTCATAGGAAATTTATGCCCTCCTTTTAGGCAGAAAAGTAGGGGGCAGATAGCCCTTCCCATATCTGCTTTTCATAATTGCCTTCAGCTCAAAATAATCAATATGCCAAAGCAGCATATTTTGGAGTGACATATTCTGATCACTTTTACTTCAAAATAAATACCTATGATTTTACCTTTCTATTTAAAATATAATGTATCTTTTATAGTTAAATAATTTATATTTAAGTTTTAAATATAGATAAAATTAAAACATTAATTTTATAATATTGTCATAATATTACTAAATCGCCTACTAACATTTAATCACAATGCTTACTGCATTTTGCATTTAAACTTTTTAAATTAGTATGTAATTATTATAACTGAACCATTAAAGAAACGCATAAAGCAAAAGTGAAGGCTATCCCAGAATTAAACTGTACTAAAACTTCTTTTACTAATTATAAAATGAATTTACATTGTATTTGATCTTCACCCATGTTGTGTGTATGAAGAGCTTAATTCCTTTTAAATGAGCAGTATTCCACTACACAGACATACCAGAGTGTAATTATTGATTCTCCTATTGATAAACATTTAGATTATTTCCACTTTGAAACTATTATGAATAATGCTGGTATTAACATCCTTGTACATGTTTTTTTTAGTGGACCTTTTTTGTTTTCATTTCTCTGGGCTGGAGAGCAAGCAAAACTAAGTTGTAAGGCTGGAAAACAGAACAATGGTTGCTGCTAAGGGTGGCACAAGGGGGTTTCTGAGGTCATGGAAATGCTCTATGCCCTGACTGGTATGGTGATTGTGCAGGTATATACGTTTATCAAAACTTATAAAACTTTAAGCCTTAATGTGTGTAAATTATACTCTATTTATAAGAATCATAAAAAAGAAAACTGTCCAAAAAGAATATAAGATTATGGTAGGTGTAGAGAATCGGCGGTTGGCATTCCTTCCAGCCATGCCTCTTGCATGCCTTCCAAACTGCAGATGCTGGAAAGCTGAGAACCACATTTCTCAGATTTCCTTGAATCAAAGGGAAGGAGACAGTTTGATCTTCACCCATGTTGTGTGTATCAATAGTTTAATTCCTTTTTAATGAGCAGTATTCCATTGCACAGACATTGGAGTCAAACTGGCTTCTTCAAACTATATACATTCATGTAAGATTTGAAAGGAGAAGCAAACAGGGGCAGAAGTGGAGGCCATCATCCCATGAGCTGGAAGGCAGCAGGGATCTCCTGCAGTTCCTTTCCCATACCAATGGCCAGGGCAGCTGGACCCCTGGCAAGGCCAAATCACCATCCCAGTGTCCACTTCCCAGCCTCATATATGCTGAGGGGCAGTAAGAGCAGCAGCAGCTACAGAGAGAAGCTACAAGTCTAGTTTGTTTGTTTTTTTTTAACCAGGAACCTTTCAGGGCATGAATAATAGTTGACAGTATTATATAGTGAATACACATATATCTATCACCCAGATTCTACAATTGTTAACATCGTGTTAGATTTGCTGTATCATGTATCCACCATATATTCATCCATTATTCGGTCTTATTTTCTGATTCACTGATGGTCTGTATTTTACCTCAGCAATTCCATTGGTGGCCTCCCGCTCCCATCCTGTCGAAGGTAGTGGCTTCTCTAGAGCACCAGTGCCCAGACTTGTTCTTGGAGTCCTCCTGGGAGCCAACCAGGCCTTCCAATGATTGTGTAGGTTCCTCATTCATCATCCCTGCTACAGTTTGTTATACTACAATGCATCTTTCAAAGGCTCCAAGATAGTTCATGTAGAATTAGGAGTTAGGAGGTGATGTCTCTTTAACATGACAAGTGTGTTGGTTCATACATGTTTCTTAGCAAGAGAAGCAGGAAAAGAAAAATCTTCAGCTTGGCTACAAAATAATTCCTAGTTCTATCCCAGGAAAATTAAACCTGATCACCAACAGCAGAGGTGCCCCTAAACTTGAAGGCTCTTGCAAGGGGCTGGTTGCTCTTTCTCTTGTGCTAAGAGCTTCCATCTGCATTTCCTCAATCCACAAGCCAGCATTTTGCTTTAATTTTTCATTTTTAACATTCTTGAGGCTAAGTCCAATCATCACAGTTCATGCCTCCATTGCCCAATTGTCCCCAAAGTTACAAGCATCATGTCTACCAATACTGTGGATGCAAAGTGACGTAGGTTTTGGTGGTCTGCACTGAACCTGTATAACTGTGTTAATAATTTTGAAGAGCACAAGGTTTTTCAGGAATATATATATATATATATATATATATATATATATATATTATGTTATAGAAGAAATAACTGTATTAAATCAATTTCTGGTTAAAACAGCTAGAGTAACTCTGCCACCTGCAATTGAAATCCGACTGATACAGAAATAAAGTCAAGCATCCCGCCCTACCCCAGATCCCAGCTCTATCCCAGCAATAACCATCAAAGACAGATTTTTGGATCCTTTCACCTAAGCGACTATATTGCAGATGCCTCCCTATACTGGGCTGCACTTATCCACATTAGCTGAGCAGTCTCTCCAACACCAGGGCACGTAGTTCTCCCTCATTATCTGGGGTTTGCTGTAATTTCTTTAAACAATCTTCCTCCTCTTTTCACCTATGGAAACTTAGGATGTTTCAACAATTCATTACAAGGAATGGTACAGTTGGCATCTTTCAAGATACCACTTTACCTAAGAGACTGAACATGGGTTCAGGGTGCTTCCTGAGAGAATGCACATGGTTTGTTGTTGTCCCACAAAAGGGATGTCCTATCACACTCCCATTGAACTGATGGACACACAAGTACCATCACCGGCCAATTTTAAATTCATTTTTGTCATTGGCCATTTGATGGATTAGAAAAAATGGCATCTTGTCTTAATTTGAGTTTCTTAATATTGAGAAGGGTTGAAGAGTTTTTGTTTATTAGCCATTTACCTTTTCCCCCCTATGGATTGCTTGCTTTTTTATTTTAAATTGATCTGTAAATATTTTGTAAGTCAATGAAATTCACTCTTTGTCCAATGTATTTGAAAATGTTTGGGCTCACCATTTGCCTTTTGGTTTTACTTATTTAATTTTTTTTGTCATGCAGAAATTTTCAACTTTTTAGTAACTAAAATCACCAATCTTTCCCATTATTTTACCTCTGATTATTATGTCATGTTTACAAACTTCTCACCCTTTCCAAAAATATATACAGTCTTTCCCTCAGTATCCTTGAGAGCTTTGGTCCAGGACCTCCCACAGACACCAAAATAGTGGATGCCCAAGTCCCTGATAGAAAAAATTGCATAGTATCTGCATATCACCTATGCAATCCTCCTGTATACTTTAAATTATTCCTACATTATTTATAATACCTCATACAATGTAAATGCCATGTAAATTGTTGTTACACTGTATTGTTTAGGGAATAAGGACAAGAAAAATGTCTGTACTTGTTCAGACACAGTTTTTTTTTTCCCAAACATTTTTGATCCAAGGTTGGTTGAATCCACATGTGCAAAACCCATAGATACGGAGGGCTGACTGTATATATAATTATTTATTTGCTAGTAATACAATGTTTTCTATGGTTAACTCTTTGGTCCCCCTGAAATTGTTCTGGTATTGAGAGTGGGGTTTTTAATCCACATGGGTAGTAAGTTGGATTGACATAATTTATTGAATTATCTTTATTTGTGAATGAATGGGCTATGAATTTTGAGCTATTTCTGGAACATTCTGCTCAATCCATATGTCTGCTGTTACTCCAGGTCCAAATGTTTTGATAGTGTAGGTAATATAAGAAAACATTCAATATATGGTATAAATTGGCTCCCCTCTTAATACTCTCCTCAAATGTCATATTTTTTAGAACCTGTGGTCAGAAGCCAGAAGCAGGCACTTCTAAGGAGGAGCAAAAAGAGAAGGAATTTATTCTGAGCAGGGTGGCCAAATATACGTATTCAATAAGCTACAGGATGAGACATGAATATTTATGAGAAGAGATACATGTGCATGTGCAATTGAGCTTCCTCTCTGTGTGACCCATGTACAAAAAATGGTGGTACTAGCATGATCCCAGGGTGGAATTTCCAGTCCTTTGAAGTCTAAACATGAAGCAGAGGACATGCAAACCCTTACTGCACATTCTTTACAGACTATCCAGAATCATTTCATGGTTGGTGATCTCTTATCAGGCAAAAAGGAAGGAGCATTGCAGTTGCTTAATGTCAGTGGTGGAGTCTTTTGAAAGGGCTTGTTTCTGTTTAGCTCTTAGGGAAGAAAGCCTAATTTTGGTGAGTGAGGGAGGGGGCTGTATTAGTCAGAGTTCTCTAGAGGGACAGAACTAATAGGATAGATGTATATATAAAGGGGAGTTTATTAAGGAGTATTGACTCACACAATCACAAGGTGAGGTCCCACAATAAGTTGTCTGCAAGCTGAGGAGCAAGGAAGCCTGTCCGTCCCAAAACCTCAAAAGTAGGGAAGCCGACAGTGCAGCCTTCAGTCTGTGATCGAAGGTCCAAGGGTCCCAACGTTAAAGAACTTGGAGTCAGATGTTCAAGGGCAGGAAGCATCCAGCATGGGAGAAAGATGAAGGCAGGAAGACTCAGCCAGTCTTGTCCTTCCATGTTTTCCTGTCTGCTTTTATCCTGGCTGCGCTGGCAGCTGATTAGATGGTGCCCACCCAGATTGAGGGTCTGGGTCTGCTTTTCCCAGTCCGCTGACTCAAATATTAGTCTCCTTTGGCAACACCCTCACAGACACACCCAGGATCAATACTTTACATCCTTTAATCCAATCAAGTTGACATTCAATATTAACCATCATAGAGATATAATGAGGCATGTCCAACCTCCCAACCCCTCGAGGATGAGAACTCAGTTTTCAAGGTTACGCTGGAGCCCTCTTAGCCAAGAGAATCTCCATTCAATCAGTTGAGGGGACTTCAAATTTTATTTTTGGTTTATGGGTGGAAGACTCAGAGCCCATCAGGAAAGCAAGAAGAAAGCAAACTAAAAGAGAGAAGGTGGTGGACACTTGGAATAATAAAAAAACAATCTTCTTAGAATTGTGTTTTCCTAAACTTTGGGAAAGTTAAAAAAACAACTCTCTGCTTTCAAACACTAACTTGGGAGAAACAAAGTCTGACTGTCTGCTGGTGACGGATTATCAACACCAAGTGCAGTAAACCTCATTAATTTTCCCTAATTGGGCAGAAAGTTTTGGAAAAGTCTGAAGTAGAGAAACAAATTCAGCTTAATTTCAAGTTCATATGGTAACAAGGATGACAGGGCCTCAGGAAGGGAGAGAGCAGAATGTCTTAGAGAATTTTTTAAGGGTTTCAATAATAGATATTTTTAAGTCATTAGGAATTAGAACACTCCCTGATTCACAGAAGCATTTAAATACAAAATGGTTTTACATATGTTTAGAAAACTTTGTTGGCCTCCAACCTTAAGAAGACTAAATATTTCCCTTGTTTATACTTTTAATTTGCTTGGCAAACCCTTCCCCCCACTTCAGGCCCTAATATATCAATGCACTTCACCAGCATTTTAAATTTATCCCCGATTCTGAATTGGTGGACTTCTCACTGGCCAAGATTGCATGGGTTTTTTTTTTCCTCAAAATCCTCAATACTTTTATGCTCCCAGGAAATGCACCTGTCAATATGTCATGTGCATTCTCTCATTTTCTTAAAAGCAGGAACTAAGTTTCATTTTTCACCCTGGATTCTAAAGCAGTTGGAGAGCTTGAAAGTGAAGGGACTGTCAGAGAGGGAGGAAATACATTTAACCATGGTGAAAAGGTGATGAAAGACTTGTGCCTACATTTCCTCAATTTGTTCTTAAAATAATTGTTGACACATGCTGATTGAGGACCAACTCCGGATTTTCCAAAGCTTAGGTCACAGAGATTGGGAACAAAAGACACAGTTATTTTAAAACACAAATGTGAGCAATTAGTTCCCACTTTTTCCTCTTAATATTTTCACAGATATTAATAAGTAGGTAAGTTGACTTCTTTGAATTTGGTATTTTGCTCCTTCCCCCTGCCCATTCTCTTACAGGTATGCAGTTGGACAGTGAGCTAGTTAAGAGGAATGACATGAAGAAAATTTGAAAATATCACACAGGCTATGTAAGGTCTATGGGCATTTCTAACAGACCAAACAAATCAACAGTGGATTTAAAGCGGAAAAAGATATGTGTGGTATTGGGAGGGTATCTTAGTTTGTTCTCACACTGCTATAAAGAAATATCTGAGACTGGGCAATTTATAAAGAAAAGAGGTTTAACTGGCTAATGGTTCTGCAGGCTGTACAGGAAGCATAGAAGCTTCTGATTGTGGGGAGGCCTCAGGAAACTTACAACAATGGTGGAAGCCACAGGGGAAACAAGGTACTTTGCATGGCCAAAGTAGGAAGGAGAGAGAGAAGGCAGAGGTGCTACACACTTTTAAACCACAGGATCTCATAATTCCCGCACTCACTATCACAAGAATAGCACCTAGAAGATTGTGCTAAACCATGAGAGAAACTGCTCCTGCGATCCGATCATTTCCCACCAGGCCCCACCTCCAGCATTGGGGATTACAATTTGACAGGATTTGGGCAGGGACACAAATGCAAACCATATCATTCCATCCCTGGCCCCTCTCAAATGTCATGTCTTTCTCTTACTGCAACAGAGGGGAGGAGACTAAAACTGGGGAGTGTGGCAGATAGCATCAGTGTTACAACAGTGTCCCCAGGCACTCACGGTCCATATCACAGTCAGACATGATACTCTTTACCTGCTATATAAACACAGACAACTCCCAACCTCCTCCCTCATGAAGTTCACCCTTACAGTGTACCACTGGGAGGCTGGAGGTGCTGGAAAGTTAATGTCCCTGGAGCAGCTCTCAGGCCAGAATGAGTGGGAGTTGGAGGACAAATATTCAGCTTTTCTCCCCTTAGGGCAGGACAGCTCTGAAAGCATATTCTAACCTATCGTTCAATGACACATCTTGCAAATGAGTCACTGACCAGCCTTTGCTCTGGACTACCTTGTCAAGGATGTCTGTATAGAAAAACAGCTTTGGAACATAGAGATAACACCTCTCTCTGGAATGAAGAGCAGGCATGCTTACTGCCCATTATATGAGATTTGGGTTCCCTAAGTACAAAGTTCCCACCCACTGATTGTGTAGGCAAAATCTAGGCCCCCTTGTACCATGCCCATGGGAGTAGGGGAACAAGGAGAACCAACACAGTAATGCTCGTGCTGCCTGTTGTGCTGAAAGGAATAGAGGCCTTTGTCTCTGATATAATGGTCTCACACCATCCGCCAGCATCCATGGCATGTGGCAGGCCAACTCATTAGCTTCTAAGTATGGGGAAGATCTCAATCCATCACAGTTCTTAATTAAACTCATTGACCTCACATCACGGAAAGCAGCCAATTGCAGGATGAAATTTTAATTTGGTTTACATTAAAAGAATAATTTTCTAAGAAAGTTTATTTTAAAACTTTATTATATTGTTCAGATAGGATCAGAATTAAAATTGAATATTTTGAGAAATGGATCTCCTGTGTTCTTGTAGCCACAAAATTTGAAGTTGAACCACTCAAGTACCCAGCAAGTGGCAGACATACCATGAGCAAGAGAGTTAATACAATGATTATCTCAGATCATGCTGTTGTTTAAAGATTCAGGAGACAAGTCCAGCTCCTCTTCATGAGAATGAATGCAGCCCACAGGAATGAGGAACTGCGAACTTCTGGGGTATATAGTAATGGGTATATACACAGTGTACATAGTAACAGCCAAATACAATGAGTTCATAACTTTTGCTTCTCACTTGTGACCCTATAGGTCAATATTTATATTTTATTTGTTTATTCATTTATTTATTACAGTATAAAAAAGTCTATCTTATTAAGCATATGCCTTAAAATGATGAATGAAGGAAAAATATAATTAATGATGGAAAAGAGAAAAGTTGTTGAGACACGTAATCTTTTGCAAGTTGAACAGGAAGAGCAAACACACGTCTGGCACTGGGATTGGCAATGGGCTTCAAGTCCGAAGCATTTTCATACTTATTCATAGGTGACCAGACCATGTGCAGAACAGAAAGAGGAAGCATTAGGAGGTTCATCATCTCTGCAGCCCCATGGAAAGCGGTTACCTCTATTTCACAGATCATTGAAAACAAATCAGATCCCAGTATGGCTTAAGAACCTTGGTTTTGCTTTCACTAAAAGTTCTCATACATGTTAATAAAAAGATTTCAGAAAAAGCTCTTTCTAGACTGCCCATAAAAAAGGGCTTATTTTACTATCACTGGTGCTCTCTATACTTAAAGTTTCTCAATCACACACAGCACAAAGTTAGGACAACATTGAAAAAGTTAGTTATGTAAGCTTCACTGTGGGCAAAATAAGCTTCACTTCGGGCACAATAAGCTTCACTTCAAATCAGCCAGGGAAATAATTTCACCCTTGCTTAATACGCTTTTCAGATTAATCTCAGAATGACACCAAAAGGCCAAGATAAGAAATGCAGGCAGTGAATACAAGCAAAGAGCATTTACTATTAGAAGCTTACATATTGTGTAAGTGATAAAATAGTAGGTATTAACAGTGTTCTCAAACACCTTAATTTTTCATCATTTTGCTTGTTTGTTTAAGAACTTTCAGTTTCAAACAGAAATAAAATTCGTTTTCTCCCTTGAAAATAGGATATTCATTGCCTGGCCTGATTTTGACACCGATGTTGTAAGTAATTTGGACAACAAACATCCTCAAACACACAGTCGCTTACTAAGTACCTGTGCCACACCAGACATTGTGCTCGATGTTAGGAATTCAAAGAGGAATAAACAGGGCCTATGCCCGTGAGAGCTTGAATTCTGATAATGACATTTTTTCCCAAGATAAAAAAATGAATACGTGACTTAGTTTTCTTCTTTTAATAGGCTCTGAAAATTGGATTTTTTCCCCAAATTTTCTGCAAAATGGAAACCCAGGGAAAAATGAAGACAAGGTTTTATTCAGCAGGTTAATTACATCTTATAACTATGGTAGGAGCTTCCAATTTCCCTACTGGGGTGGGTAGAAAATACACATCAAAATCTCTTACGTCCATGTATGTTTTTTAAGTTACCTCTCACTTTAGTTACTTGGTTTCTTGAAATTCCTTCAACCAGAACAATGAAATGGTCTTAAGTCTGTGTTTGATTGGGCCTTGATGGGGCAATGGAGCCTAAGGCCAAGAGCATCTGCAAAAAGGTGAAAAACGGGATCCTCATAGCCCAGCCTAGATCCCAAAGACAGAAGATCAGCTGTGGATTGAGGACCAAGCCTCCACTGATAATACAGCAGGTTCCTTGGCCCATCCTGTCCTTAACGCTAAAGACAGAGTGTGAAGAACCAAATAACGTTGCAGGTATATTCCACAAACTGTTCTCTTTTACACAAATTATTCCAGGGAAAGCTCCCTACCTCAATTTATGACGCTGATATAACCTAGGAACCAAAACAAGGACATTAAAAGAAAAATTTACTATAGGCTAATAATCTATCTTATGACTAGAAATGCAAAAACCCTAAATAAAATATTGGTAACCTAAATCCATAAGACTTAAATAAGTACATGATGGCCATGTATGATTTATCTCAGCAATACAGGATTAGATTAACATTAGAAAAATCTCCAAATATAATTCACAGCCCATTACAGGAGAAAAGATATATGATCACCACAATAGATGCAAAAAAAGCACAAAGGCAAAATTCAGCATCTTGCATGGTAACAAAACAAGTATCTTAAACAAGTTAAGAACGGAAAGAATTCACTTAATATGATGGATGGAATCTATCCAAATTTTACAAAATAGTCAAGAATTAGAAGCATTCTCCTAAAGGGAACAAAGCAAGTCAGGAACGAAACGAGAATGCCTACTCTAGCTGTTTCTATTTAACAATGTACCAGAAGGTCAAGATGAGAAGATCACTTGAGCTCATCAGTTCGAGACCAGACTGGGTAATATAGGGAGATCTCGTCTCTATTAAAAAAAATAAAACTAAATGACATTGTTCCAGAGATCCTGGCCAGCATGACAAGGCATGGCAAAAAAATAATTGATATACTCATTAGAAAGGAAGAAATAAAATTGTCATTATTTGTAGGCTATATGATTATTTACTTAGAAAATTCAAGAGAACCTACAACTTATTAGAGCAAAGAAATAGAGGTAAAGAAATAGCTCAGATGAACTGATTAGAGAGATTAACAACAGACCAACATACGCATGTGCATTTCACATATGACAGAAGGTAATATAAACCAGTGGGGAAAGAATGAACTATTCAAAAAATGGTTCTGGGTTGACTGACTATCCATTTGGAAAAAAACAACTTTCTTTCATTCCAGTTACAAAAAAATAAATTCCAGATGAATTTGAAAAGGTTTTCTAAATTTAACATTTATGGAAGAAAAATAGAGATTTGTTTTAGAACTCCAAGGCAGAGAATCATTTCTAAACCAAGGCACAAAAATGACACATAATAAAGAAAAGAGTGATACATTTTTTTGCTATATTAAAATTTGAAATCTCTGTGTGGCACCATAAACAGAGTGAAATCTAGAAGCCAAATACTGGAGAAGACATGGGCAACACAAATAGCTACAAAAGAGACTTTCTTTTAGGTCTTCTTGGTCAGAAATAGGTCTGGGGAAGCAAGGAATAGGGAGAGATTTGTTGAAGGACACAAAATTACAGCTAGATAGGAGAAACAAGTTCTAGTGTTCTATACCCCTGTAGGATGACTATAGTTGACAATAATATATAGTTTCAAATAACTAGAAGGAGGATATTGAAAGAAATGATAACTGTTTGAGATGATGGATATGCTAATTACCCTGATCTGATGATTATATATGCATTGAAACATCACTATGTGCCTCATGGATATGTACAATTATTATTTGTCAATTAAAAAATAAAATAAATGAGTCTGATGACCATCAATCATTGTTCATCCACAATGAGGAAGACCTGTCTTCTTTTCTTAACACATTGTCTCTTCACACTTTAACTAAATTGGGTCACTTTTCACAAAAATGAAAGGAGAAAAGTGTTGGCTAAATAAACTATAGCATCTGGCAAAGGCAGTTCATGGGCAATTGACAAAAGAGCAAACCAGAATGGCTGATAAACAAATGAAAAGTTGTGAACCTCACTAGTAGTTGGAAGAATATAATTTAAGAGAGAGAGAGGTCACCATACAACCAGCATACTGAAGCATTCTAAATCATCTAATAACACCAACTTATTGGGGTTTTATGAAGCCCATCTCTGCTTGCCTGTCTTACAAGCCTCTGAAATTCAATGTGTTCAAAAGCGAACCACTTCCTCCAAACCCTTTCTTCTTCTCTATCCAGTAAATGCTACCACCAAGAACTCAAGGGAAAGACTTGAGTCATCCTTACAACTGTCATAGCCTCAACCCTCTTATCCAGTCACCCTGACAATATCTGTAAACCCTCTGGGTCTGTCTCCACACCTCTACTGCCTGGGAGATGTCGTCATCATTTCCTGCATGGATAACCTTTACATCCACTTAACCAGTCTTTCTTCCTCCTTAGCTCACTGCCTGCCAACCATTATTCAGTGAGCAGTGCGACTGACTCTTCCACAATTAAAAACATTCTACAGCCTTTGCTACAAAGATCAATTTGAAATCCCAAATGGGATGGCCCTTAACAATTTGCCTGTTCCTCTTACAGGCTCATCTACAGTTTCCCCTGTATTTCTCATTGTTACCGTGTTTCTTCTCCGTAAGTATAATACACTCATTAGAGTTATTTCAGTGAGGATCTAGTAGCAGTAGATTCATCTAATATTTGTTTGAAATCTTCTCTTATTTTGCTTTCATTCTGGAATGATTGTTTATTCCAGGATAATGGCTATTTAAGCAACAGGAGTTTAATGGCCTCCTTCTAACTTTTGTCTGAGATTATCCTCACTTATTAAACAAAGTCTGCTTCACAAAAGAGATTCACTACTCTAATTACCTTCTTTCCTTTGTTTATTTCTGACCACACTGATGCTCCTGCAAGAAACCCAGCAATGGGGACAACACTCATGTCTATCCAGCTTTGCTGGGTAATACAAGCTCAAAAATATTCATGTACCTTGTCATCATTTAAGGCAAAGTCAGACTGTTATGCTTAGCTTCCTATGATTAAAAAAAAAATCTGTAAGTGATAAATGTTTGAGATGATGGATATGCCAATTACTCTGATCTGATTACATACAGTATATGTATCAAAACATCACTTTGTACCCCATGAATATGTATATTTATTATTTGTCAATTTAAAAATAAAATTTTAAAAACTGTAAGTTAAATAACTATTTTAAACTTTCTATTTTAGTCCTACATGTAAAAGCCAGACATGAGACTTAATGTTCAGAACACTGAGACTAACTTATTTTGTAAAATAGATCATTTCCTATCAGCTGGCCAGTTTAGATAAATGCATGTTATTAATTAGATTACTTGTACCCTCACATTGGCACAACTGAGTAACATGTATTCATTTCTAAAACACTAATATTTGTGTTTACACAAATATTACACCAAAAATATGTGTTTACACAAATATTACACCAAAAATATTTCTGTAATACATTTATTGATTTATAGCAAAGATACAGGTTAAAGTTGTTTTGAGTTTTATTGCATCACAAAACTATTAAGTTAGTGCTCAGAAGAGAAAGACATGTTTTGAGAAAATAGAAAAGATTCCAGAAGTCTATTGGCCAAAAGGAAAACATGCCAAGTAGTGACATACACATACAGCCACATGCTTCTAAGAGTGTGTGCTATGGTTTGACTGTGTCCCCACCCAAATCTCATCTTGAAATGTAGTTCCCATAATCCCCACATGTCATGAGAGGGACCCAGTGGGAGGTAATTGAATCATGGGGGCAGTTACTCCCATGTTGTTCTCATGATAGTGAGTGAGTTCTTGTGATAGTGAGTGATGGTTTTATAAGGGGCTTCCCTGGTCACCTGGTTCTCATTCTTCTCCTTACTGCAGTAATGTGAAGAAAGACCTGTTTGCTTCCCCTTTTGCCATGATTATGTTTCCAGAGGCCTCCCCAGCCATGCTGAACTCTGAGGTAATTAAACCTCTTTGCGTTACAAATAACCCAGTCTTGGGTACATCTTTATTAGCAATGTAAGAATGGACTAATACAGTGTATGAATTTATATCAAATTTCCTTGAGTGAGGTAGACATACTTATTTTGTGCAAGGGATATATTTGACCTAAACCTGCATAAAACATAGATATTCACTTTTAAACCACCAAAAAATATTACTAATTCCTCCTCCTTAATTTGCATTTCTTTTGTTGTTCATATATGAAATCTAAATCCTCCATATAACTCTTGGCATAAATTCAGTCACATATTTGATCTCTTGAAATTTGAATGTGTATAAGAATTGTCTCAATGTAAAAAGGCTGTAAGATATTTGGGGGCAAGGACAATGATTTTCATTGTTGTTATTTGTCATTCTTTTCTAATTAATAGATTTGAGTTCCCCAAATGCCACACTTCATTTTACCACCAGGCCTTTGCATGTAGTGTTCCCCCTGCCTGAAGCAGACAGTTCCTGCCTCCCATTCTCCAAGAAATTGAACTTCAAATATGGTAAAAGGATATTATGAGAAACTCTATACCAATAAATGTGACAATTTAGGTGAAATAAACACATTCCTTGACAATCACATCTTACCAAAACTGACACAAGAAGAAAGAGAAAATATAAATAGCTTCATATTTATCTTGGAAATTGAATCTATCAATATAAATATAAACAAAAATATAAATTTTCCCACAAAGAAAACTTCAGGTTCAAATGACTTCACCTGTGAGCTTTTCTTAATGTAAAGAAGAAATAATGTCAATGCTACAAGAACCCTCTAGAGATAAGACAAAATTCAGCTTAACCTTGATACTAAAATCTGCAAGAGCATTACAAGATGAGGAATTATAACAAAATTCATTTCTTAGATTACAAAATTCAGAGCAAATTATTTGCAAACTGAATCTAGTAATGTATAGAAAAGGAAATCACATTATGATAAATTTGAATTTATCCTAGGAATGCAAAGTTGGAATAATATTAGAACATCAATTAATATGATTAACCACATCAACAGATTAAAGGTAAAATAATCATATAGTAAAGGTAAATATATATATATACAACGTGTATGTGTGTATATATATATATATATAGAGAGAGAGAGAGAGAGAGAGAGAGAGAGTCCTTCCAATAGATGCAGAAAAACAATTAGATAAAATTCAATGTTCATTCACATTAAAAAAAAAAAAAAAGACTTTTAACCAACTGGGAATAAAAAGGGCTCTTCTGAACCTATTAAAAAAACTATAGTAACTATAGTACTTCATGGTAAAACACTGAAAGATTTTCTTGGGAAATCAGGAAAAAGATTCAGGTGCATTATTACTTCTGTCAACATTATAGTGGATATTCTAGCAAGTGACAGAAAAAGTGCAAAGAAAATAAAGTAAATAAATAAAAATTATTACCAAAAAAGCACAATTTTTATTATTCCCAGGTCATATGTTATGTATGATTTGAGCATCTACATTCATGAGTAAATTTGGGATGGAACTTTCCTTTCTCATTCTTGTTAGATCTAGTATCAAGTTTATAATAGCTAACTTTTTCAATTCTCTGGAATAGTTTATGTCTATATTAACCATGTCTCTCATTTTCTGTGTCCTGATGTTTTGACATCTGAGGCTTTGCTAAGCCTGGAGGGACTGCTCCTCCCCAAATTTGTCTATTCCTAGAGATAGTAAACAAGGCACCCATGAGATTGCCTTTCAAATGCAAACCAACAAATCCAGAGCCCATAACCCTCAACCACTGCTGCCTTGGCTGGGCTCTCATGCTCTAGGCCACTATCCATCTCCCCTGATCAACCCAGAGCTAAGCACCAAACAAGTAGGGAAGTCCCCATGCTTCAGAGCCCACTGAAATTATTCAAACTTGCCAGTTCTAAACCTGTTCACCCTGCCTCACCCATTACTTTTTACAGAAGCCACAAAAGGTTCTTGCTGAAGTTTCTCCCTCTTCCTCTGCCTCCTGACCAACCCCATGCTTCCCTGTGTGGCCCCCAACAGTGTGGCATGCCCCCTTCTCTTGAGATCTGTGAGTAATAAAGTATCTGTTCAATGGCAGTCACCTCCTAACCTGTTGACCTTGCCATACCTAAATAATAATAAAAACTCTATCTCAAGACAATGTAAAATTAAAATTATTTGTAGAACTTACCAATAAGTTCTACAAATAACCTGAAGATTTTCTGCATAAGAAGATTTTTCACATCAGCTTTTTATGTTTATAGAATTATTTATAATTAAGTATTATGTCTTCCTGAGACAACAGTAAGTAATACTGTTCTAGTGATATGCTGCTTGAGCTGCCTTCCTCAAGTTTTATGATGGAGTATTTTTGTTTTCTAAATACTTTAATTTTCCAGCATTTTCTTTGTTTCATTTTCTAACCCTTTGATTTTGTAAACATTTTTTTAATTTCCATAATTATTCGTTTACACTCTCATCTGAAGAAATCTCATCCAATGCCCTCATTTTAAACACCAACTAAAGGCCAATAATCCCTAATTTTATACCCTCAGCTCCTGAGCTCTAGATATGTAAATCAAACATCCTACTTAATATTTGCATCCAAAAGCCTAATAAGTATTCACAGACTTCATGGCAAGCAGCATGCCTGATTTCTATTCAAAAGGTCCTTTCCCTCAGGCTACTTCTTTCCAATTACCCATTTGTCAAAAATGTGGAGCCATAATTAATTTTTCCTTTCTTCTTCATCCTTACAACGTACAACTCACAAGTCCTGTCACCTCCAGCCCTACAGCATCTCCCTGGCCAGTTCACCCTCCTTCCCCTCCACTGTGGTCATCCTGGTCTAAACACCTGTCAACTCTTACCAACACACGTGCCTTGCCTCCCAGCTAGAGTCCCTGCCTCTCCCTTTACCACACACCACTCATTCTCCCCACAGTGGGTAGAATCATCCAGACCCAATCCTGCCCTGTTTAAAACCTCCAAGTGTAGCCCATCAAACCCCTTTACCAACACCCATTAGAACTGGCCCTTGTCTCCCTCACCTTGCATGATTTTTCTCTTTTAGACTTCGGCCACATTGGCCTTTTCATTTTAATACAAATCCTTTAGGGCCTTTTATGCTCAAATTTCTCTTGGCCTAGAAGGTTCTTACCCAAACATTTTTCCTTTATCTGCATCTCAGACAGGTATTCCCTGGTCATTCAGTCTAAAATGAACTCCTTTCCTGCAGTCCCTCATTGTTTTAGAGATGGGTATATTGCCAACACTGGCCTTGAACTCCTGGGCTCAAGCAATCCTTATGCCTCAGCCTCCAAAATAGCTGGGATGACAGGCATGTGCCACTGCACCTGATCTGCATCTCCTTTTTTCATTACATCACTGTTGTGTAATTTTTTTCTATTGTACTTATTGCAACCCCAAATTATCCTATTTCTTTTTGTTGTACTTTCCTATAACTTGTTTCCATGAGAGCCAAAAGTCTTGACTAATTTTTCACTGCTTTAGCTTAGGATGATACCTGGCACACAATAGATGCTCACTATAATGGCTTGAATGAAGAATTAATAAATGGACATGAGAATATACTCATGATGGGCCGTGACAGGTGTTTGAGAAAATAGTTTGAGACCATGTGCTGTAGAGCCTGTGTCGGTTAAGGGATGGCGAGAAACAGGTGGGTGCCTAACTACTCAACAAAAGAGTCAGGCAGGAAGGAACATGGACACTGTCATTACCTTTGACTTCTCCAGCCCTTGAGCTAAGATTCCTTGTCAGGCTGAAGGCTTGCAGTGCAGTTGCCTCTTGTTTGAAATTTAGTCACCAGTACCATGAGAGTCAAATAAGCGGTGGGGAATATTGTAATAAGTGACTATTCTAAACTCTAGGGACATCCAAAAACGGAATTCAAGTCTTCCTTAAAAGAAAAGAGGACATCTTAGGAAATGAGGTCTTTAAGATAAATATCACTAAGCATCAATTTGGGCATTATCCGAATTCTGACATCACAAGTGAAAACAATTTCGACTCCACTTAAAGAGATGTCAGATTCAGGCAGTTTTACAACAGGAAATGGAAAAAGGTTAAGGCTTTAACTTGATTCAGATGTCATTTGATATATATACATAGGAAATTAGGTCACTGAAAATAATTTTTTCAATCGAGAAATTTACAGCCCAGAATAAAATGATGTTTTAATCCATTTTAGCCAGTGTTCCTTATCATTTAGCTGGTGATGTGTTAACCTGCACTGACTACTTAAAAGCTACAAACAATGGAAAATTCGAAAAAGATCGCTATGCTTGTTTCTCTTACTAGCATTTTAATGACAGTAAATTTAAGCTATTGAGCACAGCTATTTTCATGAAAAAAAATTGGTGACTGCCATCCACTAAGACATGGGTGACCAAGACTTTGAGAACAGCCTGGGCAACATAGCAAGACCCCATCTCTACAAAAAATAAAAATAAAAATTAGCAGGGCATGGTGGCACATGCCTATAGTCCCAGCTACTTGGGAGGCTGAATCAGGAGAATTGCTTGAGGCCAGGAGTTTGAGACTGCCGTGAGCTGTGATCACACCACTGCATTCCAGCCTGGGTGACAGAGCAAGACTGTCTATAAAAAATAAAATAAAATAAAGACTTCATGGGTGACTACAATAATGCAGGAAATATTCATTAATGTCAAAGTCACTCAGTTTATGAAGCAAACTACCTCTGGGGAAGCAAGCCAAAAAAGTGTAGATGAACCCCTATATCTACACAAGCAATCAAGATCCAACTCAAATATCACCTTCTATGTGAACACTTGCCACTCCTCTTAAGAAGGATTATCATTCCTCCCTCTGTTTATCAATGTATAAATCTCTATTCTTATACACACTTCATTAGATAATAAATCAGTCTCCCACATTCAACTGTCAGCTTCTTAAAAACAGAAATCCTTTTTTAATCAACTTTGAATCCCCAGCTCCCAATAGTGTCAAGCATTCAAGAAAGATTTACTGAAAAAGCAAAGTAAACAAGTATTTAAGTGAGGATCTCCTATGTAACAAGTGTTGATCATTGTCTCATTAGTAATAATTTTTTTAATCCAATCTATTCCTGCCCTTAAATACCTTATGCTCTGGTTCTGGGTTCTAAAGGGGAGAGGGCCTGCTTTCCATTTATGACCCTGCCTTCACCCACCTCACTTTGTCAGGAGCATAATAGCAACCTGCCTGTATTTTCTCTGGCAGAAGTTGCTTATATTCCAAGTCAACATACACAGTCCTAATAATAAAGAATCAAGTAATTGTGTCACATCATCTCAAAACTTGACTATTCCTAAAGTCCTTTTTAAAATTAAAGAAAATGTCCATGAAATTCCAAACCGTTTTCTAAAGCAAGAATCTGATTCAAGTAATGCTAAAGAACAGGCTTGCAACATTTTTTAAAGAAAGGAAAATTTTAAATATAACATGTGCAAGTCACTATACTAATTTACTTAGGAAATATGTCTAGTAAAGAGTGGCTTCTAGCATAACTTATACATTTAATATGTCCAGCTATAAATCAAAACCACTCACCACAGGGTTTTTCTATAGAAATTGTCCCACTCCCCGTTAATTTTGCTGACTCAAATTTCAGTGGAAGATTAAGCAGTTAATTTTTCAAGTAGTAGCACAAGCTCTCTTTTCTCTTAATGGAAGATGGTGAGAGAACAGTGTTTTCCACATTTCTGGCCTATATGTGGAGAAGAAACAGTCTGGTTTTACCAGGTTGCAAAAATAATGCTCCTATTTGGATAGGTTTTCTTTATTTACCATATCCATTGTGTAGAAATTGAGAATTTTCTTATTCAACGGAATTATAAAATACATATTTTACATGTATTTTATTTATGGGAATACATATAAATACATATTTTATATGTATTTTATTATGTATTTATATATAGGGAAAATCTGCTATACTAGAGATATGTAAGTCATACCATCTTAATTGTGTGAAATAGTTATGATTTGAAATATTATGTTCCATTTTCCCCACAAGAATACTCAGACCTATCACACATTGAGTTTTGGTATTTGCTTTGGATAGTAAGGACCCTGTAATGATCACACTGTGTCACCCAAAGTGACATACAATAAATGGGTGTTACAACACAACCTTCCTCTTGGGAGTTAGTTCTATTCTTTAACTCTGATTTTATAAGCAGCCTCACTCTACTTTAACTCTTTTAAAAAGCTACTTAACCAGATATTTCCCACCAGGCAGTCTTAAAGATTATTGTGAGCTTGCCTACAATATAAAATTCTGTGGTAGTGTTGATAGATATTTCCTAACCCCAATAATCAGCAAGTGCCTCTTAAACACCTTATGCTAAATATTATGTCTTGTATTAATATTAATGCCGATTTTTCTAAATTGTTTTCCTAAATCATGTGACAAGCATTGCAAAAAGGATGTCTTGCAGAAAGAGAACACAGAAGTACAGCTTACAAAGAAAATAAAGAAATATGTAGATTCTGCTTTCAATTTATTCAAAATATACTGTTCTTTCCAGTTAAAGAAGAAAATGATTACACATTCCATTATCTTGAAATAATTAAAAGGTCATCAATTTTCTGTCATAGATGTGGTATGGTTTAATTACATTCTATAAATGTATTGACCAGGCCATCAGGGGAAACCATCTTGCTGAGAGGTTATTATCTTAACAACAAACTGATGTCCATTGAGTGGGCTAGAAGTACGTATATAGAAATTTGTGTACATGTGTGGATTCAAAAATGACTGAGAAACTGGGAATGACAGAGTTGGCTGGAACCAAAGAGAGCATGAGATTTACTCATGTTTTCCTAAGATAAAATATTTATTCATAGAAATACAGAATTTCCTTACATTAATAAATTTTTCCCTGTACAAGAACTTTTATCCATATCAGACTAACTATTGAAACTGAGCAAAGAAAATGGCAGACAAAAATGCAATTAAATAGAACATCTCTCAAAGTAATCACATTTTCAATTTCCCCTATTCTATTTTAAAACAGTTAGAAGAAACAAGTTTCCACGTGTATTGGAAAGCTAAAGGATTCGTGCTGGTATCACCCAATCATGTGTCCCCACCAGCTAGGAAAGCCCTACATACGAAGTCGCTTGGAAAAAACAGAAATGGTAGCTTCCACCATGCCTCTATTTACTCCAGGATTCTATCCAATAAGCACTACTGCAAAAAAGAGGGTGGACTACAAAGTCCATGCATCCTGCATTAGGCCGGCACCCACACTGGCTGCTCCCTGAAGCTGCATGAATGCAGGTATTCAGTTCCACTTATGTGTTGCAAGCTTCTTCCTCTTGCTTATCTGATCTTATCTGATCCCAACAGATTCCAGCTTCTGCACACAGCCATAGTGATTCCCACAGTCTAGGGTGGCACCCATATTAGAGTATATTTTGAAAGCTCCTAGGGATTATTCTGAAGTGCAATAAAGTTGAAAACCATAGCATTCCACGCTGCTGACTCCAGCCTTTCTGGAATCCTTACATGCCTCTCCCTAAGTGAGCCCCTCTCCAAGTGTATTATAATTGTTTGTTCCCTAGTTTGCATATCCTGCTTTCTGCAACACTTTTCAAGGCTGAGACTGAGTCTCATCTATCTTTAAATCACTACAAACTTAGCCCAGCCTTTTGCAGACCATCAATATCCTGATAAATAAATAAACGGGTAAGATGTTGAATAAATGGCTCCACATTACTAATCTTCTGTTTTCTATTCAGAAAAGTGAATATATTCTCCTCCTACCCACAAAGATATTGGAAAAGTAAATTGAGTTTAAGGAAAGCATTTTTTCAAACAAATGTATGCCATATAGAGCAATAGTATTGTTAACTTCTAAGAAGATATGTTCACTTTCATGTGATCGAATAGGAAAGCTGCAGATAGGATGTTTAGTAAAAACTTTTATCAATTTACTCATTCAAGCCTCTCTCATGAACTCATTTCTTTTCAATGTATGGCTTTCAGCCATCATCCTGGAAGTAACTTCTATAAAGTAGAATTCTTGGCTGTAGCGATTTTGAATTTCTCTCACAGAGACAGATAAATGATGAGCTAAATTTCATTTCACTTATGAATGAGACTGGAACGTGAAGATGTGGACCCAGAGGGTCACATAAAAGATTATGTGAGAATTCAGTCCTGCTCCTAGATCCTGAGCTGGATCAAACTCTGAAGAGCAAAACAAAATCAGAAGCCACTGTTGATACTAACTCAGCAGCCAAGGCAAAACCCAGACTGCCTCAAAAGAGAGAATACTGTATACCGTGCTTGAAGGGTGCTCTGGCTAACCATGCTATTGCCATTAGGATATGGAAAATAGCAGTATTCCCTTCCAATTGCAGCTGTAACAAATGACCACAAATTTAGTGGCCAAAAAAAAAAAAAAAACAACCCAGAATGTAAACATCCCAGAGATTAATTCCCTTACAGTCCTAGATATCAGAAGCCCAATGTAAGTCTCAGGTAGCTCACAATGAGATGTCAGCAGAGCTGGCTCTTTCTGAAAGATCCAGGGGAGAATTTGTTCCTTGCTTCTGCCAGCAACTGAGGGCAGCAGGCAGTCCTGAGCTCCTAGCCACATGGCTCCAATCTCTGCCTCCGTGGTCACATGGCCTTCTCCTCTCCTGTAGTCAAGTCTCCCTTTGCCTCCCCCTTGCAAGGACCTTTAGGATTGCACTCAGGGCCCGCCCCGATAATCCAGGATAATTTCTCCTTTTCAAGATCCTTAGCTTAATCACATCTGCAAAATCCCAAGTCCCTATTGCCATGCAAGGTAATATACATGGGTCCTCAAGATTAGGTGTAGACATCTTTCACGGCCATTATTCAGCCAACTACAGACACATCATCAGACAAAAATAAGGTGTGGCCACAAATAACTATAACACAAGGCTGCAAGTAAAGATGTTCTAAGAGAAGTACAGATGGAATCACGTGGAAGTGAGAGAGGGGATGAGTCTTTCCCACCAAGAAGGGTCAGGGAAGGCTCTGAGGGCTACAGGACATCATCTGGTTTTGAGAGACTGGAAGAATTCAGAAAGATTACAACTCAAAACATTAAGTAAAAAAATCGATAGTCAATACTCACCCCTCCCATGAGGCACACACACCCAAAATAAAACAAAACAGCTTTTTAAAAAGAATGATGTTGGGAGAATTGTGGACTTGTCAGCCAGTAACCAATGGTGCAAATTGACAGTAAGTAAGATGCTCTAATTCTGGAATCAACGGAACAAAATAATCAAGAAATAAGGTATCTTATAAATAAAAAATAATGTATGGTTTTTATTTATTTTTAAGAAATATTTCAAATGAATAAAAAAGGGGTAAACCATTTCATAAACAGCCTTGGAGTGGGCAACTGATTAGTGTGTATGTGTGTGTGTGTATATATATATGTGTATATATATATGTATATATATGTGTATATATGTACATATATGTGTATATATGTACATATGTGTGTGTATATATGTATATATATGTGTGTGTATATATGTGTGTATATACACGTATATATGTGTATATACACGTATATATGTGTATATATGTATATATGTGTATATATACACACATATATACGCGTATATATGTATATACGCGTATATATGTATATATGTGTATATACACACACACGTGTATATATATATACACACACACACACACACACATATATGCACACATATATATATATTTAGATTAGAATCAATCACCAAAATAAGTTCCAAGGGAATTTAAAAATTAAATGTGAAACATCAACATATAAGAAATCAAGAAAAAATAGATATAAATGTTTACCATCACTGGAGGAGGTACAATTTATTAAACTTAGAATAAAACATTAACATATTTAACTGTGTTATAAATGCAAGCTTCTGTTCTTCCAAAAATAAATAGAAGCAAATTAAAAGGCATCTTATTTGGGGGGAAACAGAGGAGATATTACATAGACAAAGTACTAATATTCTTAAAACGCTTAATCAGATTGAGTTTTAAAATACTGAGGCCTCAATAGATACATTGGCAAACGATGTGAATAGGCAATTTCCAAAAAGGAAACTCTAAACAATCAGCAAATGTGTGGAAAACACTTTCCTTCACTAGCAATCAAAGAATGACACATTAAAATAAAAATGAAGTAACATTTGACCTCTATCAAATTAACCAGATATTTTTTTAGAAAGATAATGATCACCACCACTGCTGAGGGCACTGTGAAAGGGTACTCTACAATATTGCTAATATTTTGGTATAATCCTTTCGGAAAGCAATTTGGCAAAGAGCCTTATGATGTTTATTTTCTCCAATGCAGTACTTATACTTTTGAGAATGGAGCCCAAGAAAATAATCCTGAGTATTGAGAGGCATTATTTTTAATAGCAAAAAAATTCAGAAGTAATCTAAATCCCAGACAAAAAAGTAATAGCTACACAAATCACATATGTTCACTCCATTAGTTATTATTTAACTTTAAAAAAAGTATATTTAGAAAGAATGTGAAAATATGGAAAATATATGTCAATGTTAAATTAAAAAGCAAGAAAAAATATTTTATTCATAACATTTCTACTTAGATTTTTTTTTGTAAAAGAGAGTAAATATTAGAAGGACACATAAGAAAATACTGTGTTATGTCTCTCTCTAGATAGTGAAACCATGAATGATTATATAAATACTACAAATGCTTTTTAAATTCTTATTTTTTAATTCAAAGGCTTTATCCTTTTGTTGTCATTGTCAAATGCTTACAGTATGTCACATAAAGCTTTATCTAAAACTACATTTTTAAATGACCAAAATTAAAGTTTTTCCTTCTGTAAGATGTTCAAGAAATAATTTTTTATTTCTTTTTTGTAAATAATAACTGGGTTTTGTATTTACTTTTTTGTTGCTGGTATGTAATAATGCAAGAATTATAGATTTGAGATTTCTCTCAAGAGAAAATCCAGACCTCCTTTCTTCTAAGAAAATTGTTATCTACTACAGCATTTTAAATCTGCATTGATTATATCACAGCCATCAT
This sequence comes from Pongo abelii, assembly GCF_028885655.2. Taxonomy (NCBI): domain Eukaryota; kingdom Metazoa; phylum Chordata; class Mammalia; order Primates; family Hominidae; genus Pongo; species Pongo abelii. Next base: position 45,931,228 of record NC_072007.2, read on the forward strand.
AAAGTGTTTCTACTTGCTCATAATATCCCCCATAAACTTTAAGTTTCAAATAAGAAATGATGTGGTTTTGTAAAAAATCTAATCATGCTTTTTGGCAGATACGTATCTCGAGATAAATGCTAAGTTGATTTCACGATTTTTAAAAGACTCCCCAATATTAATATCATCTACGAGTATAATCTTATTAGCAATTAGCTTTTAAACTGTTTGCTCTTTGAAGGTAACATTTGCAAATCATTTTAAGAAATTCATCAAATGACTCTCCACCGTTGGATTTGGCAAAAATGGAGTTTAAAGTTGAGGGAAGGGGCATCCCATCAATTTGGGAACCAAAAACCAAAGGAGAAATTCCAGAAGGAGGTGCCAAGGCATACCCTAAGTCCTAGATCCTGAATCAGGGAGCCAGTTGGTGTTGAGAACCAAATGAAGCATTCTGTCCTGGAAACCAGACATGGAATATAGCTCAGAATGAGGTTTGCTTGGGGGATTTTAAGAAAAGGAACCCACTTTTGTTCCCTGGTGATGTCCAGTCCTGCACGCTTTCCCTTCTGCTGGGCAAGAGCCACCCTGGTTGTATCTTCTACAAGAGTGCTGTGCAGCGAAACTTTCCATCATGGTGGGAATGATCTGTATCTGTGCTGTCCAATGCAGAGCCCCTAGCCACCTGTGGCTCAACTTGGAATATGGCTTGTGCAACTGAGAAACTGAATTGAAAGCCGTCTTGCCCACTGAAGGAGCCCCATTCCCATACAGCAGGAAGGCTGCCCCGGTCAAACATGCTATTGCCTTTAGGATGTAGGGGAGCCTTTGAATAGCTTCTTTCACTTCTCTTGCCTGGTTTGTAGCTGTGCTGGATCAGGGGGAGGCTGTGGCCTCCTGATACACTGTGACATCCTAAACAACATTACCAGGCTTTACCTCACCACAAACACCTCAACATTCTAGAACAGCAATGACCAGTGCTGGAACCAATAGCCACATGTAGCTGTTTAACTTTAAATTTAAATAAATTAAATTTAAATAAAATTAAAAATTCAATTTCTCAGTTGCACAAGCCATATTTCAAGCTGAGCACAGGTGGCTTGGGGCTCCGCATTGGACAGCACAGATACAGACCATTTCTTCCATAATGGAACATTTCCCTGCACAGCACTCTTGTAGAAGGTACCTGGTCTAGCAGATGCTGAGTGGGCCTAGTTTCCTCCTTTTCTAAGACACAGAAACATAGAGGGTCTGACTTAAAGAACCCCCAGGGAAGAGGCCTAAGTGCTGTTAGCATTTAATTAATTAATTAAAATTTGCCTTCAGCCTCGTGTAAGATAGACCCCCTGACTGTGGTCAGCAGTTGCACACAGACTTTGTCATTTTGCTTACTGACCACACATTCTCATGGATCAATTCTAAATTGGATTATTGTTAGTTTTAAAAGCGCCTGAGCAGCAGAAAGCAGCTGCGATGGCAGGCCAAGGGGAGATTGATAGCAGAATAAACAGGGAAAGTGACAAGATCCGAGGCTGAATTGATCACTGTCAGCGCGTCCGTGGTCAGCTGTCTGCCCTTTAGTGCCCAAAGTAAACATCAGAATAATGTTTAGACAAACACATTTGATTTTTGAGGTAATGGGTATGTCAACTAATGACAAACCTTAGAAAGGTCAAAGGGATATCCATTTTTCAGACTTTTTCAACCATTAATCGTTGATTTTGGTAGCAGTGCACTTCTAGGCAGAGCATAGAGGGAACTTTGGCGTGGGTGGGGACCAGGACAAACCTTCCTAGGATTCACCTGGCCATCAACATTTTCCTCTATAATAAAATTTTGTTGGAAGCAGAGAGTTCATTCTTTAAAAATGGAAGCTTCACTGGATGCAGAATTTCAGTTGTCTAAAGAAAATCTGCAACAATCTTCTCAATCCTCCAAAGGGACATCGTCCATTAGCACTCACTAGAATTACATGGACTTGCCTGTTACCAAAAACAAAACAAAGCATGGAAAATTGCTTTATCAGCAGCAGTTTACCAATGAGGAACTTACACTATTGTTCCAAAAATAAGATATCGTTGGTGAATCACGGGTACCCAAAATTACAGTTTGGGTGCAATTTATCATTGGTGGGGTCATTTTTAATGGGATTTTTTTTTCTTTACACTACCATCCATTAACTGTGACTTGGGAGGCCAATCAGGATTGATGGCAACTATACTGAGAGCTCCAAAATTAACGTGGTTTTTCTGATCGTGTAAGGCATTTTTCTTTTGCCCGCAGAGATGTGGCAGATGAAACCAGACGGGAATGGAATGTGGTCTAGAAATCAGCTTGCCTCTAGAAGGAGCTGAGTAGTACAACTCTGCTTCCCACAGAATATCATGGTGTGCGGGCATTTGCTTTGTTCGTATCATAATCAATCAATCTGTTTCAATAATGACACTTACCAAAATGCTGGGACTCTCTAAAGTTCCTCAAGCACAGAAATGCACCCTGGAAGTCAGAGAAATGTGAAGAATGTATTTGGGTTGTACCTGTAAAACATGTGTAGGATGTACATCCCTCAGAGAAAATAGCGTGATGGGAGAGAAAGCACAAAAACATATGGACAGCTGTTTCCTTAGCTGTGTACAATCCCAGCAAACTTACTGCGGAAGGTGGGTACGTAGGAAATAAGTGTACATTTGAATACATTTGCAGGGTGGGTGGTGTCGGCTCAGGCTGCCATAACAAAACACCCTAGACTGCACGGCGTAAACAACAGACAGTTATTTTCTCAGTTCTGGAGGCTGGAAGTCCAAGATTGAGGTGCCAGCATTGCTGAGTTTGAGTTCTAGTGAGGGCTGTCTTCCTAGCTTGTAAACAGATACTTACTTGATGTAGGGGAAAGGAGGGAGTGAGATCTCCCTAAAGTCTCCTCTTCTAAAGGCAATAATCCCATCATGAAGGCCCCACCTTCATGACCGCAATCTAAACCTTTGACTTTCCAAAGACCCCATCTCCAAATACCATTGCATTGGGAGTTAGGTCTTCAGCACATGAATTGACAGTCAGAGGGACACAGTTTGGCCCATATTGGGAGGCATGTGGTTATCAGTTTTTGGAGGTGATTGTTACTGATGTTCACCAATTTCCAGTTCTTGTCTATTTCTGGTGAAGTGCTGGTTACATTTCTTCACTCCCTTGAAATTAAGCTTGGCTATGTGATTAGCCATGGTTCATGAAATATGAGGTGTGTCACTTTTGGCATTTCATGACTGTTACTCAGCTCTCCTCCCGTGTCTTCCCCTGTTAGCAAGCCCCAAAGCCCCTTAGGGAGGTCATGATGCCATAAAATGATAATCTAGTTACTATTGCTTCAAAAGAACTAAATGGCGTAAAATAATCATTAACTTATGCTCGTGGAAGATGGGTATCTGTAGATAAATCAGGGTCTGTGAGTCCTGAGTCAGCAGTAGAATATGCTGCAATTAAAAACTTGATGTAAGCATATTATTTGGCCAAAAAGAAAAGGAAGGTGTACTGATCCATGCCACAGCATGGATGAATGTTGAGAACACTATGCTAAGTGAAAGAAGCCAAGCCCAAATGGTCACATATTGTATGATTCTGTTTATATGAAATAACCAGAATAGACAAACCTATAGAGACAGAGTACAGATTAGGGATTGCCAGAAGATGGAGGGATGGGGAACAGGAAATGATTGATTAATAAATATGGGGTTTCTGTTTGGGATGACAAAAAAGTTCTAGAACTACATAGTACATAGTGGTGATTATTCCACATTATACATGGACTTAATGTTACTGAATTTTATATGCTACAGTGGTTAAAATGGTAAATTTTACCTCAAAAATAAAACTAATATGATATCCAAACATATTACAGAAAAATAGCATACAAAATCAAGGAACTAACTTCCTCCTTACACTCAGAATTTAAAGCCCTTATTGGATTACTGGGTGGAGTGTGGATCTGTCACATTAAAAATGATTGAGTGAGAAATTAACGAGCAATAGAAATAATAAAAAGCCTATAAAGAGATGCTGTGCCAAAAAGTGACTAACACTGAACAAGAGGCAGCACTAATATTTAAGGATAGGAGGGTTTATCTAAGATTGTTTGACCTACCCATAGAGGTTGTATTAGGATAACGACAAAATAGTGTTTCTGCATAATTCCCTACCATAATTCATTTAGGTAAAAAAGTCCTATCCCAGAACCACTAGAGTGCTTAATGCCAACTTTTAATAAACTTGGTAGATAGAAATCCATTTTTATTATCTTCCCAAATTTCAATGTGTGGTGAAATTCAAATTTTTGTGTAATATTTTCCCCACAAATAGGGAAAGCTGACAGTTTTGCCATTTAGAAGACAGAGCATGAATTGGTGCCTATCGGAGAAGGAAGGTAAAAGACGCCTTTATCTAAGTAGATGGCTCATGTTATGTTGATGTCCATTCCAGTTACTATTACTGCAAAAAAACTAAATGGCATAAAATAACCATTGACTTATGCTCACAGAAAACAGGGACCTACTATGGCAGGTTGTCAGCCAGAACCAATGAGCAGAGTGGCAGCTGTGACCTGAGAGGTAATTCTCTGAATGAGAAAAGCCCTTTATTTGGGAGGAAAACTACATTGATAAGGTCAACTAACAAGCTACGGCCAGAATGCATAGCTAAGATGACCCAGAGAGTAAGGGAAAAGCCCAGACAGGTACGGTCAGGCTCACTTCCTAGTTAAAGTTGATATTTAGCACCATAAGAATGTATTTTGTTTAGGTGTTTCTAACACAGTCATTTTGAAATTCGTAGACTAGCAGGCAGTAATAATTTCATAAATCAAACTGCCCAAATCCAATGATGAATGTCTCATGTACAGTGGCAGCATCTCGGAGTGAGGGTAGACTTGGAGGAAGGACTGGAAAAATTCCATCTGGACCACTAGCCTTAAGCATAAAAATATAATAAATGATTCGGAAATGACTTTCACAGATAGACACATGTTGCCCTATGAGCGTCTTCAGGAATCTTCTTCAGAGAGGGCTTATTGTACACCATGGGTTAGAATTGCAAATCAGCGTCTAAAGAGGGAGAAAGGGGTAAATTTAAAAAGCAGATTTCCACAGAGAGACACAAAGGAAGTCAAACAACAGGGAGAAAGAAACAAAAATGGGAAGTGAGAAAGTGGGATCAAAGGAGGGATCAAAGGAGATGAAAATGAGAAAGATGCCAAGAGAGAAAGACTCACTTCATCCCTTGAAATGTTCTGCTGCCCAATGGAGCAATGGGAGATTCTGTCATAGGTGGACGCCTAAGAGGAAAGGAGGGAGGACATGGTTGGCTTTTCATTTTGTCCTGCCCCTTGGCTTGTTCTTTCTGATCCGACACAGCGGAGTCTGCTTGTTCACTGGCCAAATGTCAACAAGTCACCATAAGGGGCTGGCAAGGAAAATGACCAGGAACACAGAGCATGCTGGAGTCACTCATCTAATCTGCCCCATTGACATAAATTGCACAAAAGGACACTCTGTCACCATGAAAGGAGAAAGATGTGTACTTGGATGATCTTGAGCTTGACCTACTTACCAAGGACTTGGGAAACTAGGAGACCAGCCAAGTCTCCATCTCCCCCGGCCCCAGGGTATATCATTTATACCTCCATCCACTCACCTATATCTGAATGTCCAAATATTCTGCAAACCTTTACAAATAATAGAACTGTGTGGAATGCAGTTTATACTCTCAGGAAGAGAGGAGGTATTTTTGTTGTTGTTGTTTGTTTGTTTTGTTGTTTCCACGTGTTTTCAGGTCTGCAGCACTCTTCAGAACGAAATCAGTACTTTCTCTATACTGTGACTAGGAACCTGTCTTTTCCCCAGGTCTCCTGCAAAATTTCTAGCACCTTCCTCACACAAGTTGCAGGAAGCATAGAGCTTTGAAATTATAATGATGGAAAAGGAAATGGAAAGAAAGGCCCAACTTTTAGTCTTCTTGGTCTCCAGATCATATTTATGTGTTCAAAACAGTAACTTTCTCCTAGAAAAGGGGGATGCACCACCATTCTACACACTGGGTGGACCTTTTCTTAGCTGGTGCTGCATTTGCTACAAGCCCACAGGGCCCTGGCAGAAACCCCCTTTGATATCTACCACTGTCCTTTTTAAACGCAGCAATAGCCAAAGTCTACTCTCTCCCTGCATTGCATCTGTTTCATTTGCATCCCAGGTTTCTGCAATAAAGCAAACCCCCAATTTATTAATTTTTTTGAAAAGATAACTTAAGTCTAAGAAGGTTACCAAATGTCTTCAGCTAACCAAAAATTTAAAGACCAGCAAGGATTTAGAATTCCCTATACTAGTCCCCTGATCAGTAATCAGGTGGTGTGTTGTTTGTTTGTTCATCTGTTTGTTTTCCAGGCATATTATGATGTGAGGTTCTTTAGCTACATGTATGTATCCCCTTAAGTGGTCTCAGTGATTTCCAGTTTTGCAGGATATCACCTGGAGATAGAATGATGCAAACAGAAATTTAAGATTTAAAAAAAATTCAAATATAAAAAATTAAAAATAAACCCTAGATTCAGAACTTTCCAAGAGCCAAATGCTCTGAGGGCCAGTCCCAGCCGCTTTCCAGCTGTGTGAGCTGAGGTCATTTACCTAAACTTCCCGTGCATTAGTTTCCTGCATCGACAAAGCTCTGGTAAGGATTTCTGCCCTACATAGCTCACAATACTAAAATGAGAAAACAGGACAGTGCTAAGAATTATAAAGCATTCAAATACGAAGTCTTATTACTGCTAACACAGACTTCTCCTGCCCACAATAATCACTGGAATACTTACGGGTTATGTATGTTCAAGTCACCTATAAAGTAACAAATCAGCAACTTCCTATCCAATCTACTACATAGCTTCCTCCCATAACCTAACCATGTGTGTGCTAATAGCCTACCTACAGATGGATTTCTCTCTATGATATTTAACACCCATTAATATTTATGCAGCTGTGTCCGGGTTAAAAAATAAGTCAAGCTAAGGTAAGAGGCATTTTTAAAAAATTATTTTATAAGTTAAACAGTAAAATTGACTTTTTTCCCTTTTGGTGTAGAGTTCTATAAATTTTAACACAGCTGTGGGTTTGTATAACCACCACCACAATCAGGATACAGAACAGTTCCATCACCCTAAAAAAAATTCCCTATGACTCTTCCTTTATAGTCCCACTGTTTCCCCTGCCCCAGCTCCAAAAACCATTGATCTGTTCTCTAGATCTATTCTGATATTTTCAAAATAGGTCAGATAAATTGAATTATACAGTATACAGCCTTTTGAACCTGCCTTTTTCCATTCAGCATAATGCCTTTGAAAATCATCCAAGTTATCACACGTATCATCTGTTCTTGTTTATTGCTGAATAGTATTCCATGGTATGGATATACCAGTTTGTTTAATCATTCAACTGTTGAAGGACATCTGGTTTATTTCCAGATCTTGGCAATTTTAAATACAACAGCTATAAACATTTATGTATCAGTTGTTGTGTGATCATAAGTTTTCGTTGCTCCAGGATAAACCCCAAGAGTGGGATTGCTATTAAACAGTGACTTGTAAATATCAACATCACACTAAACATCCAGATTTTATTCAAGTCATCCTCATAATATAAGAGACTGATATCCCTATTAATCAATACTCAAAAACTAATATGCCTCAACCCCTTTGAAAATTTGAGTTGTTTCATCTACAGCCATACCACTCTGAACACACCCCATCTCATCTGAAAATCTGAGTTGTTTTGATGTATTTTGTGGTATTGCTATTTTGCATAAATGTTAATGAAAAATATCATTTTAACAATTGTAAAAACATTGCAGTGATGCTTTCAAGAGTTCTTCCTATTGACTTAGAAATACTCATTCAATTTCCCAAAATAAAGTAAAATTTAAAATCTAAGTAGACAGGAACCACCACATCAGAGTCTGAGTTAACACAAACTTGGTCTGGCATAATTGAAAAATCACTATGCTAAACTTTGTAAAGAATACACCACCATTCCCCCACCCCCCATGAAGTACACCCTAGAGTGTTTGAAGATTATATTATGAGTGGCCCAAATGCCTGTGTTTGGCATTTGTTAAACAATCCTAGAGGAGCTGCCGTCCTTGGGGTTCTGTGGGTTCATCCGTGGCTGACACCTCTCATCCTGAATCCCTTGGGTCTCACAGGCCCTGGAACAATCTATATTCTCCCCGTTGAAGATGATAGCATAATGTCAGTGTACTTAAAATTCAATTTCATTCTTCCTAATCTATGCACCATTATGCAGGTCTTTGAAATAGTCTCCAAAGAAGGTAAGTCTATATTGATTCCATTCCCTTACATAGCAACTGGTGTGTAGCAACCCATAGTATAATATGAGGGGGAGAAAATATTGATTCTGGGAAACTTAATATTATTAAAAGACAGTTGTATTAAATCTCTTTCCTGGATTTAGCTGAGCACTTTTTTTTTTTCATTTTCCCATTTTCAAAAAAATCAATGAAGCTAATACTCTTGTTAGTTTTAGAGTTTCTACAACAGCAGTTTCATGTCATCATAGAACCTACGGGAGGTTTGTAGGCTCAGCACTTGAGGCTTGGAGTCCTCTGCTGACTGATGAGCATAACATTTCTCTCTTCAGTTATTCCGGCCACTCAGAGCGGGCAAATAGTATTTAAATTTTATTTTCCATGGTATCTGTTTTCCTTGGTGTGTAAAAGTCTCCAGATATGGCTTAGCCTTAGTTATAAACACCTAAGTGCATGTGATGAAGCTCATTACACACATGCAATTTTCAGTTTGAGAGAAGTCTAAAGAAATAAAATCAACGTGGGGTGGGGGGAGGTTTTTTTGATGGAAAACACCTGCCAGTTGAAAAAAATCCCAGAATCTGCTATTTAAGATTGTAAGTCACATTTTCTTTTTTGAGGACCATCCAAACTTGAGGTATTTTTTTCTTTCTTTCTTTCTTTTTAACAAAAAAGGAACAGCTGCTTCTGATTTGTGACAAGATTAAAGCATTTTGGAATCTCTCTCCAGATATCCAAGTTCTGATAGAATGTCTGTTGTGTCATTATCAAATATAACAAGACCGTAACATGGCTCCAGAGTCAATGAACCAAACACTGGAATCTTCTTCTAATTATATAATATAAAACTACTTATAATTCTGATGCCATGAGTTTGGAATTCGTGATTAAGATGGGTTAGGCTTTTGCTAAGCAAGCGTTTTCTTCATAGATACTGCAAACCATATTTTAAAAATAAGATGGCAAGAATAATGCTGAAAATATGTGAAAAACAAACCATTTCCAAATCCCTGAAAGACTCTAGAAGCCACAATTAGCATGAAAATATTTGTGGTGTTTTAATAGTTATTTTATATCTCTGTCTCTGGCTTCTCTGGAGAGTGGTGCTCTCAGCTGCCAGGAGAACAACTAAGTCCACCTGGATATTCCAGACCCCATAAATGCATATGCTCCAGACTGGATTTGATTTTTGTACTCCTGCTAATTGTTCCTGCTGTTTTCCCATTTTCCCATCTTCACTGCCATCTACAAAAGAAATTCAAAAACCGACCAAAGATCGTTGGCTTGGTGGACACAGCTTAGGAAATTTCAGTCTAATTTGCCTCCTCTCCCCTAGAATCCAGCTTGCTGCCTCCTCCTTGCTCACCTGGACCATGGCAACGGCCTCCTGAAGGGCTTCCAACCAGTATCTCTTCCCCAGCCTCTGCAATCAGAGGGAGCCTCCAGGGAAAAAAAAAAAAAAGGTGTCAAATGATATGGAAAACCACCATGGGCTTGACACCGCCTGTTGGATAAAACAGTCATCAGCACTGAGTACCAGCGAGGCTTTACATGGAGAGATGAGGAAGAAGAGCCCAGGCAGGCAGCAAAGAAGAAATACCTACGTCATACTTGGGTCATGGTAAGAAGATCAAATTAGCTCGAATAGGGATTTTTTATAAGTGATGGTTATAGAAGATAACTACAAAGAGGTGAAGGGGGTCCAGATCAGTGAAGACTTGAAAGGCTCAGCCTGAGACTTTCTGACTTTATCCCTCATGCCCTGGGGACCCATAGAATGTTCATGAGCAGAACAGGCAGATAAAAGCACAGTCCAGTTGGAATCACCCATCACTCCCCCAATAGCACACACACCATTGAATGTCATTAGGCTACTAATTATTTTTCCTAGTGACCACCCCCATTGTCTTTCACTAAGAAAAAACAATTTATTGACAGGTAATTCTTTAGGTGCTTCCCTTTCACATATTTTCAATTTTTAATAACACTTTATACTGGCCTAACAAACATAAATGTCATTCTAGAGATTTACAATATATTAGTATAATATTAGTGTACGATTTAACGTGTTGGCTCTTTCTCCAGAGACGAAAAAAAAGCATAATACATCATCAGATAAAATATTAACATACTAATGAAAAGACTTCACTTCTCTGAACCAAAGAAAACAAAAACAATGATAAAGAATGCATTAATGAGGGTTTTAAGCATAAATGACAGAAATTCTAATGCCATTTCCAAATATGCTAATTTACTTAAAATTAGAATAAAATGTATCAATACTTACAGATTATCAGAGTCACCTTCTATCCTGACCAGTATGTCACAGGCCCCTAAGCTGACCAGTTGTCACTTCCAAGATATCTCTAAAGCAGCTCAAATTTACCATGGCCAAAGCTGAATGCATTATTATCTTCCCCAAATCTTCTCAGTCTCTGTTAAGGGAGTAAGTGTCCACCTGTTCCCCTAAGCTAGAAATGTTGTAATCATCTCTGTCTCCTTTTTCTCTCCCTAAACTCCTGCAATGGTTCCCTAATAGTCATCACTTTTATCTACAAAATGTCTGTCTGAATCAGGCTCACTCAGCATTCTCACCATCAATGCCTTACCATCAATCAACCTCCCAAAAGATTTCATTTGCCTCCTAAACAGTCTTTTACCAATACTCCAACAGCCAGCTGGTCTCTTCTAATCTGAACATTCCTGGAATCCCCTTTCCCCCTCCTCCACCTGACAAACCTCTCTTACCCTTCCAGCCTGAACTCCAATGTCACTTCCCTTGCATTCTCATCATCTCCCACTTCCTTCCCAAAAGAAGGAACAGTTTCCTCCTCTAGATTCCCTCTATGTGTTCTTTCTTGATTACAACACTCATCTCATTTCTACTGTGACTCAATGCTTAAGAATCTGTGCCCTTGGCTGAGCTTGGTGGTTCACACCTGTAGTCCCAGCACTTTAAGAGGCCAAGGCGGGTGGATCACAAGGTCAGGAGTTCGAGACCAGCCTGGCCAACATGGTGAAACCCCATCTCTACTAAAAATACAAAAATTAGCCGGGCATGGTGCCGGGCACCTATAATCACAGCTACTCGGGAGGCTGAAGCAGGAGAGTTGCTTGAACTCAGGAGGTGGATGTTGTGGTGAGCCGAGATCGCGCCACTACACTCCAGCCTGGGTGACAGTGCAAGACTCCATCTTGAAAACAAAAAACAAAAAACAAACAAAAAAAAACAATCCATGTCCTCTGACATACTTGTGCATTTATTGGGGTTCAGGACCGCGCATTACTCTTCTTCAAGTTTCTGGTGAGTGGGGGTTCATGCCACCCTCACCACGCTCTCCTTTGAGTAAAGTGATGCATCTCATCCAAAATGTCATCATTTGCAATTTAAGCTTTTAAAATTTTCATAGCTGCACATCTTGCCTCATGTAAATTACCTTTGCCCAACCTTCTTTTGTAGGTGTTTCTATTTGGTCTTCTTAAGAATGGACCACTTACATGCAGAGTTTGGTACAAGATTTTACCCCTGGCTGGATGCCTAAATGACATACAGAGGAAAGGGTGGATAGAGTAAAAGATCTATATGTACTTCGGCACGTACCTCGACAGCCCACAACCCAACCCTGGCATTGGCTTCTAGAGAAAACAGCTATGCAGAGAGAACCTAGCCCACAACCCAACCCTGGCATTGGCTTCTAGAGAAAACAGCTATGCAGAGAGAACCACCTGTACTCCCAAAGTAGAGACTAGAATGTTCTATGATTGAATCATCTGTGGGCAAAAGCAACAGCATGGCCTCTGAAGCAATCACTCCTCATGCCAACTAAATGGCTTTCTCAGCCCACACCTGCCCTGAACTAGTCAATTACCAACGTTGAGAAAGCAGGAAATGAATGGCTCATGATTTTAAGCATCAATAATTTAAATAAAAAAGTCATAAAGAGTCATCCTTCTTCCTGAGAGTGTAAATGAATGTGATTCTAAGTGTATGGTAAAGACACGATAATTGCCAGCAAATTAACTCCCAATGAAGATACAGAGGGATATCTGTCTCCTTTGACTCTTGGACAATTTCTTTCCAAAGGGATTTTATTGTCCCACATTAGGAGTGAGAACTCAACTCAACTCAGTACAGGCCGTGCTTCTGTGTTGAAGAATGATCACCAGGCAGTCACATAGGAGCAGCTTCAGCCAGCGACATTGGTATCCCCACTTGGGGCTGACAAGGTTACGTACTCTGCAACTAGTGTTCTGCAAATCCAGTCATGAGTTGGTCCAGAGTTGTTTTTAGATAAAGAGAAGGCAGTTCTTCTCTCACCCAGATCCTCTCTGGTACACTGACCTTTGAGAATAAGAAGTGTGCGTGTTTTAATTCTATGCTCAGCAATGTAGTGTTGTATTTAGTCAGAGGCTGCATAAGAATAATTTTCTAGAACTCAAACTGGTGTCAGATCTCTGTTAAACTGCAGGTGGCTTCCCCACCTTTTTTGCCTTCATCATCTCTCTCTAGTTTGAGAGTCTTCTCTACCCTGCAATTTTCACCAGTCTGTTTAATACAAAGTAACTAACTTTGTGAGACAACCTCATTAAAACTAAGGTATTGGAGGTCCTATGTGTTATCTCCTCCACTGGAGGAGATCACTTAAAAATCATTTGGAAGTTTCTTTTGATGTGCAGAAGCTCTTTAGTTTGATTAGATCCCATCTGTCAATTTTGGCTTTTGTTGCCATTGCTTTTGGTGTTTTAGTCATGAAGTCTTTGCTGATGCCTATGTCCTGAATAGTATTGCCTAGGTTTTCTTCTAGGGTTTTTATGGTTTTAGGTCTTACATATAAGTCTTTAATCCATCTTGAGTTAATTTTTGTATAAGGTGTAAGGAAGGGGTCCAGTTTCAGTTTTCTGCATATGGCTAGCTAGTTTTCCCAACATCATTTATTAAATAGGGAATCCTTTCCCCGTTGCTTGTTTTTGTCAGGTTTGTTAAAGATCAGATGGTTGTAGATATGTGGCATTATGTCTGAGGCTTCTGTTCTTTTCCATCGGTCTATCTCTCTGTTTTGGTACCAGTACCATGATGTTTTGTTTACTGCAGCCTTGTAGAATAGTTTGAAGTCAAGTAGCGTGATGCCTCCAGCTTTGTTCTTTTTGCTTAGGATTGTCTTCGCTATACAGGCTCTTTTTTGATTCCATTAGGGAGTTGAACAATGAGAACACATGGACACAGGGAGGGGAACATCACACACCAGGACCTGTCAGTGAGTGGGGGGCTAGGGGAGAGATAGCATTAGGAGAAATACCTAATGTAGGTGACAGGTTGATGGGTGCAGCAAACCACCATGGCACGTGTATACCTATGTAACAAACCTGCACGTTCTGCACATGTATCCCAGAACTTAAAGTATAATTTTTAAAATCATCTGGAAAGGATTTGGTATGTACATACCACAATTTGTCTATCCATTCATAAACTGGTGGACATGAAGGACTGACCCACGGGACAACGTAAATGAGCCTTGAAAACATGACATTAAGTGAAAGGAGCCAGACACAAAAGACGATGTGCTGTATGATTCCATTTATATGAAATGCCCAGAATAGGCTAATCCACAGAGATAGATGCAGATTGGTTGCTACCAGGGGTTACAGAAAGGGGAAATGAGAAGTGACTGCTCAGTGACTATGGGATTTCCTTTTGGGGTGATGAAAATGTTTTGGAACTACATAAGGGTGATGGTTTCACAACATTGTGATTGTACTTAATGCCACTGACTTATTGACTTTAAATGCTTGACTTTATGTTATTCAAATTTCACTTCAATTTTAAAAGGTGGGGGAAGTGGGGGAATCTATACTTGACCATGTATGAGTCTTTGATGGTGAAATTTCAGAAGTAGTGGGAATAGAAAAGAAGTTTCCTATTAAGAAGCTTTCACAGGGTCTCTAAATCGCAGGTATGCCTGCCTCCGATGTTTCACCTTTGTTGGGGCCCTTCTGGAAAGCCCAGTTAGTGCAAAAGAAACCAAGCCAGGTTGGCCTCAGCCTTTCACTGGATGTATCCATCTTGTGTGAAGAAAAATAAAAAGATTATATAATAAGCAACTAATGCTAACTGGTATTATTATTATTGTCAATATTCTCTGCTGACCTTCTGTTTTCTGTGGCCTAAAATTAGATCGTGTATTGTTTATGAAACTTTCACTTGGGAATGTTTTTTAGGTTGCATGGGTTTTCTGCTGCTGTGGCAGCAGGACCAAGCCAAGGCAAAAGGCCCGGTGTTACTCACAGTTGGCTTTATGATTTCACCCAAGGACAGGGACCAAGGCACGCAGCTGAAAAAGCAACATTGGTTTCTGGTCTCTGATGACACATGTGTTTCTTCTTTCTTTCTCATGCTCCCAGCAAAACAGAGTCCCACCCAGTGCCTTCCCCAAGGAGACCCTTGTTGTTGAGACTCTAGACTACAGCATCTGGAAGTCTGAGGCTTGAAGCCCATCTCACTCAATTCCTGCTGGGTCTCTGATATGAACATCAGCCCTTCTCAGGGTAGGAATTTGACATTGCGAGAGGGAAAAATAAAGAAATGAGCTTTGGGCATGTACAGTTTTTCTGTCCTGCTTTTTTTAAATTTGAGAAGTAGTATGTTCAACATTGTCTTTCTACAATAAAACCAGAAACATGGTATATCTCTCAGCGTCCAGTCAGGAGGCAGCCATCACTCCAGCTATTTTAACAAGGAAAATGTAACACAAATAACTGTTAACTATTAAAGGTGGTTAACTACTGATATGGTCTGTCTGGGTCCCCACCCAAGTCTCATCTCGAATTATAGCTCCCATAACCCCCACATCATGGGAGGAAACCAGTGGGAGGTAACTGAATCATGGGGTGGGTTTTTCTTGTGCTGTTCTTGTGATAGTGAATAAGTCTCATGAGATCTGATGGTTTTATAAATGGCAGTTCCCCTGCACATGCTTTCTTGCCTGCTACCATGTAAGATGCACCTTTGCTTCTCCTTCACCTTCCGCCATGATTGTAAGGCCCCCCCAGCCATATGGAACTGTGAGTCCATTAAGCCTCTTTTTCTTTATAAATTACCCAGTCTCAGGAATTTCTTTTTCTTTTTTTTTTTGTGATGGAGTCTTGCTCTATTGCCCAGGCTGGAGTGCAGTGGCGCAATCTTGGCTCACTGCAACCTCCACCTCTTGGGTTCAAGTGATTCTCCTGCCTCAGCCTCCCAAATAGCCAGGATTACAGGCACCCACCACCACACCCAGCTAATTTTTGTATTTTTAGTAGAAATGGGGTTTCACCATCTTGGCCAGGCTGGTCTTGAACTCCTGACCTTGTGATCCATCCAACTTAGCCTCCCAAAGTGCTGGAATTACAGGTGTGAGCCACTGTGCCCGGCCCTCGGGTATTTCTTTATAGCAGTATGAAAATGGACTAATACAACTACTAAAAGGAACTTTAAAAGGATCTTAAGGAAGTAGCAAAGAGCAGCTATTACCTCTAGGCTGAAGGACAGTGAAAAATTAAAGGAACCAAGGACGGGCAGAGGGACCTTCTACCTCCACTGAGGCTGAGGTTCAGATCTCTTCAGAGATTTTTGCCAAACGTTATTCTTGTTTATGCCAAGCCTGCCTTGTGGGAATGAATAAGACAGATCACCATTCCCGTCCCTTATTACAGATCAGTTAGATTGCATGGCACAAAGGTCAGTATCCTTGGTGTCTGCAAAGTGTTTCTTTCCCCCTGCATCGTGAGGGAGGGGGCCACACGACACAACTGTAAGAGCTGAACTCCAAGGAGAAGACTCTTGGTAAACTCATTATTAGAGACTTTTATTTAAAATTTTTTTGCTATTTTTTTTTGCCAAATTTTTTTTGGGCCAACATTTTTTCCTAATTTTTATTTGCTGCCACAGGAACTCACAAATTGCTGGTAGAGAAGCTTTCTGGAAAGCAAAGGCATGGGGTAGTCTGCAGAAGCAGGCCATCTGTTGTTGTAGGAGGCTGTGGGCAGGAAGGAGCTTCTGAGAAGTGACCAGTGCTGGGGAGAGCATGGCCTGAGGCAGAGCTGGGGCTCAGGTGCATGTGCCAGGTGCTACTGCATTGAATGATAATAACTAGCCAAGTCCAGAACTCAGCAGGGACGTTCCTGGCACTACACCACTCTGGCACCCTCTACTGATGACATTTACATTCACCCAGCTGACTAAGAAGAAATGTTTACAGGGTCCAGTTCCAATATCACAAAGCAGAGCAGGGAAGGATGAATTTGAAGCTGAGAGACAATAAATTGACACCTGCCATAGATGGGGATTCCCATTCTCCATCTGATCTCACTTCCAGTGTAGGTAAACCCTTCACACCAGTGAGCTGTTATCAGAATGTCTTCACCCATGAATGGAACATGGACAGCCTGCTTCACCCAACTCCAGCTGCCAGTACTCAAGGGTATTTCCAGGCAGGTCAAAGAACATCACTAAACTTTCTAAATCGGTAAAATAAATATTTTCACAATGTCTTAGGTAAAGGAAAAAAGTCAAGAGGAGGATGTTCGTAAAGTTAGGTGTGCTCAAAATGGCTACATTTTCCATTGAACTCAATTTTCCTTTCCTCTTGAGCACTCAGACTTTCTATCTTCCTTTCACAGTTAAAGTAGACCCACATGACTGGGTTCTAGCCAATGGAAGATAAACAAAAATAATCTATCCCACTTCCAGGTCTGTCCCCTAGAAGACCTCTGGCACGATCCCTCCTGCCTTCTCTTTTCCTGGACCCACACACTGACTGCAGAGCAGATCTCAGGAAAGAGCAGAGCATCTAGGAAAGTAGCCTGTTTCTGAGTCACCACCTGGAGGAGGGCTGCCCTGAAGAGTTGCCCAGCTGGAAATATTCTAATTGGATTGTGAGGAGAGGAAGCAATAGCCCTTCGTGCCCTGGTTCTGAAAACGTGATTTCCAGACCAGTGGCACAAGCATCACCTGGAAACTTGTCAAAAATGAAAATTCTCAGGCCCCACCTCAGACTTAACCAGAAACTCTGGGAATGAGGGGCCCAGCAGTTAGGTGATTTGGGTGTTCTAAAGTTCAATAATCACTGCCTTATTGTGTAAAAACACTAAATTTGGAGGGTTTTTTCCTTAAGGCACACAGACAACCAACTCACATAAAACTCAAACTAAACCCTCATCATAAAAACCTTAAACGAAGAACTTAATAACCAGTTAAAATGTGTCTGCCCAGTAACAGCCCTTTCCCAAAGCAGACCTCCTCCTTGCCTGGGGACTAGACTGCCTTTGTAGGACTAACATTAGCCACAAGCTTAGAAATTATGGCTTAGGAGTCATGCAGCGCAGGCTACCAGATTCTGACTCTCCCTAAATTGCTCCTAAGATCAGTGCTTGAGATAGTTTGCAGACCCTGCACTTGATGGATCAGCTGGCCCCACCCAGATCAATAAACTGGCTCATCTGATCTTGTGGCTCCCACTCAGGGACTGACTGAGTGCAAGAAGACAGCTCCAACTCCCTATGATTTCATCACTGACCAATCAGCACTCCTGGCTCACTGGCTTCCCCCCACCCACCAAGTTATTCTTAAAAACTCTGCTCCCTGAATGCTTGGGGAGACTGATTTGAGTAATAATAAAGCTCTGGTCTCCCACAAAAATAAATAAATAAATAAATAAATAGGCTGGTCATAATGGCTCACGCCTGTAATCCCAGCATTTTGGGAGGCTAAGGCCGGCAGATCACTTGAGGTCAGGAGTTCGAGACCAGCCTGACCAACATGGTGAAACCCCATCTCTACTAAAAAATATCAAAAATTAGTCGGGCATAGTGGCAGGTACCTGTAATCTCAGCTACCCGGGAGACCGAGACAGGAGAATCGTTTGAACCTGGGAGGCAGAGGTTGCAGTGAGCCGAGAGTGCGCCATTACTCCAGCCTGGGCAACAAGAGCAAAATTCCATCTCAAAATAAACAAACAAACAAATAAATAAATAAATAAATAAAAATGTGTCTGCCACCTCACCAGGGATTGTTGTCATGGCTCCATCATCCTCAACACCCCTGAAGAGTCCGTACATCCACAAGACCCCTGAATAGACCAGACAGAGGTAGCACTGGTGTTGCAGACTTCATGCTTTTCGATGTTTCACTGTTTTACTGCCCATACTACCTATTTCGGATCCGCACATTTGTTCTAAGCCTGAATCAAGCTGATTAGGTTGCTATAAGGTTGAAGGTTTATTAACCTCAGATACCACCTGTGACATTTGACTGGAAGCCAGAAAACAAGGGCTGTGTTCATTAATTGAGTTACTTTAGACAAGTGACTTAACCTGTTCACTTTTATTGCTTTCTCTGAAAAGTCAAATAATCCCTGACAGACCTGCTTTAAAATCACCTACAGGAAAAAATCTCAAAAAAGAATAAGACAATAGATTGCATTTCCATATTTAGAGATATTCCATATGATCGTTTTTACATTCATCAAAGTTTAAACAACAGAAAACACCAAGTGCTTCCTCTTCCACTCCTTACAACAGAAAACACCAAGTGGTTCCTCTTCCACTCCTTACAACAGCTGTATACAGGAGACTTTGAAGAAACTAAGTAAACTCATATTCAATGTAGAACTATCCAAATGCAAAGTTTTCTACTTCAGTTATTGATTTAAACATAACGTCACTTCTAGAAAAGTGTGGGTTGTTTAATTTCTCAAATATAAAGCCCAAATTTGAAAAATTTTCTGAGAAAAAAATAATCATTTAAGGAAAATAGGAAGAAATAGGAGCATCTGATGTCAAAGGGATATTTTTAGTGAGCCACGTCGGTAAACCAGTCCTGCCAGGAATGTGGTGCTTCAAAGGAGAGTCCTAGCATTTAGCTCAGCTCCACACAAAGCCACATCTTCAGCACTTAGTTCAGAAGTAATTACCATCTAACTGGCACTACGGTGGAAGGAGAAAAGAACTATATTCATCTTGTGATTAAATGGCAATTAGCAACTAAGTGCCCTGCAATAATGTGGCACTCATGACCTCTTCACAGCAGCTTCCCCTGCCAATACCACCAGCCTTCTTGGTATCAAAGCCCAATACATCAGGGCTAGGACCCCAGGGAATCCCAAGGCTGACCTGCACACCAGCTAACATAGGTTGGGTGGAGGCACAAATTAGTGGTTAAGAGCATGGACTCTATAGCCAAGCTGCCTGGATTCCAAACACAGCTCCACCACTAGCAGTCTGCCAACTTGGTCAAATTACCTAAACCTTCCTGATCATCAGTGTCCTCATCTGAAAACTGGGGGAAATAGTTGTTTCTAAGATATAGCTTGATTGTGAGGCTTAAGTGAGTCAAAAATGCAGAGCATTGGCCGGGCACGGTGGCTCACGTTTGTAATCCCAGCATTTTGGGAGGCTGAGGCAGGCGATCACCTGAGGTCGGGAGTTCGAAACCAGCCTGACCAACACAGAGAAATCCCGTCTCTACTAAAAATACAAAGTTAGCCAGGCATGGTGATGCATGCCTGTAATCCCAGCTACTTGGGAGCCTGAGGCAGGAGAGTCACTTGAACCCGGGAGGCGGAAGTTGCGGTGAGCCGAGATCACGCCATTGGACTCCAGCCTGGGCAACAAGAGTGAAACTCCGTCTCAAAAAAAAAAAGGCAAAGCATTTAAGAGAGTTCCTAATACATGGTGAAGCCCCAATCAAAAAAGGCTAATGTTTCCCTAGGCTTCAGTAGGTTCCCCTCCACAAGCCTGGGATAGATTAACTCTTTTCTACCAATGCATTGTTTAATGCTAAATATAATATTTAAATGTATTATACTGCTCCAAACAAAAACTAAACAAAACAAACATCTTTTCAGTCATGAATCCTGGTTCATCCTATTCCCAAGGGTCCACCTTCAGTTGTTCCAAGTTATGAAACAAATAGAAGCAAGTTTTAGGAAGCCCTGGACAGTAACTATTGCCCAAGAATAAGCCTGTGGATCTGGACCAGAGATTGAGAAGTCCCACTTCTCCAGCAGAAGTAAATGAGGATGGACCAACGTCATGCCAAAGGGAAGACACACATGATCAGCTCTTGATGATCTACAACAAGGTAGCTTCTTAGGCTGGCATCTCCTCTTGTCAAAGTGATTGTGAATTTGATGCACAAACTATTTCCAAAATTAGTTTTAAAACATAAGTAGAGGATGAATCTGTTGCAAACCATAGCACTTCTTTAAGGCTATTCCTCTGTAGCAGCAGGTGTCTATTTGCTCTCCCAGTTCTTGCCAGATTTTGCTCTGTGTCACAGAAACCTTCATTCCCCACACTCCTTGCTCTCTGGCTTCTAAGTAGTTTTAGCCAATAGGAGGCAATGGTAAGACTGGAGAGTCTTACGCTACATAGAACAGGACCCCCAACAGTGCCCACATCTCCTCTGTGGGCTGAGCTCCCACCAGAGAGCCCTTCACTCTGGGTTCTCAACTCCAGCTAGGCAGCCCCTACTCTGGGGCAGGGCGACCCCACACTGAGGAGTCCCCTAGTTTTGATATCTCATCCTTCCATTGTTCCCCCAGTCCAAGGGGTGGCAGTAGAATATTCTTATTGCGAATTACTGATTGCCTGGTTGTTCTCTGGTGGTTTATCAGCTCTTACATCACCTGTATAACCAATTCCCTTTATTAAATTCCCTGTTTGAAAAGCCTAGGCTGGATTTTTGTTTCCTGAAGGGTTGGGGTCTCTGAATAATAAGCCATTAATTGTATGTATGTGTCATTCTCCCTCCATGATTTCAGTGTTAAAAGCACTGGAGTAGGAGTCAGGAGTCCTGAGTTCTGGTCCCAGGTCTGCCCCTAATTGACTGTGTGACCATAAGCATGCTTCTCTGTGCCTCAGTTTCCTGAGGTGGTTCAAGCACATTCACGGGCAAGCCACTTTACATTAACAGCAGAATCAGGACAAGGTGATCCAATCTGTTTTGGGGATGAGGGAGGAACTGCACGGGGGCTTGGGTCATTGCTGCGTATGTGTTTGTATGTCTTACATGAGCTTGTAATTTCCCAGGGAACTCATAGGTACATAATTTCCTCTGTACTCATGATTTTCACCCTAATTTTTCACATTTAGAATTAAAAAGAGTTTAGCACATTAACATTGCAAAATAAGGATTGGTGAGGCTAATACTATCCATATTAATACCCCAACCAAATTAGTATAAAAATACTGGATAATAAACATGAAAATATGGTAAATTCAGGGCCTCAGAAAGTAGATTTGTGTTTTCTTTCTCTTTTCTAAACTAGCAGTTCCAGTATGACTAGTTATGGGCCACACAGGAGCACAGCCATGTAAAATTTCCAGTGTGCTGTCTGTAACCTGATCTTTTTAACTTTTTCTAATAATTAATAATTTTGAATAATTATTATTTGATATTAATGTCCATAACAGCTGTACTATTAGCCTTTCATTGATTTTAACCCAGAGTTGCAATCAGCACATACTTTTTTTTGGAGATGGAATCTCACTCTGTTGCCTAGGCTGGTATTGAACTCATGGGTTCAAGAGATCCTCCTGCCTCAGGCTCCCAAGTAGCTGAGATTATACATGTGCACCATCATGCCCAGCTGCAATCAGTACATACTTAAGTCAGTTATCAATTCATGCCCTTTATTGAAAGAACATTTAAACATAAGACTATTTTTATATGCATGGGTCTCGTACATCACACACACACTCACACACACACACAAACATGCACTCAACTTTGAAAATATTTCTACAATGAAAACTATCATAAATTCTTTCTTCTCAGGCAACACAGTCCTAAACTTCACCCAAAATATTCTATTTTCTTTTAACTCCTCACTGCCTCTTAAAAAAATTGATCTCTCTCTCTTATCAAAAGCAAAAGCCAATCCTGAACTATTCACGTGTACCTTCCATGACCACTATGGTAGCACCAAACACACGTAGCCACTGGGTACTTGAAATGTGGCTATTCCAAATAGCATTGTGCCAGAAATGTAAAAAATACACCACATTTTGCACCCTCAATGTGAAAAAAGCATAAATTATATCATTAATAATTTTATGTTAATTGCACATTGAAAGTATAATATTTTGGATAAGCTGGGATATACTGTTAAAATTAATTTCATCTGTCTCTTTTACTACAAAATTTAAAGTTGCATTGCATCACATTTCTACTGGACAGCACTGAGTCTACAAGTTAAGGAAAGGAAAAGGCACTTCTACCATTCTCTGCCTTTTTACGAGAATCTTAATGAAGAGGAGCAGTATTGACACATTGATGGGGTGGGGGTGGGGGAATGGCAGAACTTACACGAAAGATGGATGTGCCTGAGTTTTAACTTGCTGACACCCAAATCAAGCTTCGGCCTATAGAGAAAATAACAAAGGCCCAATTAATAGTGCTGTACACTGGAAACAACATTATTGTGTTAATAGCTTGTGCTGCCTTCAAATGTCCAAGACAGAAGAGCTTAAAGCATTTTATTCTAATTGACTGAAGGCTGAAGGAAGTAAGGACCTCAGAATTAAAGTTTCAGAGAACTGAATTGGCCCTTTGCTTCCCCATTTGATGATCATTCAAAAAAGTGTACATGTAAAATATGTCTTACAAATATACAGAAGGCTAAAGCCTTAGTACATTCAGAGGAAAAGATTACATATATATTCTACCTTACATCTAAATAATTCCATTCATCATCTAAATCCATGGGCTTGGCATGGACCCTGGTACACAGTGGGTGCTTAATGTTTGTGGAACCGAACTAAACGCACAACCTAACAAGCTTTACAATTACTGGAACTCGGGATCCAGTCATGCCGTTTAAAACAAGGAAGCAAAGACACAGCTCCAGAAATTCAGAAATACAGTTGCAGAAATTACCAAAAACATGCCAAAGCTGGCCGGGCGTGGTGGCTCACGCCTGTAATCCCAGCACTTTGGGAGGCCGAGGTGGGCAGATCATGAGGTCAGGAGATTGAGACCATCTTGGCTAACATGGTGAAACCCTGTCTCTACTAAAGATACAAAAAATTAGCCAGGCGTGGTGGCAGGCACCTGTAGTCCCAGCTACTGGGGAGGCTAAGGCAGGAGAATGGCAAGAACCCGGGAGGCGGAGCTTGCAGTGAGCGGAGCTTGCAGTGAGCAGAGATCGCGCCACTGCACTCCAGCCTGGGCGACAGAGCAAGACTCCGTCTCAAAAAAAAAAAAAAAAAACATGCCAAAGCTATTAAAAGGATGGAAAGCTGAATCAAACATATTTGGAGAGCCACAGAGTGCCACGATGCCTTTCTAATAACTAATTAGGACCTTGCTTTTCTACAGGGTGGTATAATAACCATTTGGCTAGTACTTTAAGGGGGAAAAAGTCTCTTCACCACCACAGTCTGTATTCATTTGCATTCTTTTATCTAGGCATTTTACACTTACAAATATATATATAATATATATATATATATATATATATATACATATTTAAAGAGTGTATTCTTTTTTCCTTGAATGAATCATGTGGGCACTGGGGTGGACCTCCAGGGATTTTGGGTGGATGAGACCAATACAGGAATTGCTAATGTGGTTTCTATTGAATGTGATGGATTCATTAGGTAGAATCATTTGCTAAACTAAGAGTACTATATTTTTACTCCATTCGTCTTTGTCTTTTGGATTCCAGGGGGTGACTCTGCCGACAGTGCCACTGTGAGCTGAATGAGCAGCCTTGCTTGAAGAAGGTGGCTTCAGGAACAAATGTTGCTATTCCTTGACTCGTGAGCTCCTGCATTTCAGCCCTGGCCCCTCACCTTGAAGTCACTCTGAAGCTACGCTTCACAGGTGTGCTCTCATTTTCTCAGAGAATTAAAGGGATGAACTCCAAGGCTTTGGGAGTTTCATCTTCTCCCTGTCACACAGTATGTAACCTGGATGCAACCATCATGGTCTTTAAAAATCCCAGGGACTGTTACTTATCAGGTGTGCTAAGCTGAATAGCGACCCCCAAAAGGATATGTTTATGTCCAAACCCCTCAGCACCTGTGAATGTGGCCTTATCTGAGAAAAGCATTTTTGCACATAATTAAGGATTTCAAGATGAGATCATCCTGGATTTAGGATGGGCCCTAAATCTAATGACGGGTGTCCTTATAAGGGAAAGACAGAGGGAGTTTTGACACTGCTATGGTTTGGATATGGTTTGGATATGGTTTGTCTCCATGGAAACTCATGTTGAAACTTGATTCCTAATGTGGCAGTGTTGGGAGGTGGGGCCTAGTGGGCACATTTGGGTCCCCTTCCCACATGCCAAATTCCCCTTTGACTTCCACCATGTTATGGTGAAGCTCAAAAGCCCTCACCAGAAGCCGAGCAGATGTCAGAGCCATTCTTTGAACTTCACAGCCTGCAGAACCGTGAGCTAAATTAACCTTCTTTCTTTAAAAGTTTCCCAGTCTTAGGTATTCAGTTAATAGCAACACAAAATGGATTAAAAACAGAAGCTCAGTTCCTTTTCAAGTAGGACCAGAAAAGTTGTCTAGTATAATTCTAACATAGTGCTGGAATCCGGTTCCCACCTCCATTCTTCCAAATACACACACATTCACACACGCTCCTTGTCTGTACCCATGAACCTCTAGGGAGTTCACCTCCTCTTACAATGGCATCCACCTATGGGTTCCCCTGCGAGTCTTTGGAGAGCAAGAACTGTGTTCTCAACCTCCAAGTGGTCCCAGCACCTAGGGCCATATCCAGCACACACAGGGGCTTAATACATGTTTGCTAAGTGAACAAACAGAAATAATCTACGATTAAAAATGAACTCCCAGTAATACTTGTGTCTCAGTCCTAGTTCTTTCCTCAAGAGTCTACTGATTGTGCTTCTCCAGTGCCAACATGACATCTGGGCATCGAGTCCATCATCTGACTTATATAGACTTCATCACATAGACCACTGTTGAGCAGAGGCACGGACAGACAAGACCATGACCTCTTATGTGCATTTGCACGTACCTTCTTTGTTCAAACTCCCACTCCTTCAAACCTCAACTCAAATGCAATGACCACTGGGAATCCTTTCTGAATTTCCCTATGCAGGTTTTACCTCCTTCTCTCATTGTATTACGGAAAACTCTTGGCATTGAAATCTAGTAGACACTCAGTAAACAAAGGTCACTATGGCATTTTTGTTGGTGGTGAAGGATGTAGTGGTTTCAATATGATTCCCTCTGCTTGAAGTATTTCCCCTATTTATACCAATTATCTTGATTTATTGTAATTTATTTGCATGTCTTCCTTTCCCTCTACACTAGATGCTCCAAGGGGTGGAAGCCAAGTTTTCCCCTTGAAATCCTGAGTATCCATTAGGCAGAAGACACTGTAATAATCATAGTCTCAAAGAAAAATATGGTCTGCGCGTACTGTCCACCAAACCAGGCAACAGCAGAGTTTGGCCTGTGTACTAAATCCAACCATGGTCTGGCTTTGTACAGTGTGCTGAGAGAATTAGAGAGATGTTAAGAGAGGAACTGGAGGTGGCCCCACAAAACCCAAAGCACTTACTATCTGGCCCGCTACAGAAAAAGTATGCTGAACTGGACACTAAACACAGAAGCATCTGGTTTGTAATTTAACTGTGGCTTTAATTTCTTATATGATGACCTCACATTCACTTACCCAGAAATTCTACCAAGGGCTCAGAAATGGCTTGGACCCTAGATTGGGCCTGGAGATCCCTGATGGGACTAATACATCCACACACCAAAAGGAGGCAGTTTTGTGTTTTAAAAGCATCTGCTAGTACTTCAGATTTTAAACATTTCCTCTCCAGTCACTGTAAGTTGAGTCTCTAATTTTTAAAACATTATGAGTCAGGAGGAAGGAGGACTGTCTTCAGTTGCTTGTGGGGGCCAAGCCTTCACCAAAACCACTTCAGAAAGCAAGTTCCTTAAAAAGGAACCAGTAACCAGACTGAGTTGGGGTAGGAAGTGGAGCTGCAACACTAGGGTGAGAACACAGCACCGTTCGGTCAGAAAAAAGATGGAAGTCTGCCCAAACCAGAAACCCAAAGCGTAACATGCATGTGTACTCGCGAGGAATGTAACTGGACACCGCTGGTGGGCCTACACTGCGTTCTAGGGCAAGTTGCTGTTGTTTTCCTACTTAGGGAAAAATTTGGTTTCCATGGGCCCTTTAAACTGGCATAGCTTTGTGTTTTTGTTGCTTTACTGTTACTTCTTTTTTATGAGTAAAACTTTCCTCTGATAATGACTGCATCTTTCTAAAAGCTTCTTCTGAGTTGTTATTTTCAAAGAAGCCGAATCCATCTTAATATTTTCCTGCCATAATTGCCCCAGGCCAATTTCTTATAAAGGAATTAAAAATGCAAATCTAATATTCTAATTGCATAATAG
Source organism: Pongo abelii (assembly GCF_028885655.2). NCBI lineage: Eukaryota > Metazoa > Chordata > Mammalia > Primates > Hominidae > Pongo > Pongo abelii. The sequence goes on from NC_072007.2 coordinate 45,957,997, forward strand.
GATAATCTTGGCAGCTAGATCAATACTATCTCCCACTGTCAATAATACAGCCGGGATGTGTGTATGTCAGAGCCCACCGGTCTCACTTTATCACTGGCCCCATGGCCCATCCACATCTATAAGATGTGACATTTTATTAGTGGCCTTCCATCAATCACCTCTAATTTGTGCATCAGAGAGATGCATGTTGTCATCTCAGCATCCACGTTGCCCTGGGCACCAGACAACACAGAGTTGAAGCCTCATGTTTCCAAGGACTAAGTTAAATGGCAGGAAAAGGGTGGATGACAGCTCCACAAAGGATTTCTTCCTGGCGGCCATCCAATGAATTAAGAAGCAAAGAACGTACAACAAGTCATCTCAAAGAGGAAGCCTCCAGAAAATAAGAATGTGGACAGCTCCCAAACCTGTCAGTGCAGCTACAAACCATTGCAGGCAGCACAGGCCTGGAGTCAGGAGACCTGGCTGTGAGGTCTGGCTTGGCCATTCCATGCTGGGTCACCTAGCCTCTATCTGCCTCATTTTCCTCTCTTGTAAAGTAAGAGTGTTGACCTAGGTTGTTCCAACCTAAAACTTATTTGACTTCAAGCATAGTAAAGATTGTACTCTGGCTGGGCACAGTGGCTCACGCTTGTAATCCCAGCATTTTGGGAGGCCAAGGTGGGTGGATCACAAGGTCAAGAGATCGAGACCATCCTGGCCAACATGGTGAAACCCTGTCTCTACTAAAAATATAAAAATTAGCTGTGCGTGGTGGCACGTGCCTGTAGTCCCAGCTACTCTGGAGGCTGAGGCAGGAGAATCACTTGAACCTGGGAGGCAGAGGTTGCAGTGAGTAGAGATTGCACCACTGCACTCCAGCCTGGAGACAGAGTGAGACTCCATCTCAAAAAAAAAAAAAAAAAAAAAAAAAAAATTGTACCCTGAGTAGCATGGGTGAAGATGTCTGTCAGTTTGATAGCAGAGACATCGTTGGTACTTCTGGGCAATTTGCCAATTAACAGTAGAAACATCATAATTAACGCTTATCATCCAAACTGTGTTTCCATTAAGAAGTGTTTTTCCAATAGCTCTCCTTCACCTTTTACATGTTCTCAGCCAGGCACAGTGGCTGACGCCTCTAATCTCAGCACTCTGGGAAGCCGAGGTGGGAGCAGCACTTGAGCCCCGGAGTTTGTTGAGACCAGCCTGGGCAACATGGTGAAACCTCATTTCTACTAAAACTACACACACAGAAATTAGCTGGGCATGGTGGCATGCATCTGCAGTCCCAGCTACTTGGGAGACTGAGGTGGGAGGGTCACTTGAGCCCAGGAGGTCGAGGCTGCAGTGAGCCATGATTGTGCCACTTCACTCCAGCCTGGGTGATAGAGTGAGACCCTGTCTCAAAAAAAAGTAAATGAAACATAAATATTCTCTCTGCAGCTGAAATTATTTTTCAGGTCTCAGATACCATACTATTTGGTTTAAAATATTTTGGTTCAAAATATTTGGCTCAAAAAAATCTGCTTCAATTTACCCACCTTAACCAGAAAAAAAAAAAAAAACTTGCATAAACTGTGTTTAAAAAATCATAAATGTCCTTAAATATAATTAAGCAATAGGGTATAACAAAACTTTAGGTTCTTATTAAATCTGATTTTAGGGAAGGCTAATTTTAAAGAGACAATCAGAACAAAGACTTAAATTCTTTGATGAACAAAATACCTTTCCAAATTTATGACAGCATACAATGTAATTCAAAATGCAATTTATTTGACTTAGGAGAAAAATGCTCTGTATGTATTTTACCTGTAACTGTAGTAAGATTTCTTGTTGATATGGTTCTTTGCAGTTTATTCAAATAACAATTATCCACTACATGCTGGGTATTGTGTAAGAGGCTTTCATACATATTTTTAAATTTGGTTCTTATAGTGACATTGGGGATTAGTTGAGACTGGCATTATTGTCCCCGAAGGAGAAAATGAAGGCTAGAAAACAGTAAGAAACGTTCCCAGAAATTATCAGCAATGTGAAAAGTAACAGAAGACTCAAGGATGAGTTAAAAAAAAAAGAAGAAATATTCCTGAAAATTTGAGGCAGGCAAATTTTCCAAGAGGAGTAAGAGAAGGGTTTGGAGACGGAAAGGGAGCCGGGGCAGAGGAAGACATACAAGCCCTCTGTGAAATACAAACCAGGGGGCTTAGTATTGATCCTTGGGAGAACACGAGAACTAATCATTGCAGGTTGATCTTTGTGAGCTCTGGGACGAGAAAACAGTGACTGCCAAGAGGCTCTTCCATAGTCACCCGATTGAATCTCATTTCCTCTCCTGATAGGGTTATCAGGCGGGGGGGATCATGGATCTGGATTTCAGCAAGGCACTTGACAGAGCTGCTCAGGATATTCTTATAGACAAGGTGGAGAAATGGGGATGGGAGTAGGACACAGCTAAGTGGATTTGCAGCTGGCTGAACAAATGCATCAAAGTGTTGAATAATAGAATGATGTTAGCCTGGAAGGAAAATGAGCCTTGTGCTACAGGGCTCTGTTTTGGGCCCTGTTCTGTTCAGCAAGCTCATGGGTGGCTTCAACAGAGTGGTAGGAGGAATGCCTGTTAGGACAGTGAATGACATCCGTATGGGAGGAACTGCTAACACATTAAACAAAAGAGTCAGGATCCAAAATGTTCTCATCCTGCTAGACCAATGACCCCAAACCATCGAGAAGAAATGTAATCGGAATGAATGTAAAGCCCTTTAATTGATTCCAAAATCAATAACACAAAAAAGGATGTGAGATTCTTGGCTTAGGAGCAGTTCATGGAGCGAAGACCTAGCCCCCTGGCACAACATGCTCCCATATGTTGCAGCCAATAACAGAACCTAAGGGATTTTGGACTGCACTAGTAGGAGCCCAGGGCCTCCTCCAGAAGTAGTTATAATTCCACTACAAGATGGACTGGTAAACACCCGGGTTCAGGTGAGGTGCTGCATTTTAAGACAAACAGAAAATTCAGAGAAGGGAAAAAATACTAGAGAAGATATGGCTTTAATACAAGGTGAGAAACAGTTCATGTGATTGGTGACATTTAGCCAAGGAGAGGCAAGGTGGCAATCTTCTAATATTTGGAGAGCTGACATAGGAAGAATGAGAAAACAAAATCATCACTGCTCTACATGGATTAAGAGTTACACAATTGTGGAGTAAGTCTCAGGGCAACCTAAACATGCAGTTGCCACACAAGCGACTGAGTTCCCAGCACTGAGGGGATTCACAGGCTGGGCTGGTGGGAGAAGCATTTCTTTTCAGGGTGAGAAGTTGTTTTGCCTAATTCTACAGGACAAAATAATTTTGATATGTGCAGAAGTGTTGACAATGAAATTGCCATAAGTACTGCCTGCTGATTAAATCCAACACATATGCCTTAGCCAATTATGATTTCAAGGTACTTTGTATACATAGGGAAGGTGTAACGAAAAAGTAAAAATAACCACATCACATTGTGTTCCCTGGAGGAGCTTAAAAATCTAAAGACATATAAGTAATTTTGTTTAAATAAAAGACAAAATAAAATAGATTATTATATTTTATTATAACAGATTATAATAAAATAAATTATAATAAAGAAAGAGATGCCACGCATGGTGGCTCATGCCTGTAATCCCAGAATTTCGGGATGCCGAGGCTGGGATATTTCTTGAGGCCAGGAGTCCATGACCAGCCTGGGTAATATAGTGACACCTCATCTCTATAAAAATAATAAAAAATTTAAAAATTAGCCAGGCATGGTGGCACACACCTATAGTTCCAGCTACTCAGGAGGCTGAGGTGGGAGGATTGCCTGAGCCCAGGAGTTCAAAGCTTCAGTGAGCTATGATGGCACCACTGCACTACAGCCTGGGTGACAGAGTGAGACCCTGTCTCTAAAAGAAAGAAAAAGAAAGAAAGAGCTATAGGATAAAGAAAGGGTAAGAATTAATTTTAAGTTGAGTTAGAGGCTGATCAAAGAATGCTTCACAAAACAGGTAGCATTCAACCTGAATGCATATTTGGTTTCCAGCTCAAGCATCCAGGCAGCTCAGGTACAGCCCTGGTGAGGCCTAAATGTGGCCACCCTGCATCTTTTCCTGTATTTAGCCATTTGAACGGCCATCTTGTCTGTGCTGTTATTTCAAAGAGATTTTGTTCTCTGCCCATACCTGGCAACTTGACAGTTTAGATCTCCTTTGCTTCCTGCCTTCCCTGTCACCCTCACTGTTATGAGGGACTAGCCTTCAATTCTTCTGCCCATGGTCACCTGTAGACACAGCCCTGGCACAGGAGTCGCATTCCATCAGTTTTACCATGTAAGGTAACCTGATCACAGGAAGGCCATTCCCTCACCATTGCCGTATTTTTGGTTAGAGCAATGCAGAGGTCAGAGGCCTCTTTCAGGTCTGTCTGCTACAGGTGTCAGGTGGGGGTCAGTTAGACACTTGGAACAAGAAGGTGGAAAGACAGGGCAGGTGTGAAGCAGGTGGGCACTTCAGAACTGGGCACTCAACCTTGGGGATGCCTTCAGGGGTGCAGTTATGTGCCTCTCTCCTCTTGCCTAGACAAATGGCTTGTCATCCTTGGTCATGAAAAAGACACTTTACCTTTCAGGCACAGGTGCACATCCCACACAGCAAGGTGAGCTAAGATGATACCATCTGCCGCCCTCCTTGAGCTCTCCCCCTTCAATTTTGTGAGGATCCCTCCTAGCCCTTGAGGTAGTAATCCACACAGCAGTGGTTGCTGACATCACCGGGAATGACAGGTCTCGGCCATCACACAGGCTCCCAGCCTAAGGCTAAGTAACATTATCCCCCAAGCTGTGTGTCTATGTGGGGCACTTCCCAGACATTACCAGCTGCTTAGACGTACAGTTCACTTCCAGTGGTTTAAACCCCAACCAGGACTCAGAGATTGTTGCTGCACCTCTGTCTGTCCTCTATCATAATGCCAGCTGTGGCCTCCCCTGAGAGCCGACTATTTAAAAATTAATCACCATGTTTCATTCCACATAGAAGATCCTGTTCTATTTATTTCTCCTTCTTCTTCAGATCCTCTCCTGGAAATCTGATGGAAAGAGCCATATGACTTGTCATTTTCTTCCTCTATAAAGTGGTGTGAAAATTACACAGAAGGTCATCAGGAGGCACTTCCAGTCCAAGACATCTCCTCCACCCACAGAAGGAGAGGGGGTGTTTCCAACAGTGGCTAACTGCTGTAAATCTGATGCTCTTTGGGGCATTGACTAATGGTAAGAGTAGGTAGACTTCTAAATGGCCTCAATCCTTCACTCTTCCATCTGTAGTCATACCCTTTGCAATATGACTTTGTGCCTCTTCCCATCAAGATGTGGAGTCTATTTCTCCATACCCTGAATCTAGCTTATTGTTATAATTTGCTTTAGGCAAGAGAATGAAGTGGGAGTGAAAGTCTGCCAGTTTGAGGCCTAGGTATTAAGAGTCCCTGAATGTTTCTACCTCACTCTCTTCGAATGTACTCAGCCTCCCTAAGAATAAACCCAGGCTAGCTTGCTGGAGGAGGAGAGACTGCTTGGAACAGAGACCTGCCATCCCATCATACTCTATCCATCATTCGCCATCCCAGCATAGCCAGCCCCCAGCTGACTCAGAAGGTGAATACAAACACATGAATGAAGTCACCTGAGACAAGAAAAACCACCGAGCTAAGCCCAGTCCACACTGCCAACCCACAGACTCATGAGTGAAACAAACGGCTATTGTTTTAAGCTACTCTACATTGGGGTGGTTTGTTACGCAGTATGATCTGATGCAGGCTCCATGGTTTATCAGTATAAACTTCCTCATCGCCAGCTTCAAAAAAGCCACCACCTGATTCATCTCAAACATTCAGCAGGGTGATGGTGTCCCCATTTTTTTTTCCTTCACTTGATCTTCTGGAACCATTTTCTTGAGTCTCCAGGACCTAACGTTGAAACTGGAAGGAAAGGGTCCTGGGGGATGGGTTGAGTTGCCATATGTTTTTTTCACAAAAGTCCTTGCAAAGCATATTTCTTTTATTTCATCCTTGGATGACTGCCTTCACTTCCTTTGTTTCATAAGCTTCTCTTCTCCCAAAGAGCCGCGACAGCATTGATTTCAACCTATGATTGCCAGTGAAATATTAAACCCTATTGATTTGAAACTCAGGATTAGTTGCAAGTTGGATACTCTGCATATTTTGAAGATGGGCAATTTTATTTCTTCTACTTGAAGAGTAATCACAGCCTCCTGGTATTCTCGTTTTTTGATGTAGAACTTCAAATCCGATTTCTTATTTGGTTCCCTAAAATTGTGAAATGCATTATGTTCACTAACTAATCACTTTACTCTTTCAAATGAAGCCTTCATACTTCTAAGTGTGCCAGTGTGAAAATACATATTCTCTCCATTATCTATACATTGAATACTGTCATTATGATTCCTCCACCTCCCCAAACATCAACAAAAATCTTACTGGCTATAAGTAAAGATGGCGTATTCTGAGTAGGCATTCAGTAGAATCACTTTTCTTTCACTAAGCAGAGTTTATCATTAGTTTGATGTCTACTGAAAGCATACCACTACATCTAAGACTCCCATTAGCTTGAAGCTCACCCCAGTACATGGCTACTACTGAAAATCCTTGTCCTAAAGTGCCCTCCAAGAATAGAGCATCAGACTGCTGAAATAAAACTTCTCTGGATAACTCAAGACGGGATCTGCAATGGGTTGTCTGAAAACCAAGTTCATCTGAAGATGCAAAAGGCTAAAGACGTGGCGATCAATTGTCTCCCAATTCTTAATTCATAGCTGCATTAATCATAAGCCTCTCCAAAATAAAAACAGTTAAACATTTTGAAACAAAAGACATTTCAAAAAATGTACACACTGGCAAACATTTTTACTTAATAGATATATATCTATATAATAGCTATATTCAACTTTAAAAGCTGTTACCCTACTGTGTACTAAATAGAGCCCAGAAACACAAGGTCCCCCTCCCTCACGCTTCACCAGAGGTCTCCCCAAACCCTGACCCACATTCCTTACCCCTCCCTAGTGTTCATCCAGGAGGGGGCCCAGTGGCAGAGCCAGCTGTCCCAGTAGCATAGCGGTAGGATGGAGTGAGAGTAAAGCCCCGGGGGAAGCCACAGCCCCGCCAACCTCAGACTGTGTTTCCCTCTGTCTCCCACACCACCATTCTGACCTTCCTCCTCCTTCACACCAAGCTTTGACATTACTTCTAAGATAAGATGTCTAGAAAGTGGAGCTGCAGGGGTCCCTTTTGAAATGTAGGTGAGATGCCCTAAGAACCTATTCCCAATGTATTCTTTGATCTAACCCTTCCTTTCTCAAGCAGCACTCAAAGGACCAGTCTGACATCTGCAAGCCACGGCAGACAGAGATATAAACCTGTGATCCTAAGAGTCTTCAAGGGAAGTCCTGCTCAACTTAGCCTTTCCCAACAGGCTCACAGATAAAAAATGAGCAGGTGAAGAGCAGACAAGCCCACTCACCATTGTTTGTGTCGCTATCAACTTGAGCAAATTAACAAAATATTAAATTAAAAGTAATGGCAAAACCCACAATTACTTTTGCACCAATCTAATAACCATTAAATTAAAGAAAGAACTCGGGACTGTAAGCAGTTCATCAAGGAGTCTTACAACACTGGGTTACAAACACAAAATGCTTCTATTTCTCCTAATTACTTCCCCCTGCCCTTTGCTCTGTTGAGTCTTCTTTTTATACTCCTTAATAGTGTCTTGGGTGGATTCTGTACCTTTCTAGTTGTTTAAAATGTGAAAGTGATACAGCAATTAATGATGGGCCATTGCAAACTTTCAGTCTCAATCTTGTTTTCAGTCGCACGCCCTCTGTGCAGACTTGAGTAGGACCTTAAATGCTGAAGGGTGGGGCGGTGAGGCAAACTCTGCTGCAATGCCCACTGTCTACTCCCAGTTGGGCTCCTCCAGTTGACAGGAATGGGCCGTGTCTCTATTCACTTATGTGACTTCTGATGGCATTCTCTCTCAGATGATTCCTGCAGCTGTACTGGCTGGTTGACTTGCTACTTCTCTGAGGGGCAGCATCTAAGCACTGTCTCTCTTATGGGAATAAGTTTGAATTCTCCAGCAGGCTCTGAAGGCTCTGTCATCTCCCTTCCCTATCTCCACTTACTGCACAATTCTGTGACACAGAATTCCTGGTTCTGGCTTGACCTCTCCAACCCCTTCTCCATAGCTCCCTTTACCAGGTGCAAATCCCATAGCCTTCTACTGCTAGGTTCCCTGTGCCCAGTGAACATCCCTCCTTGTTGGGTATGAGCAAGATGACTCAAACCCAGCTGTCATTCCAGGGTGTCCACTGACCCACAGGAAACCCAGCCATCCTTGCCATGTGGTTGGTATGTGGGCTTCCAACCCCTACCCATCCTGCTCCCCCCTCCATTTCCCTCCAATAGACAAATCAGCAAGTCTATCACCTAAGCCAATGTCCAGCTTAGAAAGGCAAGACTCCCTTCCTTTCCCCCAAGGGCACCCTCAATTTCTTAGTACTACTTCTCCAGGTATCATCCCACTTGTCTTCATGGTGAGACTTCATTATAAAGACAGGAAGAGGTGCTGGGTGGTGGCTGGTGGCAGCATTGTTGGTTCCACGAAGGTCTCTGTGGTGCAGATCTTGATGCCGTCTCTAGAATGTGGGCGTTCTTGACGGCTTTTGTTTCAAGTCAAGCCTGTATTTGCTAGTTATGGGACAACCTAAAGAGTCTCACTAAGCTTCTTTGTATTTGTTTCTTAAAGCTTACATCACAGATAATAACAAACAGGGTAGTTAAACAACAGAAGTTTATCCTTTCCTGGTTCTGGAGGCCAGAAGTCTGAAATCAAGCTGTCGGCAGGTCCATGCTCCTTTTGAAGGCTCCAGGAGATGATCCTTCATAGCCTCTTGCAGCTTCTGGTGACCCCAGATATTCTTTGGCTTGTAGGTGCCACACCCACGCTCTGCCCCCATCCTCACATGGCCTCTTCTCTTTGCCTCTGTGTCCTCTCCTTTTCTCATAAGGACACAAGTAACGGAACAGACGGCCCACCCTAATCCAATACAACCTTATTGTCATCCAGTACATCTGCATAAACCCTGTTTGTCATTTATTTGGCAATAAAACTCATGCATATTATTGGCTCAGAAAGGTGTCCCTAGATTCTTCAATTACCCTGGACCCAGGAATACCCAGCATCTCACTCCTCAGGCCCTGACTCTCCACGCCCTCCAGCTACCATGTTGTAGGTGCAGGGACCCTGAAGGCCACCCTGGCTTTCATAACCAGCACCTAGCAGGGGGAGGAGAAGCTTTCTCCTGTCTCTGAAAAGAGAAGCTATTTGTCTAGACACAGTGACATTCTCAGTATATTTTCCCACAAAGTCAGTGTTCCATTGGTCTTACATCTTCTGACCCTGTTGGTATTACAGGACATGGCTCAGCCGGGCTTTAGTTAGCTGTCCTGGGATCCTGCCCTTCTTTCTTTGAGAAAGAACATTCTAATGCCCAAAATAACTTCTAAATGTGCCTTTCCATAAGGTGGGGATTCCCTCTATTACTACTATTGGGGAAAGATTTTTTGTATAATAAACAAATAAACACAGACATGTCCAACTTGACGTATCAAGCCAGAGGAGGTGTATTAAAGCTTGAGGAGCTCATATAAGAAAACTATTATGCGTCATTTATTCATCATTAAATATAAATTGTCATCAAAAATGTTTTAATATTTTTATTGTGTATTTTTAAGGTGTACAACAGGATGTTGATATACACATATGTAGTGAAATGATTACCACAGGTAAGCAAATTAATGTATCACCTTTCATAGTATATTTATTCATTTTTGTCTTCAGAACATCTAAAATATATTCTCTTAGCAAATGTCCAGTATATGATACAATAATTACCTACAGTCCTCCTGCCGCACATTAGCTCTCTCTCCAGATGTATTCACCCTGTATATAACTACACGTTTGTACCATTTGATTCACATCTCCCCATTTCCACCGTTCTACTCTGATTTTATATATTCAACTTTTTCTTAGATTCCTCATATAAGTGAGGTCATATGGTATTTGTCTTTCTTACCTAGCTTTTTTTCACTTAGCACAATGTCTCCTGGTTCATTGATGCGGTCACATATGGCAAGACTGCCTTATTTTATTTTAATTTTTGTGGTTACATAGTTGGTGTATATATTTTATATATTTATGGAGTACATGAGATATTTTGATACAGGCATGCAATGCACAATTAACACATCATGGAAAATGGGGTATCCATCCCCTCAAGTATTTATCTTTTGTGTTACAAACAATCCAATTATATTTTAGTTATTTTTAAATGTACAACTAAATTATTATTGACTATAGTCACCCTGTTGTGCTATCAAATACTAGGTCTTATTCATTCTTTCTATTTTCTTTGTACTCATTAACCATCTCCACATCCCTCTAAAGGCTGCCTTATTTTTAAAGGCTGAATAATATTCTTCATTCATTCATCCATCAATGGACACTTAGGCTGTTTCCACATCTTGGCTATTGTGAATTATGATGCAATGAACATGGGAGTGCAGATATCTCTATGAGCTGCTGATTTCATTTCTTTGAGTATATACCCAGGAGACGAATTGCTGGATCATATGGCAGTTCTATTTTTAATTTTTTGAGTAATTCCATATTGTTTTCCATAATAGCTGTGCAAATTTACATTTCCACCAAGAGTGTACGAGGGTTCCCTTTTTTCCACGTCCTCACCAACACTTGTTATCATGTGTCTTTTTGATAATATCCATCCTGATAGGTGTGAGGTGATAGCTCTTCATGATTTTTTTGCACCTCCCTGGTGTTGAGCACTTTTTCATCTACGTGTTAGCCATTTTTATGTCTTCTTTGAAAAATTTCTACTCAGTTCCTTTGACTATTTTAAAATCAGATTTTTTTTTCTTTGTTATTGAGTTGTATGAGTTCCTTATATATATTGGAAATACACACAAAAAATTAAAACTTAGTTTATACCCATCCCCCAAAATATTGATGAATATTTTTGACACTATATCACCAGCTATTAAAACTAATTAAGATAATGCATCATATTCAAGAATTAAAAATGAAAATTGTATTTAGCAGTTTTTTATAGCTTGGAGAAATATTATTGAGGCTGAATTCCACTGAAATGAGATAATGTCTTACAAGTGACATACATATAATTATTAATAAATATAGAACGCTTTCTAAAATAAATAGACATAAAAGTAAATTTTCAAAAAGTAACCAAAGTAGAAACACAGAACGTGAAATTTCAGGCACAAATAGTACTTTGACACAGTCTCATTCTTTCTGTTGACGTTTGGTTGTACATTATTCAAAGATGCTACAGAAAGTTGCTAATAACTGGCCGCCAGAGATCAAAAATCTTGTTTAAAGAGACAAAAAATATTCACACATACAAAAAAGGTTTTTAAAATACTCAGGAACTTTTAAAAGACATCTCATCATCAAACTGTAAGGTCCCCAATGACAAGAAGCACATGTGTTTTATTTTCTAATATACACCACTGGACACAGTGACTGGCACATAGGTGGCCTCAAGATATTGTTCTAGTTGAAAACATTTGGGCACAGATGATAGGCAACTCTTTAACCTGAGCATCTGAATTTGGGCATTTATTTTTAAAAATCTGACGAAGTATATAATCTATTTCTGATGAGAACTCAGTCTTGCTTTTATATTTTTCATGTCTTATCAATTTTTTAACTTTTAACATTTAATACCTCAAGGCTCACTGATACCTTATACACCTTAGCATCATCATAATACTAGACCAGTGTAAATGCCAGGAGTCTAAATAATCCATTTTTCAATTAACTCGTTTAGAAATTTCCAAGATTGAGTGAAATAAATAAAGGGAGAATTTTTTTTCTTTTTTTTTTTTGAGACAGAGTCTCACTCTGTCACCCAGGCTGGAGTGCAGTGGTGCAATATCGGCTTACTACAACCTCCGCCTCCCAGGTTCAAGCAATTCTCCTGCCTCAGCCTCCCAAGTAGCTGTAGCTGGGACTACAGGCGCACGCTGCCACGCCCAGCTAATTTTTTGTATTTTAGTAAAGACAGGGTTTCACTGACTTGCCCAGGCTGGTAGCGAACTCCTGAGCTCAGGCAATCCGCCCGACTCAGCCTCCCAAAGTGCTGGGATTACAGGCGTGAGCCACTGCAAGGCAGAAATATTTATTCCTGATTTGCCTGGCCTGTGCAGAGAGCTCTTCTGAACTCATGCTGTGCTAGGTCATTCCCTGTAGGAGAAACCAGACCAGGCAATGGAACACTCATCTTTCCTATCTTCCAGCAGTTGTCAATCTATAATGGCCAGCGTTCAGTGAGACTCCTATGACATGAAACTTACAGCTTTTTTCACCAGGAATTGACTTTGGTCAATTTCAGCAAAGTGTGGGGTTTAGTAGAAGGAAACTCACAGAGTCAGGAGGGGTCTTCAAAAGGAGAGGCCCAGTCCTGGGACCCCAGCAGGAGATGCTGGAACCTTCTCTCAGGCATTGTGGGATGTTGACTCATCTCTGGCTTGGCTTCTATCACAGCGTGATAAAAGTTTCCATATTCTTGAGAGAATGTGGAAATCATTCTTCAACCTATAGGTACCATTAACCTATAGGTACATGTACTTATAGGTACTACAGGGTCACATGTCCACTTACCAGTGAGATAGAGCCCAGGGAAAAAAAAATCTCCCCCACCTAAGAAACTCACATTGTCCCTAGAAGAATGTGCTAGGAGACTGAGCCCAAGTCACCTGTCATCAGGGTCAAACAGGTGCTGGTTTAGGGTATACCCATGTGCAAAATGGACACTGAGACTAGCAATGATGTTATTATTACTGCTAACATTTATCAAGTGCTTATTATGTACCAGTTGCCCTTCTCATCTTAACGGCTATCTATTAACTCCTATTTTTCACTACGACCTGTGAAGTCATTCTTTTTCAAATAGAAACATCTGGAACCCAGATGTTCCAGAAATAGCTCATCTGAGAGACTCTCTCTGAAGAAGACCTTAAATTGGCTGAGCCTAGGAGACAGACACTGTGGTTAGCAGGGTTCTAAGATGGTTCTCTGCTCCTCTCCCGAGATGCAATGCCTCATATAATCACCTGCCATTGAAGTATAGAGGTCTATGACTCCTTTTTGCCAGCATAGCTACAGAGATCCCTGCTGGCCTTGCAGGAGCTAACTACCATGCTGCAACCTACCTATGGAGAGGGCCGTGTGTCCAGGAATGGTGGGGGCCTCTCAGAGCTGAGGGCCTCAGTCCTACAAACACAACAACCTGAATTCTTCCAACCACCAGTGGGCTTGGAAGAGGACCCTGGTCTCAGATGAGATGGGCACTGCAGCCAACACTTTGATTGCCACCTTTGAGACCCTAAGCAGAGAACCAGGTAAGCCAGGTCTAGGCCCCTGCACCACGACAACTGTGAGATAGTAAATATGTATTGTTTTAAGCCACTAAGTTTGGTCAGTTTGTTATACAGTAAGGGAACCTAGTGTAGCCACTGTTAAATTAAAATGGAGACTGAGCCTGAAGACTCCCTAAGTAGACAAAGCCTTAACTTTCATTGATTTGCAAACATAAGCAAAACTGAATTAAAGCTATTTCTTGTAAATGCCTATATTAAAGAAAAACAGAACTTAAGCCCAACCAATCAGAAAAAGCTAACAAACTTGTAAGAAGAGGGACTTTCTAGTGGGATAGATCAAATAAGGCAACTGTATAACTGTAGCCAATCAAATGTTTTTTCTTTGCTTTACTTCTGTGTTCATCTTTAAAAGCCTCCCCCATCTGAGAACGGTAGCTCGCACCTGTAATCCCAGCACTTTGGAAGGCCGAGATGGGTGGATCACTTGAGGTCAGGAGTTCAAGACCAGCCTGGCCAACATGCTGAAACCCCGACTCTATGAAAAATAAATACATCAATAATACAAATGTTAGCTGGGTGTGGTGGCACGCGCCTGTAGTCCCTGCTACTGAGGAGGCTGAGGCAGGAGAATCACTTGAACCCAGGAGGAAGAGGTTGCAGTGAGCAGAGATTGCACCACTGCACTCCAGCCTGGATGACAGAGCAAGACTCTGTCTCAAAAAAAAAAAAAAAAAAAAAAAAAAGCCTTCTCCATCTTCCCTCATTGGAGCTCATGAACCACCTCTGGTTTGGTTGCTCTTTGCTCAATGAATTGCTGTTTGCTCAATAAGTGCTTTAAAATTTTACTGTGCCTCAGTTTACATGCTTAATGACACCAACAGGGACAGGACTTGCACAGAGCATGAACAGCCCTGATTGGACAGACAGTTCCTGTGGAGTGGGTCGGAGGAGAGAAGAATCTACCAAAACAGGACCACCACACACCCTGCCAAACAAAGGGCTTATTTTGCAGCTAACCAAGCCTATGGGGGCAAATCTGATCTGGCTCCCATTGTGCCAGGAAACCCGATATCTTCTTTAGCCTTTGCATAGACTTAAGAACACTGGGGAATGCCTCCGAAAAACGCACAGATGGGCAGTATTGTGTACACTTCAGGCAGATTTCAGGCCCCTGAAATTTCCCCTTGTGTCCTCTGCTTCCATACCCAGGAACCCCCACTCTGGATCATGCTTTCCCAAGGTGAGGCCCTATGGTACCCAAGGAAATGAGAAGCGGTTTTGAGGGGGAAGATAAAAATATCTTATTCTCTTTATGCATGTAGCACAGATATACATAGGATACACAAACAGACAGTATATCTGTGGTGTTATAATTTCATGGGAGACAAGAAAACAATGTCTTAAAAAGCTTAAAACAGGGAGAAGATAATGAAAAAAGGTGAAGAAACACTGGTGTAGACAATAATAGTTCATGGTCAAAACAGAGAGAGGCTTTGAGACACTGATAATACTCTACGTCTTGTCCTGGCTGGTGGTTACATTGATGTGTTTGCCTTCTGAAAATCCACAAGCACATGCTAAAGATCTGTACGCTTTATGTAAGGAACACTTCATCAAGAGGAACGTTTAGCAACAATTGGAAAAGCAGAATCCAATGTTCTGACACTTGTAGCTAAAGACGCTGTCATGCTGGAGTGAAACGCACAGACTCCGGGCAGATATCGGGGCCCTGTCTCAGTTCCTTCTTTTCCTCGTGTGCGACCTTGGCTAAATAGCACACTTTCGAGCCTCAGTGTTCTCACTGGGAAAATGGGTTTAATAATACAATCTGCCTCAAAGGGTTGTGGTGAGATTAAATGAGTTTATACATGTAGAGTACTTAGGACAGTGTGTGAAACAGCACACGCTACAGAAGTTCTGCTAGTTCTGCTGTCCTGTTTTGTTGTTGTTGTTGTTGTTGTTGTTATTGTTTGTTTGAGACAGGGTTTCCCTCTGTTGCCCAGGCTGGAGTGCAGTGGCACAATCTCGGTTCACTGCAACCCCTGCTTCCCGGGTTCAAGCAATTCTCATGCCTCAGCCTCCTTAGTAGCTGGGATTACAGGTGCGCACCACCACTCCAGGCTAATTTTTGTATGTTTTTAGTAGAGACGTGGTTTCACCATGTTGGCCAGGCTGGTCTCGAACTCCTGGCCTCAGGTGATCCACCGGCCTGAGCCTCCCAAAGTGTTGGGATTACAGGCATGTGCCACCGCACCTGCACATCCTGGTTTTATTGAAGCTCTTTCTGCTTTGTCCTTTCTCTATCAATTTTAAGTTCCTGAAGAACAGGAAAAACCACCAGCGGTTATCTTTCCCCAGCCCACAGTGTGATGCTTTGCAAAAGCTAGATGCTCACAGTGTTGTGGTTGAAGTTGTGGAATCATTTACTTTCTTGTGGCATTTTGATACAGTTCAGAATTATTGATCTTGGTTTCTGGAAACAATATGGTTACATATTAGATACTTTCAGATCAAATTCTGTTTTCTCCTTTAAAAATAAGGTAAAGGGTCACAGCTCCCCAGTCTTGACATAGACGAATGACCAACTGCGAGTCAGGAGCCCAGGGCTCTCTTTCCATCTCTGCTGGCCACTGACTGAGGGATCTTTAATAAAAAATTATTTCTCCCACACACACAGGCCTGGGTTTTCTCATCTGGACAATGAGACAGCTGGATCAGACAACCTCTAAGGTTCTTCCTGTGTGGTTATGTAGTTAATAAGAATCACAACAATAACAGCAGCAGGAACTTGACCTTTAACGTGTGCCAGACAGGAGTCAGAGTGTATTACTCACCCCTTCAGTCCCCACGATATACGTGCTCTCATTATCCCCATTTTACAGATGGAGAAACTGAGACATAGTGCCCCCCCCCCGCCCCCGCTGGTAAATGACAGAACCAATATCTGGCTCCAGAGCCTGTATTGTTAACCATTACCAGGTACTGCCACCTCCAAGTTCATAAAGACATAAAACATAAAGAAATTATTCACATACTTCCCCTAGCAAACAGTGTATAGAGCCAGCACCCTCAGGCCTCTGTGACATCGTCCCTCAATTCACCTTTCAAGAAGCAACTCTACATCCACTATTTCCTGAAACTTCTCTCAGTCAGCACCAACAGCCACACCCCCTACTTTTGCATGCATCCCAATCTGGGGCTCTAGGTGATAGTCACAGTGTTTTGTGTTGGTCCCTGTTATTTTATTGAATTGTCCCATCTCCCCAAGTAAATGACTACCCTTCTGAGGTCAGAGACTATTTTCATCTATTGATATCCTCCTTCAGGAGCACAGAGTAGAATTCAATAAATATTTCAACCAGAGCACCACTTACATATACAGTCATCTCTCGGATTCCAAGGGAAATTAGTTCCAGGACACCCTGAGGACACCAAAACCTGAGGATGCTCAAGTCCTAAAGCTGGCCCCCTGGAACACAAGGATATGAAAAGCCAGCCTTTTATATCAGTGGGTTCCACGTCCTGCAAATACAGTACTATAGTTTCCATGTGCGGTTGTTTGAATCCATGAATGCGGAATGTAGGGACACGGACGGGCACCTGCAGTGCATCCTACTCTGATATAATCTATTGATTTAGCTGACAGAATGTGGTATGAGGACAAACAGAAGGCTCGACTCCTGAGTTCATGGTTGTGGGTGGATGGTGGCATGGTGAACCAAGACAGGCCCTAGAGGAGGAGTGCACTTGGACAGGAAAGACGAGGGTAGGAAACAGAATGTGTTTATTTCTACAACACAGTGTGAGAACTGAGCACCAGATACGCACCAAGTTGCCATAGGAACTTCCTGAGGAGCCCTGAACTCTTCACTCCTGGCCTCACAAGAGTGACCCTGGAAGAGCAATGCATCATTGCAATGTCATTTCCATGTTCACCTTTTTGAATATTAATGACCCTGGCTGGCCTTTGTTCTGCTGGCTGTACCTGTCCCTAGAGGAGGCAGAGGCAGAGCAGATGAACTCAGGGTTTGGGATTGAAATTCCATCAGGCCTTTGGATCAATGGAAATCTTTTATGCTATGACAGTGACACAGGCTCATGTCTTCTTTCACTGAATTCCAGAAGCTGAGTGACAGTCGTGTTCATGAGACAGAATTCCATGTAAGCTCTAACCCCAAACCCTGTGGCTGTGGGGCCAGAAAGCACACGAGCAGAATCGGGGGTCTGTGTTGAATAGACCACTCACCGCAAGTGGCTGTAGCTACAAGTGCCATGTCCTGATCCCAATGGATTCCCAACCCTGCTGTCTGGGGGAAAAGCTAATTTTAAGATTTATACTAGGAATGCACACAAGAAAAGAGGATTTGATCTTTTTTGGCATATCTGGTTTGCAGCTGTGTGTCTGCACTGGATTGTTAATAATATCAGAAACCTATCTGAACCACCTAGAGATGTGTCTCTGTTGTCAACACTGTCTGGAAATAGCTGTCAGGCCCACACTAAACAAGGCTCTCAAAGAAGGGAGCAAGGAGAGGTTAAGTGTTCTAATAGAAGTTATAAAAACCTATCAGTTCAGGAAGAAAGACCAAGCTGCAAAGACAGGGTTGGAAAATGTGCCGTCACTGCTTGAGTACTGGCCAAAATACCTGGAAACCTGAGAGAAGCAGGTCAGGGCCAGTGCACAGTCCAAAGTAGTGATGGCGAATATGCATCCAAACTTGCAGCATTTGTTTACCCGTATCCTGCCTACTGCCTGACTATCATCTACAGCTGGGGGCTCTGTGTGATTAAAGGCCACGAAATGCAATCCCCATCTGAGGCTAACACACACCTACACTCACACATAAACTGCAGTAGACACAACAAGTGCCCATCCATATTCCTTTGAACCTTCTCTTTTCAGTGCTTCTGGCCCCAATTCCAAATTCCAGCACCTGCACCTCTGTCAAAAGGCTTTTCTCTAGCCACCAGAGCCTGATCTTCTCATAGATATTGTGGGTTGGAACTGACAGGAAATTAATGCCTCCAGGGCCAAACCTTACCCAGTGACTGATGGGAGTTGGTAGGTAAATACACCCTGAGGTGGAAAAAAATCTGACATTCATGTTCAACACTGTTTACCACAGTCCCCTGGGGGAATGAGGCTCTAGTTTCCCACAAAAATACTTGCTGAGCTTGAATCCTTGTCCCAAAATCTGTTTCTGGGGAAACCTAAACTTGGATACCTGGATGTATATTACACACACATAAACACACACAGTACTCTACTATTCATAGAAAGTTTTAAATTGTACAACATCCTTTATTTATACCATCTTATATTTACGTCAACTTTGTTATTGTTCCTATCATTCCATTTTTTATAATGAGGAAACCATCTCACAGAGGTGAATATAGATCACCAAAAGTCATATAGAAGGCTCAAAGCCACTACCTGCTACTATCAATGCTTTTGGCTTTTCTACTGCATCTATGCTACCCCAGTGGAGGATAAATCAACAAAAGGACACACTTTCAAAGAACTCACTTATAGTCAGAATGTCTCTTGGTAAAAGCTAAAATTGCTGGAATGGCAGAGCCATGTAATCCTTGGAGTTACTACTCATCTCCCACAAAGTCTCCCTTATTATCTCCTGGTACATGCTACAAACAATAGTAGGTGTTCAATAGCTACATGATAGATAGAAAGATAAATGGATGGATGGATGATGAATGGGTGGATGGATGAATGCATAGGGATGGATGGATGGATTAATGAATGGATGGATTAATGGATGGGGATAAATTAATGTATGAATGATAAATGGGTAGACGGATGAAATAATAAGTGGATAGATGGATGGATGAATTAATGGATGGGGATAAACAAATGGATGTATGATAAATGGGTGGATGGATGAATGAATGGATGCAAGGAGGAATGGATGGATGAAAGGATGGATGGATGGATGGATGGATGGATGGATGGATGGATGATGAATGGATCGATGACCATATCAGTCCACAATGAATGTCTGAGCCTATTGTAGCCTTAGCCTTAGCAAGAATAAGGCTGAAGTTACAACTTAAATGTGACTTGCATGTAACTTTTGCTTATTTTATTGTCTATTCACCAGCACCAAACACATCTGAGATGGTGTGTATGAAAATGTCATCTACTAATGATGTCACAACAGAAAGAGTTTGAGAAAAACAAGTGTCAATTACTCACCAGAGGCGGGGTTTATTCTTATGCTTTAGGGAGAATAAAAACCACCTAGGAAGCTTATAAGCTTGTTAAAAATACTAATTTCCCTACCATTAATAGAAGAGTCTCATTCAGTGGAACTCCCAGGAATCATGTAATATCCTTGGGTAATTCACAGGGATTGTGATATGCTAAGCTGAGATGAAGGCATCCCCTTCAAATAGGCATTTTCTTCCCTCCTCTAGATTATTGTCAGGATTCATCTTATTGTATCAGCATCACAAGTACACATGTTGCTTGAAGAGGGAGTCAGAAGCGGGATGTAAAAGGCATTAACCCCACCCTGGATATGCACTGAAAGTGTTATGGGCAAAATAAAATAAACATCCTAGACTGGGAGGAGAAGTTAGGGGCCTAAAAATTGAACCCCACACCCAGCGTATACCTCTTTTCTAATGCAGGCAACAGAAGGCTGTTCTCATCTTTGCTTGAACACATTATGTTACGGGAAGTTCTTTACCTCCTGTAACTGTTCATTCATTTTTGAATAGTTTGGTTACAAAGTTCTTAGTGGTTCCATTTCTGTTCACTGATGCTGTAAGAATTAGGTAAAATCCCCATGTACCATGATACCCAGTGGAATATATAGGGATAAATGGCATGTCAGTTCTAAGATAAGCACCCTTATTTCTTCAAGTGTCCATGTATAGGGTTTGATGAACTGTTAAGCATCTGGGTTGACATCCTCTCGACCTATCATTGTTTATCAATGTTTCTCTGAGAACGTGGTACTAAATTTATCCTTCCAGCTGTGCTCTGATAAAAGTAGAGATGGCCCATCACACCCTTTATTATGGACAATCTACCTCCATCATTGCCTTCTAGAATCACATTAGCTGATCTGGTAGCCACATCCTATTAAGCCAAAACTCAATTAAAACCTCTGGAGTCTTTTGTCACTGGAAACCTCTCTGTGTGTGGCCATTGATCCAGTTATCAGCACTCTGAACAAAGCCACTCAACCATGTTGTGAATTATCTGACTATTCAGCCTGCATTTTGGCAACTCTCCATGTACTCCACGTAGAAAGAAATGCATTGCGTCTTCAGCCTTCCTCTGTTCACTAGACCTGGGTAGAGCTATCAAAATCAATTGTCTGACCCCTGCTCCTGGAGGCATACCACCATGATATTAGAAGAGAGACACTGGTATGGGATGTGATAATACCCTCGTAAAGACACACCAGATAACACTTTCCTTCCAGAAAGTAGATATATAAATAATTGTTCTCATCATTTCAAAAATGACCACTTCCTATGCTGGTTCAGGATAACAAAGAAACACAGGGCTCTCTCAGCATACTCAAGAAATGAAACTTTAGTCCGAAAGTCTGCTGTTTTTTAAAAAAGTACTTTACTCCATTTACATTTATTCTGATTACTGATCATTTATTTGGATATATTTTTGCTATAATTTTCCTTACTTTTCTGTTTTATTCTTTCTTTTTCCTTTCCTGCCTTCTGCTCTATTTTGGGATATATTTTTGCTATAATTTTCCTTTCTTTTCTGTTTTTTTCTTTCTTTTTCCTTACCTGCCTTCTGCTCTGTTTTTTTTTTAATTCCTTTTTTCTTACTCTTCTTTTGGAATTATTTATCCATACTTCTATACTTTCACGAATATATATTAAGCATAATTTACTATTATTTTTTATATTCTGAAACTAATAAATATCTCTACTATCTTTACAAGGTGAAGATCTTAGACCTCTTTAACTTGCCCCCAAATTCTGCTTTCCTATCATCTTTGATATTATTGTTCAGTGTCATATTTTCATTTTTAAAAACTCTTAAAATATTATTGATATTAATATTATTCTTATAGTAGATTTGCAAAATGTTTTCCCCAGTTTCTTAACTGCCTTTGCTCCTTGCTGTCCACTGGATCCTTCCAGCTTCCATCTCCTTCTTTTAACATTGCATTATTGCATTTGACCTTACAGGTAGTGAGTCTCTTAGTCTTTGTATGTCTAAAAGTATCTTTATTTTACCTTCATTCATTATAGAGCAAGGAGCGAAACTGTTTTATTGAGAGGTTTCTGAGGGGACTGAAAAGAGGGGAAATGATGAGGTTCTTTGCCAGAATCTCTTCAGGCAGCTCAGGCTCCTATCTGCTGGGGAAAGCTCTACTCCCTCTTGAGTGATCATTTAACTGAATAGGGATGTGAAATTGATAGTTTTTTTCCCTTACCATTTAGAAAATAATATTCAATTACCATCTAACATTTGTCATTGCCAATGAGAAGTGTGCTGTCGGTCTGAATACTGCTCCTTTTTTAGGTACGCTTTTTAAAGATTTTTATATCATCTTGCATATTCTGCAGTTTCACTACAATGTGTTAGGTGTGGATTAATAATATGTATCCTTCTCAAGGTTCAGGGCGCTACTGCAAACTGGTCTAATTATTTTTAACTATGGAAATTCTCCACTAATTTTTAAAAATATTGTCCCCAGCACTTTGGGAGGCCAAGGCAGGTGGATCACGAGGTCAAGAGATCAAGACCATTTTGGCCAACATGGTGAAACCCAGTCAATACTGAAAATACAAAAATGAGCTGGGCGTGGTGGCAGGCGCCTGTAGTACCAGCTACTCGGAGGCTGAGGCAGGAGAATCGCTTGAACCCCAGAGGCAGAGGTTGCAGTGAGCCGAGATTGCGCCATTGCACTCCAGCCTGGTGATAGAGCAAGACACCATCTAAATATACATATATGGTATTTATATAGTATCTCCCACTCATTCCATAAATTCCTTCTGGAAATCCTGTTAGCCATATTTTGGAGCTTCTTGTTTTACTTTTACCAGCTCAATTTATAATTTGTATTTGTATCTTTTTACCTTTTGGAGCTGTATTCTAAGTGGATTTTTCAGCTCCATCTTCAGAAATGTTTCTCCAATTGCATCAGCAATCTTTTGTATCTTTTGCAAATCCACCTGCTTTTCTTTCGTCTTATGTTATAAAAGCTATTCCTCACATGGTCACTTTCGACATTTAAATCATGCTTATTTTCAGCGCCGTGGACTTTACTCTCATCTGCAGTTCTTTGTGAACACTCTCATTTGTTGTATCTGTAGGCTGTCTCTCTCAGCAGTAAATGCCTTTGTGTGTTTGTAATGCTGATGGTTACTTGAGGGAAATAAGAATGTACCACTTAGCTCAGTGTGCATGATGTAAGCTTGTCTTTGTTGTATGTTGGCTCCTGAAGAAATTCCACCCATGTACCCTGGTTTATGAGGGTGATCCCATGGGGTAGTTTAACTTTGGCTTCTGCAGACACCCTGGGGTCCACCAGCTCCACGTTTTTTTTTTTCTTTACATCATCTCTGTGCTAAGCTGGTTTTTGTTTTGTTTTGTTTTGTTTTCATTTTTTTGAGACAGAGTCTTGCTCTGTTGCCCAGGTTGGAGTGTAGTGGTACGATCTCGGCTCACTGCAGCGACCACCTCCCAGGTTCAAGCAATTCTCCTGCCTCAGTCTCCCGAGTAGCTTACAGGCGCACACCACCATGCCCAGCTGATTTTTGTATTTATAGTAGAGATGGGGTTTCACCGTGTTGGCCAGGCTGGTCTCAAACTCCTGACCTCAGGTAATCTGCCTGCCTCGGCCTCCCAAAGTGCTGGAATTACAGGCGTGAGCCACTGTGCCTGGCCTAAATTGGTTTTTAATGAGATTTCTTGGCTTGAGTCTGGCTGTGTGCATTTAGTCTCATGCTCACACATTGTGGAAGCTTGTGCATTCTGATTTCCCTCAAGTAACTCTTTTTCTACCCAAGATGTCGAATACAAAGCCCACATCTGGGGCTGGTGGGTGGAACTTTTAATTCCCATCTCAATGACAGGACAATCTTTAGTGCTGGAAGTTCAGTCCCATCTTCTGCCACCCAAGAATCTTGCAGCTTAGACTCCCTCCCAGTACAGTTATAGCCCAGATTCATGATAGATGCCTTAACCCAAATTCCCCAGGCCTTCTGCTCTAACTCTGGCCTCTTGTTTCAGCACCTAGAGATCTTCCTTTTCCAGCCCTCCAGCTCATCTGTGGACTTTCCTGTTTTTGTTATTTTTGTAGTAGAAGGGGACTTTCCCAATTATCTCTGTTGGCCATCTTTACCAGAAGTCTACAGGAACTTTGGAACTTTAGAGGAAATAATTCACAGGCAATGCTTTCCCCTCAGCCTTTAATTGGATGTTTTTCCAGCCATACATCTCTGCATCCAAGTCCTACAAGAGCAAGCAAGTGCCTTTGTAACAAGACAAAAAAAAAAACGACAAAATATTCACTAAAGCAAAAGCCAAACCTTACAGAAACTACTCTGAAAGAGAAAGCAACATGTGAATAAGCAAGTTTCAATGTGCTCAGTGAACACTAGTCTTGGTATCTTCTACATGTTCATCAAAGGTAAGATGTTGGTTAAGCAAAAGGAAAGTTTCTGCCTTTGTGTCCTTGGCCCAAAAGCAAAAGAACTCAGATTATAGGAAGCATCATTTTTCTTGTAAATATAATCTGGAGAAGAGGATTCTTTCTTTGCAATTCCTCCCCTTCACCCCAACTCTGGTCAGAAACTCTGAGCAGTTGTGTGTGTTTGCAAAGCTGAATGAGCCTGAAGTTGAGCTGTTCAATAAGGTACAATAGAAATGTTAACTGCCGTATGGATTTTTTATTATGTTTGTATTGCCTGTTTAATTTTATTTTCCTTGCAGGAAATTTTTTAATCAAAAATCCAGTTATTGAAGAGCCCCATAAGCCAACCGATGTGGTGAGACTGGAGGAAGCATAGGCATTAAGCCTCTCCTGGTTATTCCCTCTTCCACCTTCACCCACTCCCAGTGAAAGTTCAAAACTGAAAGCTCCTCCAACTGAGAGTAAATGCATGCGACCTTCAGTTCCACAGAGGTTAACCTACTCTGATTAACTTTTCCATGTTATTCCATTAAATAAAAACAGTTTTGACACCCAGAGACTAAAGCATCCTAGAGATAATACAATAACCCTATGCAATCATTTCAAATTGGATTGTAATAATTCATTTAGGTGACCATACATATTTGTTATATGTAATATGAAACATCGCAAAATGAAATCAATAGAAATGTTTCTTGTTAATGAAGATATACTGGGCTGTTATGTGTGGGTTGTGGACTCAATACTCACAGAAATCTTATTTGTATTATAAATTTCAGGGTATCCTGAGAGTTACAAATGAAGATAGCATTTCTTAAAGAAGCGATGGCTGGTCATTTAGAAAATTATATCATAAATTTTATGTCATTTCTTGGTCTTTCAAGGTCTTTGCCCAGCAACATAGTCTTGTGATTTAGGTAAAAATTCTGGCTGAGTGATTACATTCAACTATTTGCAAATGGACTTTTGCCCAAACTTTTATTTTTACATTCCAGATTTAAAAATAACTTAACTTTGGTAAGTCTGAAGATTTTACCTTATAATATTTTAATACAAATTGTAGAATATTTTATTCCTCAACATAAAAACTGAAGACACAGAGGCAGCGATAGATAGGTATAGGTTATAGATATAGGTATAGGTATAAATATATAACTATATACATAGGTACAAGCCAATTAATGAGACTATGATAGGGTTTCACTGGAATGTTACCTTTAACTTCACATATGAAATATAACATAATATATAGTAGAGTGTATATGTTTATATATAAATAAAATAAGATTTTTAAATTTTGCATTAAGTAAACTCATAGTGTTTTAGAGGCACATTTTAATAAGTTCTTCTGCATTTTGAATGATATCACAGTGAGATTTCACTATGGTAAATATCTGCAGCAGGAACAAAGAATTAATGAATTCGTGAACTATATGAATTTATTTATACTTCTGTTGTCAAAGCTCATATTCTTTACTTCTAGTGAGACCTTACTTACATCTTGAATAAGACCCATCAGATGACCCTTACCTCTAGTGAGAATGCAGAATTATAAAATGCAAATACAGTTATTTGCAATAAATAAGTGGTCATCCTAGAAAATACAAATTTAAAACAAGTTCATAACAAATAACAGTAAGCATTTTTCTTCATCTATTACCTGTTTTCTTGGTGCTACTCTCTCTCTTTTCTGCCATACCTCTGGAATCCTCAATTTTAAATAACTGCAAATTTGCTTTTAAATAAAGCCAATTCTTAACCTTCCTTAACTGATTCAATAATTTTAATCTGAAATCTGGTTCTACCAGCCTCCCTCATGAGCCTGTTGGATTTGGGTGGTGCCCATTCCACATCCACTAAAGGGTTGTCCACATGGAGAAAGGCTGGGCTTGCCTTTGTCTCTACCTCCTGATTTCTCCGTCTCTTAAATATCTTGAGACTCAGGCCTTCAGGCTCTGTTGCCCTCTAACTTTCCTCTGCAGTGTTTTCTACCCTCCTCTCCTTAACTCACCCACATGCACTTCAGACCTTGGTTTTGGTGTTTGGATCCTTAAGTGTCCACATGTACAAGTCACTGTTCCTTGAGGTTCTTTACACTCTTTCTACAAACCACACCTGACACTTTCACCAACAGGAACTGCTCTGCCTCTGAAACTGGAAACTCTGAGATTTTGTTTTCATACTCTACTTCACTGGCTCTCACTTGTGCTTCCAATCTGTTATGGGGGGTCTTCAAAAAGTTCATAGAAAATGCATACTATGAGGAAACTATGCATAGATTTCAAACCATATTTTGTACTGAAATAAATGCGTACTAACTTATTACAGCACGTCTGAACAGAATCAAGTTTGAGACACTAAGAATAAGACATCATTTGGAAAAAAGCCCCTTTTAGAACAATGTGAATTCTGCTAAAATGGACCCAAGAACAAACATTAAATTTATAGTGAACCTCTGTGGAAGAATGGTGAAATCACTGATGCTTTACAAAATGGAGACGATGCCACCAAAGAAATCAGCAGTTTACATATGGATAACTTGTTTTTTAAGAAGGGATGAGACCGCATTGAAGTTGAAACCCATAGCAGCAAATCATTCACATCAAACTGCAAAAAAAGTTAAATTAAATTAATCTTATTCAGGCCCTAACTGCAAAGAAGTGATCATTAACAGCAGAAACAATAGGCAACACTATAGACAAATCAACTGGTTCCGTTTTGAACAAAAATAAATAAATTTTGTTCAAAAATTTGAACAAAAAGTTAAATATAAGCAAGCTTTCCAGTCCAGTCAATGAGTGCCAAAACTATTGTGCTCAGCTCAGCTGCAGACCAGCACAGAGCTTTCAATGGAAATTTTAAACAAGTGGGATCAAGATCTTGGAACATTTCTTCAAAGAACTGTAACAGAAGATGAAACATGGCTTATCAGTACAATCCTGAATGCAGAGCACAATCAAAGCAATGGCTATCAACAAGTGGACATTGTCCAGTTAAAGCAAGAGTGGACCAGTCAAGAACAAAGGTCATGGCAACAGTTTTCTGGGATGCTCAAGGCATTCTGCTTGTTGACTTTCTGGAGGATCGAAGAACAATAACCTCTGCTTATTATGAGAGTGTTTTGAGAAAGTTAGCCAAAGCTTTAGCAAGAAATAAAAATAAAAATCAGAGAAAGCTTCACCAGACAGTCCTTCTCCACCACAACAATGCTCCTGCTCATCAAACACGGGAAATCTGGGGAGAGTTTCAATGGGAAATCATTAGGCATCACCTTACAATCCTGATTTGGCTCCTTCTGACTTTTGTTTTCTAATCTTGAACATATCTGTAAAAGGCACCCATTTATCTTCAGTTAATAACGTAAAATATGGTGCATAAACATGGATAAATTCCCAGGACCCACAGTTCTTTAGAGATGGACTGAATGGCTGGTATCATCACTTACAAAAGTGTCTTGAACCTGATGGAGCTTATGTTGAGAAATAAAAATTTTAGTTTTATTTTTATCTTTTAATTCCATTTTTCACGACCTTTTTGAAGTTCCCTCATATTTCCACCTCTTCAAGGGCTATTTTGCATCATCACAGATATCCAGAATCTCACCCTTTCTCCTGGGTCTGCCCTCATCCTGATAACATGTCCAAGCTCTACCTACCTTTAAAAAAACAAAGGCAATTCCCCGGGCTCCCATTTCCTCTCTAGTGCTTATCTCTCTCCTGCCCTTCTCAGTGAAATTTCTTGAAGGGATAGCTTACACTTCTCTCTGCTTCTGCCCTTCCCTCTCACTGCTCAATTTTACCACCACATAAAACTTCTCTGGCCAAGGTCCCCAGTGCCCCATTAATTTCCAAATCCTATTGAATATGTCGTCTGTATTTATCTCTATCCCCTGTGGCTATGAATTCTCATTTTTGTAACATTTTCATTCCATGAACTCCCAACTCCATGAAAGGTTTCTCTTTTTGACATCTGTTCTTTTTTTGATTTTATTTTGATTTTAAATGAACTATTTCAAACATTCACAAAAGCACAGAGAACAGTATGTCCATCTTTCTCTTATTTTCTCACCCTCTATAATTGCCTTTGGTGACCTTGTTCATTGTTTTGTCCCCCTTACCCCCAACAGTGTTCACTGCAAGACCATCCCCACATCTCCCGATCTGTAAGTCTCTCTGTCCTGCTCCTTCTTGCCACCCCCACTAGATGTGCCACTGGCTGCTCAACACAGCTGACCTTTTTGCCACTCACCAGCCTGCTCTCCTCCTTCATTGTTTCTGCCAACCAGGTCAGAAACATATGCACCCTTCTGGCAAAATTCTGTTATTGGATCTTGGAAATGTCTTTATACTCTGTCCCCTTCTCCTACCTGTCCCTCCTTATCCCCCTGAACATGGCTTTAATTCAGGTTTTGTCCTCCTCATTGTATTTGGTGTAAGTCTCCTCATTAGCCTGCTCTCTGCAGTCTTACCCCAGCACCCTCCAATCCTTTCTCTACCCATCTACTACACACATCTTTTTTCTTTTTACAATTAAAATCCTATCATGTCACTTCTGTACTTGGAAGGCATTGGGGACCCTTCCTCAACTCACCATAAGATCTAGACTGTAACATGGGATACTAGCTCCTGCTCAATTCTTGGCTCCCACTCACAAACCCTCTGCTGTTCCAAGCTAGACCACCTGTCCTTCCCAGAATGCCACGCCCTGGGTTCTTCCTTGGCCACAGGGCTAACTCTGTCTTCCATCAGGGCTGCTCTAGTGTGCTTCCTTGTCTGAGTGGCTTTGCCTGCATCTCAGGTCCGGGATGATACCGCCCCTCAGCACACATCTTTGCCATTGCTCTTACCACGCTGCGGCTACTGTTGGCATATTTGTCTCCCTGACCCATCTGCACAAGCCCAGAAAGCAGGGACTGTTCTGTCCAGGATTTACTGCATTTCCTGCATCTAGTAGCTGCTCAATAAGTACCCAACATATCCTGACTCACACACTTGTTCATATGCATAGAGACGGTACACTGGGACTTACTAGAAAATCAATAACACGGCGAAGGACTGTAAAAACCCTAGTAAGGGCACAGTGTTCATGATAACTTAAACAAACATTTAAATTGAAAAGCCATACTTTCAGTTGCTTTAAAGCAAGTCAAATGAAGTTAGCATCATAAAATACTCCCATGTCCTCTAAAGCTATTACTTGGTAACCCATAGGCATATAATCAAATGCTCACTCAAAAGGTTGAATCCTTGCCTAGCACAGAAAACTGAAGCCTGATTTCTATGCATGAGGTGATGCACCAATGACAAAACTTTACACCAGAGCACGACTCTGAAATTGTTCACATTGTGTTGCTGTGTGACTATGGGCAGAAATGCAGACCTGCCTATTTAGAGGAGAAAGAGGAAGAAGGGCAGGATCTACATCTAAGAGTCCGTGCCCCCAATTGGCTAAGAATCAGAATTAAACCAAGTGCCTTATCCCTAGGGTCTGGGGAGGCAAAGGCTTGTCTTCCTCTCATCAAATAATATATATTTACATTCCCTTACTAACTTGCCGATTAGAGTAACTGGATCACACTAAGAAAACTTATTTCCTTTTCTTTGATTAATAAGCTCAAGATTATAATGTATTGAAAGTGAATATATTATTGTATATTCTCTAGAGGTAGATTCCCATGCAATCTGGTTATTCTCTCTTTGTTCCCCCAACAAGTCAAATTCTCTGGTCTTTTCTTCCATGTTTGATGTCCCAGGAGTCTGGCCCTATAAATGTCACCAATGAGCCTCCTTACTCTGAGGCTTCTGCTTGGGCTCAGCCAAAGGGAGGCACTGTCAGGAGATTGGGGTTGGAGGAGAGAAAGGCCAGGACACTTATTCCTGCCACATCCTCTGTGCCAACCCTCAGTTTTGCACCTGGCTGCGCTCCTCTGCCTGTAACCCCAAGCCCCATCAGGAGAGGCCTTCCCCATAGATCTCATCTACTCGCCCTGTCCCTTCAGGTCCCAGGGCACTAACAGATTTCACTGATGCTCCCCACTGGGTGCACCACTGCCTTGATTCCTTTACCCCTTGACCTCTGAAATAGCTTCTTCAATGAACTCCTGAAATGGGCCATCTCTTTCCTGCCAGGAATCTGCTGGGGAAACCCTCCTATGTGACTTCCCATTCCATGAGCCTCACTGTAGAAGCCACACACACGTGGCAAGACAGTAGCTCTTTGTGCTATGGTCCACAGACAAGCAGATCTTTACCATGGTCAGTATTAACCCCTAATCCCTTCCCAGAGTTCCCCAGAGAAAGAAAAACCAATAGCATAGTTTAAGAAATTGGCTTATGCAATTGTGGGGGCTGGCAAATCTAAAATCCATAAGGCAAGCCAACAGGCTGAGGTAAGAGTCGATGTTGCAGTCTTGAGTTCAAATGCTAGAAACTCAGGCAGAATTTCAACGTTGCAGTCAGGAGACAGAATTTCTTCTTCTTCAGGGAATCTTGGTCTTTGTTCTTATGAACAAAGACATGTTATAGAAGGAAATGTGCTTTACCTAAAGTCAATTGATGTAAATGTTAATTATATCTAAAATAAACCTTCACAGCAACATCTGGAGTAGTGTTTCACCAAACAACTGTTCTCTAGCCAGTTGACACATAAAATTAACGATTACATCCATCCACCATATGGATTCAGTTTCCTTTGGGGCAAGGAGGTTTCTCTTTACTTCAAAAGCTATAAGGGCTCAGAACTCACTTATGTCCTCTGATTCACTTGTGTTCTCTGATACAGGAATAAGGAAAAGAAATGCCTAATTAAACAACAAAAATAACCACCTTCCCACCACCGAAGGAAACCATCCAAAAAGCCATCAGAGCCTGCACAGAGTATGACCCTGTCTTTTTCTTTTTTTTTTTTTCTTTTTTTCTTATTGACACTGATTGGCTTGTGCTTGAAACTGCCCAAGATATTTAGAAATATAGGCAATAGAATTAGAAGGAGTTTGAACTGTGACCCCAGAGATCAAACCCTGACAAGTCGGTATGTTAAACTGTATTAAAATGTATGGCTTTGAAGGAAGGGATCAATATGTTTTTCTCTGTTTGTGAAAAACCTGCACTAAATGATAGTGAGAAACAAGCAGCCCCAGAACACAGATGCAGCTGAAGGATTTCTATGGCTTGTGCTCACTCAACTTGGCTATCTTGATGCAAAGGGAAAATGTGAAGGGCTTCCAGAAAGAACAGCTGAGATATTTGCTCATTGGTTTATTTGCAAACCAAGAAAGCAGTTTTCAGTTGTGTATGACTTTAACAACCACATCACTGCCTCTTTGGGCCTGACCCAAGACACTATTTTAACTTACAGTGAAATATGACTGAAAACCAGCTTCTCAGCCTGTGTTCCATGGGAGATCCAGTAGGAGGTTGAAGGGTTTTGCAATGGCTGTTGTCCTCTGCTTGTTGCCACAACCCCTATCAAGACCCCTCTCCCCAAGGTACACCCTTCCTCTCCCACCCCTTCAGAACTAAGGGAGGCAACAACTTCCCAAAAGCTCATGGCTGCATTTCCATCCCTTCTTATGAAACCTAATCAACCGTTCTATAGATAATTTTGGGGATAAACATAGAAATTGACCATTGTGGTCTTAAAGCTGGAAATTTACATTTGTTTTATCTGAGTTCCTTCTTCAGAAAATGACCTTCAAGCCTCTCAAAGAAGTATCAAACGGCCAGGCGCGGTGGCTCATGCCTGTAATCTCAGCACTTTCAGAGGCCAAATGGGTCACTTGAGGCCAGGAGTTCAAGACCAGCCTGGCCAACATGGCGAAACCCTGTCTCTACTGAAAATATAAAAATTAGCCAGGTGTGGTGGCGCATGCCTGTAATCCCAACTACTCTGGAGGATGAGGCATGAGAATCGCTTGAGCCTGGGAGGCAGAGGTTGCAGTGAGCTGAGATCACACCATTGTACTTGTCTGGGTAACAGAGCGAGATTCTGCCTCCAAAAAAAAGTATCAAAGAACTGAAACTCAGCAGATCACCACATCCAGACAATGAGATGTGGGGGCCCTCATTCATCATGATTGCTTCCTTGCCCCTCCCTCATTTCTATTTTCTTACACATTGTTTGGTTTCTTTCAATTTTTCTCTGCTATATAAACCCCTAGCTTTAGTCCCTCAGGGAGATGAATTTGAGGCTGAGCTCCCATCTCCTCAGCTGCAGCACCTGATTAAAGCTTTCTTTCTTGGCAATACTTGTCATCTCAGTGATTGGCTTTCTGTGCGGTGAGCAGCAGGACCTAGACCAAACCCCTTGTATTTCGGTAAAATTTACAACCAACAGATGAGGAATCACATGCCGAAAATGAAAAACCATTGAAGTCCTGGGAGAAAAAATCAGTGCCATTAATCCCAGAAATCTTTGTACCATCTCCCAACAAGAATTATTCTTTAAAACAAGTTCACAAAGGAGTTATGGGGTAGCTTTTTCACAATGTCCTCTCCAAATCATGGTGTCATTTCCTTTTCACTTGCTCTTGTTCCTGCCTGCATTATTTTCTTTCTTTCTTTTTTTGAAGACTGCTTTCTGACTCTGTGGTCATCTTCCTTTTTTTCTTTTAACCATTCTATCAGTTTTCATTCATTATGATCTTAAGAAGCCTCAGTGTGGGCTGTAGTCTCTCTCTCTTTCTCTCTCTCTCTCTCTCTCTCTCTCCAGAAATGGAATGGAAAAGTCTATTCAAATGCAGAGGACCTCTTTACCACGTGCATCTGTTGCAATATCACCAACTGGAGTATCCAATTATATTAAAAGGAATTCAACAGAACTATTATCCTAATAGATGGAACACTCCTCCAATAATCATCCACATGAGCTGAAGACCCAGATTCTCTCATCCATGCACTAAAACAAAGGACTTTTTTAATAAGAAGCAAACATAAAGGAGCTGCGAGACATATTAAATGCAAGTGGTTTGCTTTCGTGCTATAATTCCTTAGATAAATAGAGCTCAAAACTTACTTCTGGAACTCCAGAGCTTTCCTTCCTTTGTGTAAGTTTTTCTTTTGTTATTAAGATGGCTTTGCATGGTTTCAGCTTGCACAGTCATTTTCATGGTTTCACACCACCAGGCAAAGCGAGGACAGCCTATACCTACAGTGTTGGAGCTACCATGAGAACAAGATGGACTTTTCTTTCTTCCCTTTGTGAAATCTCTGCAACTACTTGCTAGAAAGGAGCCAACAGGAAAGAGATGTCAGAAACACAGGGAGAAATGCTAAAGAGCACTTTGGAACAGATACTTTCCCTTCTCTTCATGCAGAGAAGCCATCCACTGGACATGGCCAGATAATGGCTCTTATGGAACTCCCCATCACTGCCAAGGGCGTGGCTACTGGGTCCATGTGCCTTAGATGCAGCCAGCAGGATGCACAGATTAATATTTTTCTTTCCCAAAGAGGGGACTGGGGCTTTGATAAGGGATTTCTCCAGCGATACACAGCTGGTGAGGACAGTCAGTAGCTGGCACACCTCTCTCAAGACCTGACAGCGGTGTGAGTTAGGGACCCCCCCTCTGCCCCGGATGTCAGTCATTCTTGGGTTGCAGCTTACCCACTCCACACTGACATGGTTGGTTTATTCTCTGCCTGCCCGTCCAGGCTGTGAGCCACCAAAGTGGGAGCAGGTACACCCTTCTCTCCTGAGGACCCTTGGGCCTACTGCAGGGCCTGGCTCAGCAAAGGCAAAAGTGAGTAGTCCAGGAGTGGGTCCCTGCCCCGGCTGAGTCTGGGCATCTGTCTGACCCTGTACCCATGACCTCTGTAAGCCAAAGGCGTCTGTAGATCCCTCTGTTCCCTGTCCCCTCCAAATCTGGCTGCTTAAGGACTGTCTTTCTTGCTAAACCCCTACAGTGTGCTCTTGGCTGGATCACTGCTCCTGGGACATCCCTTCCATTCTCAGCGGCCAGCATGCCTTCCTTGTGCTCATTCCACGCCTGCCTCGACCCCTCAGAGGGGAGGCTCAGCCACAGCCACGGCTGAAGTGAGGAAGTTTCAAGACCATCCGGGCATGCTCCTCACACTCACACATCACAGATGGATGCCTTCTTTGGGTACCCTGTGCCATCGGCCTCACACTCACTCTGTCCCGTGCCCTTGCTCTTTTAGCATCTGGGACATACAGTAGCTTTGGAGCTGCTTTGCCTCCTCCTTTCCCTTCTACACTGGTTCAGGTCTATAATGATCTTCTCATGTATTTCCCACAAATGCCAGTCAAGGGCACCTTGGGCACAGGGCAGACTCCATCCCAGAGTCCCCCAAGGTTCTGCTTCCTGATTCATTTTTTTTTTTTTCTAATCACTTAGTTCTACCTGGAGCATTTAATAACATTCTGTACAGAGCATTTACTTTTCCAGTGTTACTGCTTCTCTCAGCACCTGTCAAGGGAAGC
Source organism: Pongo abelii (assembly GCF_028885655.2). Lineage (NCBI taxonomy): Eukaryota > Metazoa > Chordata > Mammalia > Primates > Hominidae > Pongo > Pongo abelii. The sequence goes on from NC_072007.2 coordinate 45,992,571, forward strand.
CCTTCTCCATTGACCCACAGCTGAGCAAATCCCTGAGCAAAGACTTTATCTGACTTGCCAAGAACCACCGAGCCATTCAGTGACACTCAAACGTAGAGATGCTACGCTAAAATCTCCTGTCTCTCAACTATGGGCACCTTCTCTGGTCTCATGGAAACAAGGACAGCCTTGGTTGGAAGAACAACATTACATAGCAGGGGCACATTGTGTGGCATATATGTACAGTTTGATGCTTAAAAGTACTGTCACTAGAGTTAGACTGACCTCGTTTCAATCCAGTTCACCTGTGTTTTAGCTGCATCACTTTGTGCAGGTTAGTTAACCTCTCAGGGTCCTAGTTTCCTTATCTGTTGCATGGGAATATCACCTTGCAAAACTGAGAAGATAAATAACAAAAAGCTTAATGCAAGGTCCAGCATAAATGAAGTGGCAATTATCACGATTAATTTAAAGAAAATAACCATATGACTGAATTGACCTAATTAAAACAAAAACAGGAATTGGAAGACAGGTAGAGCAAAAGCTGTCTCTTCCCCATCATCCCTCCGGGAGCCCCACATCTTTTTCCTCTGCTCTTCCCCTTGGCACAGCTCCTCTAAGACTCCCTCCCACCTGCAGCCTCTACAACTTCTCCCATATTTACTTCCTTGAGGAGCTCAAGTGCTTCAAAGTTTCGACTCTTCTTGTTGTCATTGCTGATTAAATTGCACATATACGATCTCCTTCCTCTTCCCAGTTTCTAGGTTCTTCCTGTCTATGTCAATGTTTCCCAAAATTGTCCGATCATAAAACTCATGGGGGTAGGCAGAGGACTTGTTTTAAAATCTCTGAATCCCAGGTTTTCTACGAGTGCAGGAATCTGCAAGTTTAACAGGTCTCCTAGAGCGAGCCCACCACCAGGCAAGGCTGAGATTAATCAACTTGTTGACCCCAGAAATCATGGTCTCCAAACCCCAAACCAAGTTGCATGACTTACAAAGGAATTTGCACTGTTTTCTTTTGTAACAGCAAAAGCAGAGTGCAAGAAAATGTGAAGCCCAAAATGCCAGAATGTCATATTTCTATAGCTTATGAAGACAGCAGGACACTTTAGAGCTTTAGAAATATGGGATCTTTAGAAATACGTGATGTTCGTATGGCCACCATATCTGCAGGACACTTCTACTGAGAATCACAAGATTTAACACTAAATGTGTTTATTATTAGTTAGAACTCCTTTGGCTATGACTGGTATGCTATAACAATATAGACACTGCCACTCATTTAGCAAGATGTCTAAAAGTAGGTGGTCCCAGGAGAGTGTGGGGCAGCTCAGCAGTGCCATGGATGGAGGACCTAGCATCTTGTGATCTTTCTGCCCTGTGCTTCTCAGCACGCTGGCTTTTCAACTCAAGGCTGCAACACAGATGGGAGATGCGGTTCCAGCATCATCCCATCATTTCACAAACATTTTCAATTCAGGAAGAAGTGCCAAGCCAACTTGCCATATTCTCTTTTATAAAACACTTGACAGGCAGGGAGGGGGGCAGATTCTCCCTAAAAGCACTTGCCCTTATGCCTTAGTGGGTAGAACTGAGTCACAGGCCCACCACTGCAACACTCACTAGCAAAAGAGAATGGGATTATTTAGTTTGCTTTAACCTAATCATGGTTTATCCCTGAAGCTCATCTCAACTGAGCTTACTTCTAGAATAAACACAGAAAGGGGGGAAAAATGACTCTTAAATAGGAAACCAGTGGATTTAGGAAAATGCACAATATCACAGAGCCAGAATATCAGTTTCCAGAGCCTTTATGCCAACTGATTCCAGCCACATCCAACTTCACTTCCAAACAAACCCCTGTATGCTTGCTGGCCTTCCATCAAAGCAAAGTTATTCTTACATTTGTACTAGATTGCTATGTTACATCCAGACTCTTAATAAAAACAAACTAAACCCAAACACCTACTATTGCCACACAGAGCACCCAGTGGCCTCAGGGTTTGGCAGGGTGGCAGTGAGGAGTTCTAGCAAAGCTTCTCCCACCCAAGTGTGGACCCTCAGCTGAGGAGGCTGGTCTTGGCTGTGCTGTTCCATTTGTATGAAGATCCTGATAGACTCCTCCATCTTTAGATTGCAGCAGCTGGGGGTTATCATAGATTTTCTCTCCCAAAAATTTAAAAAAAATTTATCTTAAAAAAAGCATTTAATAGTTATGAGATACATCATAAAAAATACTCTCTATATGTTATTGAATAAATGTTTATATAATTAACTTATCTCCTATCCCCTTCAACAAGTGATTTGGAGAAGCTCTTAAAAATATAGTCAATCTGAATAAGATTGTATCAATGTCAGTTTCCTGGTTGTGATATTGTATCATACTTATACAAGATAGTATCATTGGGGGACCCTGGGTAAAAGATACAGTGGATCTCTCTGTATTATTTCTTACCACCTAATGTGAATCTACAACTGTCTTAAAATAAGTAAGCTAAACCTTAAAAAATAAATATAATCAAAAGAGTAAAATATATTCCTCATCTCAAACATACATCATTTCTTTGTGTTGGGAACACTCAATATCTTAATTCTAGCTATTAGAAACTATATAATGTATTACTGTTAACTGTAGTAGGAATCCTACAATGGGATAGAACACTAAAACTTACCCCTTCTACCTAGATGGATATGCCAATTACCCTGATCCGATCTCTGTAACATTACATATATTGAAACATCACTATGTACCCCATAGGTACAATTATTATATGTCAATTTAAAACTAATTTTAAAAATGTTGTAATTAAAAAAATTAAATACTAAACTATAAATAACTAAGCATATCACAGCAAAGGGGAAAGTGGGTAGCAAAATGGTAAATCTAGGAGTTAGAGAAAAGCAGACATGCAAGCCCACAGCTCTCCGCAGTTGCTAGCAGTGATCTGAAAGTTTAATCTAAGCTTTCTACCCTGGTGGGCAAAGAGGGAATCAGTTACAAGGATCTCAGTGTTCCTAAGATATTTTTTAAGCCAGGGTCGGTGCAGGTGGCTGCAGTTCTGATACTGGAGGAATTTGTTCCTTAGATCCCTTTGCAGTTCTGTTGTATAACTTATGCAGCAACACTCCTACAAGAGATAACAAAGAAAAATTCACAGAACTATTTTTTAAGTGTTCTTGAATATATATATAGATAGTGGAACTCCTTGGCATAAATTTCAGTGGGGAAAAAAGGCAATTTTCTAAAGGGCCAGTTAATTTCATTGGTAGGTAATGAAAGAAAGTGTTGTGATGTAATTTGGTCACCTTTCTGCTATCATTACCTGATGATCACTGATGAACATGTTCATCCTGACCCTGAAATACACGTCCTTCAGGACCAGTGCGCAAAGGCATCTCTTCAATACATTTTCTGGTGTCTTCCTTTTAAGCAAAAATCAACTACTTGCAGGCAACTCCCAACCCCTCCCCTTCCTCTCCCTCAATGCCATGCCCAACGCCGCTCCCTGGCTGCATGACCCCAAATGCAACTCACACGAGGGACCAGTCACAACACTGGGAGAACCTCTACAAGTGCCTGACCCAAGGAACCACTCCAGAGAGCACGCACCGAGCAGCTGAGGCCACAGTGGTTCTGGGCTCACTGCCAAGCTCTCTCACTTGTCAGCAAAAGCAAAATTGGGATTTTTTTTTTTTTTAAACAGTCCCTGGCCAAGTGTTTTTGCGCTGGGTGTTACTTTGCTTCAGATAGGCACAAATCCAACCTCTCCTCTGGAGCACAAGCTAGAGAAATCAAAGTTTAAGAAATACCTTAAATGGCTCCATACACTCAAATCATGCTGGTTGGTGCAGCTCAAAAGGCAAATAATTCAAACATGTGGTCCCTAACCTCACAGAGCTGATTATCTGTCCAAGGCCAAGGGTAGATAAAGTTCTTGGAGAAGCAGCACAGAACCGAGTGGAGAAGCAGCACAGAACCGAATCAAATGAAAAGCAAAATGCTATAAACTCAAGGTTTAACTGCTGGGTTTGAGGGAACGATCAGGGAAATATACCCAGGAAGTGGGCTTTAAATTGGTCTTGGAAAGAGGACTTCTACAGATTGTCAGAGAAGAGAGAGTGTTCCTCGCGTGAACCACAGCTGGGAAAAGAAACGTGATGGTGGAGATTTAAATTCACCCTTGGGGGACAGGGCATTGATTGACATGGTTGGCACAGCAAGGCCACAGTGGGAATAAATGCGAGAGAAAGTTAGAGAGGGAGGACCAGCTAATATAAGTCTTTGAATACTACACTGTGGCATTTAGAGGATGCACAAAGAATGACTTCAGCAGGTACATGCTAGCCAGCCTAACCAAAAGCAAAGACAACAGAATGTCTCATGCATAAAACGTTCTCTGCCTAAATTATTTTTGATCTATTGGCACATCTTTTATGATCTACTAAAAAATTAAATTTTTCATTCATCTATTGTATTCAACAAGCAAAAGCTGCAAGCCCAGATTATTAATGATGTCAGATCTTGTATTCCTAAAACAAATGCACAACAGTTCCATTTCTGATGACAAAAAGAGAGTCATTTGTTTCAATCATGGAGGACAATCTTATTAAACATCGCCAACCTACTGCCAAGCTGGCTGCTCACCAATGCACAGCTACAGAACAAATGGAATCCGGAGGACTGTCAATCTTCAGATAGTGTCACTGCCCCCAAAATAATAAACTTAGGGGGAGATAAATCTGTTATGACTTGAACACTTTTGCTTCTTAACTCTGGAGTCTTCAAGTTCAGCAATTTCATAATTCTTTCATGTGGCAATAAGGCTGTTTGGCAAATGCTAGCGAGGATGGCTAAACAGAGCTTACCTGCATATAAACCTTATACACACTCATATCAACTGACTTACCCTTTCAGGAAAGTAACTTAGTAAGGGTAATAATAAGCCTTAATAATATGTATGCCTTTTCATCTAATAAGTCTGTTTCTCAGTCTAAGGAAATAATACAGACTACAGAAAAGACGTTGCACTTAAGAATGTCCATACATTGTTGTTTCTAATGGCCAAAAAATAAAAATAAACATTGAGCCAACCCATTTTCCAATAGAAGGGGCATGATTTAATAATGCTCCAGGCCTGGAAATAAATGTTTATGGTGTAATGTTACATATATACTATGCCCTATATAGTATGATTTCAAGTATATGAATAAGATTCCCAGAATGAAGAATAATCAAGAAAAGCACCAAAATTTTGACAATAGTTTTTTGAGTATTGAGATTTTATGTAGCTGTTTATGTTCTTCTTTGTTCTTTGCTATATTTTCAAAACTTTCTCAATGATCATGTTATCACTTTTAAAAGCAAGTAGAGCACAAGAACAGAAAAACCAAACACTGCATGTTCTCACTCATAACTGGGAGTTCAACAATGAGAACACATGGACACAGAAAGGGGAACATCACACACCAGGGCCTGTCGGGGTGGTGGGGAACTAGCGGAGGGATAGCATTAGGAGAAATACCTAATGTATATGACAGATTGATGGGTGCAGCAAACCACCATGGCACGTGTATACCTATGTAACAAACCTGCACTTTTTGAACACATACCCCAGAACTTAAAGCATAATTTAAAAAAAAAACTATCAAAACATTTCTGAACAAGTTCCTCCTAGAAGGTCTATGAGCTGGGAGGCACCAGGAGCAATGAAGGGCAAAGGTAAGGAGGGAAAACAAGAAGTGAGGGAAGTTCCTGTTGCCCCAGAAGGAGAAGCATGTTCCAGGATTACCAAAAGGAGGGATTTTCGAGGGAATGAGGCCAGGGTTAGGGTGTTTGCAGGGTCCCAGAATAGGCCCAGCTCCCACCCAGATGCCCTTGAGGTAGGAGACATTAAATTAAACATACACACACACACACACACACACACACACACACACCCCACTGGGTTTAGAAGGACCCAAGAAGAAGAAAGGTTTATGTTCCAATTCTTACTTAGAATTCTGGGAGACCACTTGGGGGTGGTGCCCAAAGGTAACATGAGGTGATCCCAGTAAAGTAGAAATGTTAGAGTAGGATCTGGAGGCTCCGAAACAGCCACCACCCCAGATGTCCACAGCCTGAGCAGCAAGGCATAGAAAGATCCAGAAGCTGCCATGAGCCTCAGTGGTGAACAGGTCAATGGACTGAAGAGGCATAGAGTGCAGACAAGGAGGGACCAAGTGATGACACTAATGACCAAGTAGCCTACAGGAACCTCAGACAAGGCCAGCAGATGCTGCAACATACCCAAGACCAGAAGGGTCTACTATGTTTTGTTCAGTTTACCCCCAGAGCCTCAAGCATGCAGAGTTAAGTAAATTATACTCCTAGCTACCAGCTAATGACATACCATCAGTTAATGGTGCAATCTCCTCATTAGTTTCTGATTGGTTAATTGCCTTTTATTCCCATTCCCATAACCATCTCTCTCTCCTGCCATGGGCATGCACTCCATTGTGTTTTACTAATTTGGATATATTCTTGAGATTTATGTAGTTTTCATTTGAATAAATGGTAATATGCTAAGCAATGATGTTCTGTTCTGTTTTTTTTTTTTTTTTTTTTTTGTGAGATGGAGTCTCGCTCTGTCACCCAGGCTGGAGTGCAGTGGTGCAATCTCAGCTCACTGCAAGCTCCGCCTCCTGGGTTCACGCCATTCTCCTCCCTCAGCCTCCTGAGTAGCTGGGACTACAGGCGCCCACCACCACACCCAGCTAATTTTTTGAATTTTTAGTAGAGACGGGGTTTCACCGTGTTAGCCAGGATGGTCTCGATCTCCTGACCTCGTGATCCGCCCGACTCGGCCTCCCAAAGTGCTGGGATTACAGGCGTGAGCCACCGCGCCCGGCCCCTGATGTTCTTTTCTTCCTTTCTCCACTCAGCACTCTGTTTTTAAGGTCTAGTCATTCTGATGTGTGTATGCCTACTTTGGTTTCTGCCTATTTTTTCTTGATTTATGAAACTTTCCCCACAGCAACAAACACCTCAGATTCAGTCAATTCCAGCACAGGCACTTCTGCAATAGATATTCTTTTGCATGTTGTGTTATGGACCCCTATGAGAATCTCTCTGATATTTATCACCTGGACTGGAACTTAAGGGACACACCTGCTCAACCTAAGGCTTGTTTCTTGCCTTTAAACATGGTTCATAAGTCTTCACTTCTATCAACAATGCTTGAAAGTTGCAGTTTTCCAAAATCCACACCCATGCACACACACATATATACACACCCCTGTGAGAGATACAGAGTGCATTGCCCAGGTGCCACTTCAAGGAAGGACTTGCTGCCCAGCTCCAGGGAGTGTGGTCAACAGGCAGCCTCCAGCTGTCAGCAACTGCAGGGTCTGCCTTAACTGCAGAACACGTAGTCTTTAACCTCCTGGAGTTGATTATCTGACCAATGGCAAATACAGATTGGCCCCAGGTCTCACCCCTCCCACGGCAGCTTGCTGCTGGGGGTATAAAGGGCCAGCTATTTCAGACAGGTGCCCGCAACCCTGAAGAGCAACCTCCACTCCAGCTCCTTCTGGGTTGAGTGAGACGTTGTCCTGCTACATCACATCGCTACTTCTCCTGCCAGTCTTGCATCCTCCCCACTCTCTTCTCAGCTCATTCCAAATAAACACCTTAAGCCAAACCTTGATTCAGTGTCGGCTCAGTATGTGCTCTGGGAGAGCCCAGGCTACAATAGCACTGCTCAACTTCTTAATTTTGCCAATCCACTGTGTAGAAAATGGCATCTCATTGTATTAATTTTCATTTCACTGCTTCCTAATAATTTGGAACACTTATTAATATAAACGTTGGTTGTTCAGTGACCCCTTCCTCTGAATTTATTCGTTATAGCCATTTTCTTAGATTCTGTGGCATTTTCTTAATATGCCTTGATTCCTTGATCATCCTACATAAGTTTTTTGGTTTTTTGTTTTGTTTTGTTTTGTTTTGTTTTTGAGACAGAGTCTCGCTCTGTCGCCCAGGCTGAAGAGCAGTGGCGCAATCTCAGCTCACCGCAAGCTCCGCCTCCTGGGTTCACGTCATTCTCCTTGCCTCAGCCTCCCGAGTAGCTGGGACTACAGGTGCCCACCACCATGCCCAGCTAAATTTTTTTTTTCGTATTTTTAGTAGAGACAGGGTTTTACCATGTTAGCCAGGATGGTCTCAGTCTCCTGAACTCGTGATCCACCTGCCTCGGCCTCCCAAAGTGCTGCGATTACAGGCATGAGCCACTGCGCCCAGCCTCTATAAGTATCTTTTATACACATATACCAAGTGACGTGATTATGACAGTCAAGCAAATTAACACTATATAAGACTTCCTGGTTTAAGATGTTGCAAACATCTACTCCCAACGTGCAGGCTATTAACTTTGTCTATATGAGGTCTAACAATGAATCAAAATTCTTAGCTTTGATGTGATAAAATCTACCAGGCTTTTATTTTTTTTTTGTAATATTGAAGTCTTTTTCTCTTTTTTTGAGATGGAGTTTTGCTCTGTCACCCAGGCTGGAACACAGTGGCAAGATCTCAGATCACTGCAACCTCTATCTCCTGAGTTCAAGCGATTCTCCTGCCTCAGCCTCTCCAGTAGCTGGGACTACAGGCGCACACTGTCATGCCTGGCTAATTTTTGTATTTTTAGTAGAGACAGGGTTTCACTATGTTGGCCAGGTTTGTCTCAAACTCCTGACCTCATGATCTGCCCGCCTCGGCCACCCAAAGTGCTGGGATTACAGGCGTGAGCCACCACGCCCGGCCTAATATTGAAGTCTTATATAATTATTCTCTTACCCCTAACTCACAAAGATGATATTCTACATTTTTTTCTATTACCTTTATAGTACTACATTTTATATTTAGGTTTTTAATTTATCTGGAGCTCAGCCTTGTATATGGTAGTGAATACAACTGGGATGCAGTTTTATTTACATTCATATGGAGAGGAAGTTTTCTTAGTAGAAAATAAAGGAAAAAATAATGATACCACCAAATGGGGAGGGGAGAGGTAGGCAAGGGGAATAACAACTACTGGCAGAGGCATATTATTTAAAGATAGGGAATTAACCACCAGAAGTAACTAATAACAGCTAATAACAGAAGCGGTTAAAGGTAAAGGCCTCCAGGGATGGAGGAGGGTCAGAAGTTAGGCAAAGGGGGAGGCAGGGGCTGGAACATCCTTGTTTCTCTTGTATTACCTCAGTAATTTTTTATTATTCTTACTTAAGTTAAACTTTTAAAAAATCACACTTTTTATGAATCCTTCCCAAGGGATCTCTGATTTCCTGAGTCAGAGAATCATCCAAGTCCTACTTATTATTCCCCACCCATCCATTACATGCATTCCTTTTCGAATGACTCCCCAAATGCATACATCAGCATAGACACACTTTATGACACCTCAGGGATGGGAATCAGCCCAACTGAGACAGTGAGCGGAGGGTCCCCAGCGGGTGATGAAGCCACAAGGCCAGTGGAGACAGGGTTTGCAAAGAGTCTGTGGGTCCCTTTCATTTTCCCACAGCAGATGTTTTCTTGCTGAAAAGAGAAGGGCATAGCCCTGAGTTATTCTGCAGTAAGGTATCTGTCTGCGAGTATATACCACTCTCATCCCCCCTCTAAAGATAGTTTAAAATAGCACTGTCTACTGTCCGGCAAGTTCAAATTACCCAGAGCCACCGTATACAACTGTTAGGTTCTAGATGTGAAGGCCCTAAAAATGCCCTAAAGCTGTGTTTCTGGATGAGGCATCATTGTGCTTTGCAAACAGCACTGGACTGGGAATCAGGGAGCTGCATTTTGTCCACTGGCTTTGACCTTGAACCAGTCCCTCCACCTCTATGAGCTTCAATTTCCTCTAAGAAAATGGGTTACCAGATAGTAGTTTCTAATACCCCATCCCATTTTAACCACCTATGATTCAAACACATGATTATATTCCTGGAGAATCCCATGGTTCCAAAATATTTAAGAAACATGTTTTGAATCCAACAAGTATATTCCACTGAAATTGATGACAAGGCAAAAATCTTTATTTGCACATTAATTGTCCTTTTAAAATATGTCCTTTAAATGCATTAATTGGTTAGTAAATAACTAAAATAATTTCACAGTCTAATAAGTGCCCATTAGGATCCAACACAGCTTCTGAGTGTTCTACTTAAGAAAAGATGAAACCTTAACATTATGATTCTTAGACATTTATAATATTGCCAGTTCATTAGATGAATATATTGCCATACTTCATGACTGCTCAAAGTTTTGTTATCAGCCCAAATATTTGACATTCTGGAAAGTGAGAGGCATCTCTCTGGGCTAACCTTCCTTCTTGTGTTTACACAGCATTTCATCAGACCTATATAAAAAAATTGGCAAGGCACTGTGGTTTATGCCTATAACCCCAGCAATTTGGGAGGCCGAGATGAGAGCACCGTTTGAGGCCAGGAGTTTGAGACCAGCCTGGACAACATAACAAGACCCTGTCTCTACTAAAAAAAAAAATTAAAAATCAGCCTGGCATGGTGGCATACGCCTTTAGTCCTAGCTACTTGTGAGGCTGAGGTGGGAGATCACTTGAGCCCAGAAGTTTGAGACTGCAATGAGCTATGATCGTAAACTCCAACCTGTGCAACACAGAGAGAACCTATAAGAAAAAAAGAAAAAAGGAAGAAATAGGAAAGGAAGGAATGAAGGAAGAGGGAGAGAGAGACAGACAGAAAGAAAGGAGGAAGGGAGGGAAGGAAAAGAAAGGGAGGGAGGGAGAGAAAGAAGAAAGAAAAAGAAAGGAAGGAAAGAAAGAAAGAGAAAGGGAAAGAAAGGAAAAAGATAGAAGAGAGAGACACAGACAGAGACAGAGAGGAAGGAAGGAAAGAAGGAAGAAAGGGAGGGAGGGAGGGAGGCAAAAGAAAAGCAAAGAAGGAGAAAAGAGAAGGAAGGAAGGAAGGAAGGAAGGGAAAGAAAGAAAAAGAAAGAAAGAAAGAAAGAGAAAGAAAGGAAGGAAGGAGGGAGGGAGGGAAAAGAGAAAGGATGGAGGGAAGGAAGGGAGGGAGGGAAAGAAAGAGAAAAGAGAAAGAAAGAGAGAGAAAGAAAGAAAGAAAGAAAAGAAAAGAAAAGAGAGAAAGAAAGAATGAGAAAGGAAAGAAGGAAGGAAGGGGGAGGGAGGGAGGGAAGAAGGAAGAAAGGAAGGAAGGGGGAGGGAGGGAGGGAAGAAGGAAAGAAAGAAGGAAAAGAAAAAGGAAAGAAGGAGGGAAGGAAGGAAGGGAGGGAGGGAGGGAAAGAAAGAGAAAGAAGAAAGAGACAGAAAGAGACACAGACAGAGAGAGGAAGGAAGGAGAAGGAAGGCAGGAAGGAAAGATGGAGAAGGAAGGAAAGATGGAGAAAGAAGGAAGGAAGGAAAGAAGGAAGGGGGGAGGGAGGAAGGAGAAAAGGAAGGAAGAAAGGGGAAGGAAGGAAGGAAAGGAGGGAGGGCGGGAAAAGAAAAGAAAAGAAAAAAGAAAAGAAGGAAGAAAGGAAGGAGAAGAGAAAGAAAGAAAGAAAAGAAAGAAAGAAAAGAAATCTTCCATATTTCCTATAGTGTAAGCCAGGTAACAGCTTCCCTAAGCCCTTCTAATCATTTGTCAAATGCACCTGGAAAAATCCCACACCTTGATGACTGAATTTTCCATTCCTGGCTAAAGAAGTCAGGAGATCCAATGTTTGTTTTTTCTACTGTTTGTAGAAAAAAAAGTGTATGGCTTTTTCTACCCCTCAATGCTCCCTGTTATGGCATGTGGTTGGTGTCCCAGTGTACATTTGAACAAATGATTGGTTATTTTATATGTATCAGTATATTTTTTCTACAAAAAAAGGAAAGCATTACAATATGAATTACTGAACATATCTAATTAAGCAATCTACCAGTTGTTAGACATTTAGGTCATTCCAGCTTTTCCTTTCTGAACAACCCAACGATGAGAGAACCAAAAGCTTAATTCAAATACAGTCAGAAGGAAAATTCTTTCAGTTGAAGGAATGAACATTTTACCCCATCATAATATGTAACAAATTTTAGTTCTATAGCAAAAATAGAAAATTGGAGTTCTTTGCTGATGATGGGAAAGAACAAAAAGACAACATCCCCTTGTGGTTCAGAGTGAGACTGAAACCTGAAAAAGGAAGGAGAATCCCCTAAAAATGGGTGCAGGAATCCCTACCCTCCCTTTCTCTCCTCTTGTTCATTCCCCTTCTTGGCCTCCTCTGCCTAAGCCAGAGTCAGGGACTTGTGTGTTCCCCACAGAGACTTGCACCAGGCTGCCATCTGGCCCTGGCCCTGGCCCTGGCCCTGGCCCAGTGGGCACTAATTATCCTCAGTCAGCAGATCTGGCATCTCCATCTTGACATGTGTCCCCTCAGTCCCTGCGCGGTAACTAATGATGTGGACCACACTTTTCTTCTGAAATTGCGCCCTCCTCTTCTGGCTTCTAGGATAACTCTTTCTAAGACCACTCTCTGTTCTTCCCATCATCAAATGCTGCTCTTCACCACGGTGCTTTCCCTGACTTTCTTGAGAGCTTTTCCAGGGGAAATTCTATCTTTCATAGGGCCAAACCTTAGCTACGTGATGATGACTCCAACTGAATTCTCTATAGAGTTCCAGGACAAAATTTTCAGTTTCTAATTGTATCTTCTCCATCTTGCATTTTAAAAATTTAAAGACATTCATTTCCCTCCCGATTCCACTAAAAAGAAAAAAAAATTGATCCCTTTGCCAAGTTCTTTCAATTAATGTTACCATATTATCCCATTCATTTGGGTTTGAAATCTCATAGCTATCTTTAACTCTTCTTTATTCCTATATCTAGTCAGCCACCATCTCCTGTCAGTTCTATTTCCCCAAAAGGGTCACATTTTGATTACTTGAGGCTGAATTAAACATGATTGAGGCTGAGCAGTGAGTTGGGACCCCTTTACCTCTCCAGCTGAGAGCACTTGTTGGCCAACTGTCAAGTGCAGAAGCAAGAACTCTGAAAGCAGAAGAGCTGCCTTTGCTGTAAGCAGGTAAGAGAGATCAGAACTCTGTTTGGCCTCCCTTTCTCAGCCTCCTGCCTCCACCCCAAGTCACATATACTCCCAAGACTTGACCCATTCTCAAAGTGAATGATCAGCATTCATCCACTAATCAGAAGCATGTCCCAGCTCTCTACTGTGTCCCACCATTAGAAAATCAAAAGCTGACTGTAGCTTTGATTTAGTTGCAATTAGGAATTAATATCTTCTTCTTCACTACCAATTTCTCCCAGTTAATGGAATATGAATGGTAATTCCAGAATCTTTTATCTCCTTTCTCACTACCATAGCCCCTATTCAAATCTTCAGCATCTCACATCTAGATGATTGTAGAAATAGCCTACTGGTCTTCTCTGCTTAGAGTCACATTCCAATTCAGCTCCCACCTTGCATTAGTCTAATATATACCCTTGATCATACTGTGTCTCGATCAAAAGCTTCAATGGTCAAGTACTGAACACTGCTTATATATCATTGACATTGCTAGTATTCCTGCTATAACAAGTTCTCCCTTATTCAGAATCCACTTAAAATGTAGTGCAAAACACACACAAACTGACAGTAACCTAAGTGCCCACCAATAAGGAATTGTTAAATAAATTCTAGTACATCCATGACATAAGATAATAGGATGTCACCTGTCATACGGAATAACAGGAAGTCATGTGAAAGAACGAGATGATGGCAGCCGGGCACAGTAGCTCATGCCTATAATCCCAGCACTCTGGGAGACCGAGGTGGGTGAATCACGAGGTCAGCAGATTGAGACCACTCTGGCTAACCCTGTGAAACCCCATCTCTACTAAAAATACAAAAAATTAGCCTGGTGTGGTGGCGGGTGCCTGTAGTCCCAGCTACTTGGGAGGCTGAAGCAGGAGAATCTCTTGAACCTGGGAAGCAGAGGTTGCAGTGAGCTGAGATTGTGCCACTGCACTCCAGCCTGGGTGACAGAACAAAACTCCATCTCAAAAAAAAAAAAAAAAAAAGAATGAGATGATGGCATACAAATATATCTACCACATATATTCTTTGTTTTTATGTTTTATAGGCAAACAAACATTTAGCAAGAACACATATCAAACAGTTATAACCCATAGCTACCTGAGGAGTGAGAATAAGGGGAAAAGAGGGCTTCAGTGTTTATTTTGTCATTGTTTTATAAGCATCTGTGTTCTTAAGATGGGTTACAGCATATGCAGGTGTTATTTTTAAATATCTAAAGCCAATAAAGGTTTACAAATGCATTTGTTATCTAAGAGCTTCATTTAGAAATTATCATTATATTTTTATTTGGGGTACATTAACATATGTGTATGTATAAACCTAAGATTTAATAATATAATGTACTCACTAGACTGTGTTCATTAAGGGCAGAGTTGGTATAGTCAATTTGCTTTTGTATGTTCCCAGAATGCTTCTCAGAATTTGTATAGTGCCTCGCATATTAGAAGAGACGTGAGTGTGTGTGTGTGTGTGTGTGTGTGTGTAAGATTTGCTACAAATTTCTCTAACTTCATAGAATATGATGGAACATGTACTGTGATTCTAGAATCATTTCTCTATTGCTGTACACAAGCCATATATATGACAGTTTTGCATATTTGCAAATGCAAACATATACACAACCAAATGGGAGAATGATCTGCATATTGTCACTGTGCTGACAAACCTGTCCTGATCACTGCTACAGGGACTCCAAATCACCGAGTGCTTCGAAAAGGACAAGAGCAATTCCATACGGAATAGGCAATTAGGTTTTGGAACAATGTGCACAGGCTGGCGTTAACTGGTTCCCGTGAGTCAGGGCCATTCCATTTTGGGGATTAAACACATCAGCAGGATGCCCCTTTCTCTGCAGCTGACAAGGGGGAGTTCCACCCCATACACTGAGGGAGAGGGTCCCCAGAATCTTCTGGGGAGTGAGGAAACAAATTCCAACCCCCAAACAACCTGATTGGAAAGGGAGTGTTTTCATATACACACGTATCCAAAATCCAGCCAGCAAATGATAAACATTAGCTGGTGTTTAGCTAAATGTTAAAAATCTTATTGAGGCAAAGGCAATGCTAGAAAGGAACAACAACCAAAAAAGCCAGCTCAGCCTCTGCCCAATGGCCTCGATTTCTCTCCCAAACCCCAGGTAGCTGAGAGGTGGAAAGTCTAGAGAATCGAACATGTCTAATCTCTTTTACAACAATGTTCTTATTTTAACCCATGTCATCAGGGGAAATGGCTGAAAATAGTGACAAATACAACATCAATAAACATAATAATAATTGATTTCCCAGAGATGAAAAATTTGAAATTAGTGGCCATTTCCCCCTAGAGCATTGGTTGATTAATTTAAATTTCATCTTAGTCTTTCAAAGACATCCTCTTATGCTGATCTGCTCTGCCAGACTTTGTGATGTGTTTTGTGGTTTAGGGCCCAGTGGTTAAAGTATATTGCACAGTTCTGCAGTTTGAAAGAGAATTCTGATAGTTTAAGGATGACTGTAGCCAACAACAGCAACAACAAAAGTTAAGACACATCAAGCAATTAAATTTCCAGAGATTGGAACTGGAGTTTTTCATACACGATATAAGTTCAGTGGCTGTACTACTCAGTTTTACTAGCTTAAGTATCCAAGAAACAGATTTTGAGAGGTACAACTTCTATTCCCCAAGAGCACCCACCTTTCACTTAATTAATTCAGAATCTCAACACAGAGCAAGGTGAATTTCAAGTAACTATTTTCCTTCCTCTCTCCCTTCTTTCTTTCCCTTTTCCCCTTCCTTTCTTTCTTACTCATGCTTCTCCCCTACCCTCTCTCTCCCTCATTTCCTTCTTCCTTTCTTTCTTACTCATGCTTCTCCCCTACCCTCTCTCTCCCTCATTTCCTTCTTCCTTTCTTTCTTCCTTCTCATCTTTAAACCACTTCAAAGTTTGATGTTTGTATTTATCCTGAGAGACAAGTGAAATAAGCATTATTATCCTTTTTTACAGATAAATGAAGTGAGACACAGAGGTTCAGTGACTTTCTCAGACTTTCTTGTGATTGAATAAACAGCCCAGGGAAAGAAGTTTTGAACCTCCTGAGTTCCAAGTTAGCATTTTTTCTTTTCATTTTTTATTATACTTTAAGTTCTGGGGTACATACGCAGAATGTGCAGTTTGTTACATAGGTACACACGTGCCATGGTGGTTCACTGCACCCATCAACCCGTCACCTACATTAGGAATTTCTCCTAATACTATCCCTCCCCTAGCCCCCCACCCCCCAACACACCCCAGTATGTGATGTTCCCCTCCCTGTGTCCATGTGTTCTCATTGTTCAATTCCCACTTATGCATAAGAATATGTGGTGTTTGGTTTTCTGTTTTTGTGTTAGTTTGCTGAGAATGAGGGTTTCCGGTTTCATCCATGTCCCTGCAAAGGACAAGAACTCATCCTTTTTATGGCTGCATAGTATTCCATGGTGTATATGTGCCACATTTTCTTTATCTAGTCTATCATTGATGGACATTTGGGCTGGTTCCAAGTCTCTACAAGTACTGGCCCCCGAGCATGTCAGGGAGAACTCCAGCCAATCCCATCAATCACAGCTCCATCCATCATCCCTGTGAGCACAGATTGACTCTTGCATGGAGTCAGCATCTGGGTGTGCAGAGGCACTTTCACCTCTTGTCCCTTCCCAAATGCCACATCACTAGAAGTATCTACTTTATCATTTTGAACATGTAAGAGTAAACTGGGTTCCACATTCTTAGGAACAAGGAATGCATCAGACCTCTTTATCAGACCTCATCTGCATAGGTGAGCCTAAACCCCTTGTTTTGGAAATGTTTGATATGGCTCCTGGCACTGGGTGCCTGGTCCCTTCCCTTTAGGGTTTCCCTTACTTTTCCTGGGACCATTGCTATGCAGTGTAATTTCTCCTGTCTTGAGCCCCTAAGACACTCGGCCTAGTATCCTTGTCCCCATAAATCTACTGGAAGACAGTGATTTCCACTGTCTCAAATGCATGCACTTTGACCTCACACTCAT
Source organism: Pongo abelii (assembly GCF_028885655.2). Lineage (NCBI taxonomy): Eukaryota > Metazoa > Chordata > Mammalia > Primates > Hominidae > Pongo > Pongo abelii. The sequence goes on from NC_072007.2 coordinate 46,009,661, forward strand.
TTTTCTGCACCATCTCAGGACCCCTACAATTGTACCCAGGAGGTATAAAAAACCTTCTGTGAAGACATATGTAGCCTTCAATTAAAGCATTTGTAATTATTTCCCAGGACAGTTATTCATCTACAAACTCATTGTCAGTGGATTTACCTAAGGAAAGTAAACAACAGGAGGTAAGTTAGGGACTTTCATGAATGCAAACAGTCTTCCCTGTGACATCTTGCACAGAATAACTCTCCCTAGACAAGGGTCAAGGTGAGATGGCAGCACTGTTAAGTCATCTAAAGGCCAAGCTTCCTAGGTCATGTCAGTATCAGGCATCAATAAAGGACTCTGGGAAGTAAATGAAGCCATTTCTCTAAGGAATAAAAATAAATCATCACTTTTAAATGCTTAAGAATGCATTTTGTCAACATTTTTTCATTAAGACACAGCTTTCTGAAACATATCAGAAACAAAGGGAAGAAAATCTCTTCCCTTCCTTTCCAAACTTCTGCCTTCCAGAGCAGTTGAGGCAGAGCGATGCTGGGAATATAAGAAACTCACAGAAACAGTGGGGAGGGCAGAGCTGGGGAATCGAGTTAGAGCAGCAGACGCAGCCTGTGTCACTGAGCCATGGTCCCCTGCACAGGCCCCATTTATAACCTGGTCTTTAACTTTGTTTATCTTTGTGGACATTCGCAGAAGCATCTTACTTTCCAGAAGTTGGGGCCCTATAATCATTATTTGTCTTTGGAGAAAATGGGATTATGTGCATTTAATTGCTCTTCTCAGAAAGTCGATGTTGTAATAGATCACTCTTCACTGACCCTCTTCTCCAGGTGGGGCTTCTGGGTTTTCACGTTTTCCCCTTGGCGTTGGTGTTGTTAAAAAAAAAAAAAACAAAACAGTAAAGGTGGGCTCCTTGGTACTAAACCTCAACCACAAGCAGAAAGGAAGTGGAGAAGGCTTACCTTCTTCTTTAGGGTTTGAGATTGAAAACCCCCAGCTGTCCTAAGAATGAGCACCTGTTTATGGAAGTGAATGCAAATTGTAGAGGTTTCCAACTTGTGCGCATCTGCTATGGCCACCATAACAAAGTACCACAGACTGGGCAGCCCTAACCACAGACGTTCATTTCTCACCGTCCCGGAGGCTGGAAGTCTGAGATCCAGGTGTTGGCAGGGTTAGTTCCTTGTGAGGCTGTGTGGGAAGGCTCTGTTCCAGGCCTCTGTCCTGCGCTTGTAGATGCCATCCTCTCCCTGTGTTTTCACACTGTCTTCCCTTTGTGCATGTCTGTCTCTGTGTCCAAATTTCCCCTTTTACCTTTTAGTGAAGACACCAATCACTAGGTTAGGGCTCACCTTATAGACATCCTTTTAACTTTATGACCTCTGTAAATATCCTATTTCCAAATAAGGTTACATTTCAAGGTACTAGGAATTAGGCCTTCCAATGTGTGAATTTGACAGGGAATCATTCAACCCGCAACACAGCTCAATTAAATCATCCCAGGTTTCAGACAGAGGATGGTTTGGGGTGAAGAGGACCGTCTCCCCCAGTTTGCAGCAGCTGTGGTTTTCCTGTCCTTCTCTTGTGTGTGATTTCACCTCCACAGTCAGCTTTCAGCTCTGAAGGGCAATGACTGAGGGCTCTTTGGGTACACAGAGGTGAGTCGTTCTGATAAGACTGGAGAAGATCCAAGAAGACCCCTGGATGTGCCAGTGGACTCTGAATGTTTTGCTTGGCTAAGTTCTGATGTGACGTCCCTGACTGCAGGTGTGGCATGGCAGAAACCAAGGGGTGAGTACAGAAGGGAGTGGTCAACAAAGACATCCATTGGGACAGCAATTAAGACTCAGAGGCCAGGCATGGTGGCTCACACCTGTTATTCCAGCGCTTTGGGAAGCTGAGGCAGGTGGATCACCTGAGGTCAGGAGTTCAAGACCAGACTGGCCAACATGGTGAAACCCTGTCTCTACTAAAAATACAAAAATTAGCCAGGTGTGGTGGCATGTGCGTAGTCCCAGCTACTCAGGGGGCTGAGGCAGGAGAATCGCTTGAACCCGGGAGGTGGAGGTTGCAGTGAGCCAAGATCAGGCCAGGGTGACAGAGCAAGACTCCACCAAAAAAAAACTCAGAGACAGCCAGCTAAGGCTCCAGCCTTTCATCTAATACCATGCTTGGCTAACACTACCCTCCCTACTTCTCCCCAGACCACAGCTTTTCCTTCTTAGCTGCACACATTTACCAGACTTCCTGATATTCTGGCCTAAGCTGTGTCTCAGTGCTTTCCTAAGTGTAAAAGTTTCTTACGGCTGCTGTACCAAATTACCACAAAGTTAGTTACTTAAAACAATACAAATTTATTGTAGTATAGTTTCAGCACCCAGAAGTCTGAAATGGGTCTCACTGGGCTAAAATCATATTGTCATCAGGGCTGCATTCCTTTCTGGAAGCTTTAAGGGAGTCCCTATTTCCTTGCCTCTTCCAGCTTCTAAAGGCTACCTGAATTCCTTGGCTTGTGGTCCTTTCTTCCATCTGCAGTGCCAGCAGCGTGGCATCCTCACATGTGTCTCTCTAACACTGACCTCCTTCTTCCACTTATGAGGGCCCCATGACAACTTCCATCTGCAACTTGAATTCTCCCCTTCCTATGTAACATAAAACAGATTCTAGGATTAGGATGTGGACATCTTTTTAGAAGGCAGAGGGGAGCATTATTCCGCCAACCATACTAAGTGAGACAAATTCCTTCCTACAAGGAATTCCAGTGACAATTGTTATGAGAATAAGGTGTTTATGTCATGACATAAGGACTGAACGTTTCCACTGGGGTTTTGTTTGTCGTTATTGTTTTTGTTTTGGTTTGGTTTTTTGAAAAGGGGTCTCGCTCTGTCATCCAGGCTGGAGTGCAGTGGTGCGAATTTGGCTCACTGCAACCTCCGCCTCCCAGGATCAAGTGATCCTCCCACCTCAGCCTCCCGAGTACCTGGGACTACAGATGCACACCACCATGACTGGCTAATTTTTGTATTTTTTGTAGAGATGGGGTTTCACCATGTTGCCCAGGCTGGTCTCAAACTCCTGGGGTTTGAGAACCCCATCTGGGGTTTTTGAACAAAAACAGAACCTGGGTAAGGACAGTTTGGAATTCAGTGAGCCAAAACATGAAGGAAGAATCAGTGAGTGAGAAAGTAAATACAGACAATACGTGTAAGTGTGTCAACAGTTTTTAGGGAAGTACACAGGTTATTAATCTTAGAGAGGAGAGCAAGCACCAGGGAGGGGTGAGCGCATTTAAGTCTTAATTATAGACTGTGCAATCTCCATGTCCAAGGAATCAAAATTCTTAGCTCCATGGATCCTCTTTCCAGTCCACTTGCCAATCAGCTTTCTGGAGCAATTTGGCACAGGAAGGAGTGGGAGAGTGATGAGCAGCCCAGACCCCCCCGCTAGCCACGTTGCACAGTCCCCGGAGGGTCCTTCCAGGGAGCTGGGTCTCTATAGAGTACTCCCAAATCAATCAACTCCCTTTAACCAATCTCTATGCTGAGCCCCATAGTACAGCACCCTTGGGATCCAGCCTATGCATATTCTCCAGGCCCTGCTGGTTCACGCTACCTGGGCTTTACAGTGCTTTACCTTCAATTATGGGGCCCAGCACAGCCTCCATTGGGGCATGCTGTGCTATAACCACAGTGATAGGTCTAAGGGTCAAAAGGGGTGGGGTAGGCACAGACTGAGGAGACGATTCTTGTTATCTTGCAGAGGAGAGAGGTCTCTGTACTATCTCCAGGCTAGAGGGGAGTTCTAGCTCTTCCCAGGAGGTGTGGGCTCCTTTTGCAACTTAGAGGGCCCAGGAGAACCCAGGGATTCAATATTTTAATGGCATCAACACAGATTCCTCTACCCGAGCAGAGCTGGGGATGAGGTGAGGTGAGGGAGGCATCTAGGGGACAAAATTTCAGGACTCGCATACTCCCCGCACATGCACGGACCTGAGAGTCAACACCTCCTTAAATTTTGCACTATAGGCCCCTTGCTTGCCTCACCCTAGCTGCTGCCCTGCATCTAAGTGTCAGGTCCTGTTCCCTTCCAACCAGGAACCTGACTTTGGCATAGAACACTGACCTTGCTTGGTATTTAACCTACTTCAGCAAGGACCCGAGAAGACTGCATAAATTGGCTATTAGGATGGAGCCTCAAAGCATGAGAAAAGTGATGTCTGAACTTAGTGAGGTTCCGATGCCAGAGATGCTGGGAGCAACTGCAGGGAACAAGCTGGAAAGGAGATATGACAGAAGACTCCCAGAAAACCCACCAGATCATCACATTCCATAGGAAGTCCCCTGCAGAAACTGTCTGGATCCTGGAGGATGATGGTAGACCACTCAAACTCAACTAAGCAGCAGCCATTTTTTCCTTCAATTCCTGACATGACATCTTTGTTGGAGAGATGAATAATGTCTCAGGTACATTCTACACAGCCACTGATATGGTGAAGCCATTCCTTTCTAATTCTATCAAAAAAGAAGATCAGAAGCTATTTGCAATGAAATCGAAAGAATAAAAAATATTCCTTTACAGTTTTGCCCCAGGACTATGCTAACTCTTGCACCTTTGGTCATATTATAGTCTGTGGAGATCTGGACATGTCTACACCTAGGCATTCCATAGAATGTCACACTGATATGCGATATAGATGACATCATTCTACTCAGGCCAAATGAGCAAGAATTGACTAGTACATTGCAGACCTTAGTAAGATGCACATCTTCCAGAGGATGACAGATAAAGCCCATGAAGATTCAGAGGCTTGCTACATCAATAAAATGTTTAGGAGTCCAATGGTCAAGGGGTATGCCAGGGCACTTCATTCAAACTAAAGGATCAAATACTGCATCTTGCATCTCCCCCCATGAAGAGGAAAGCCCAAAGGTGAATCCAAGGACCAACTTATAATATTCTCCACTAGCAATGATCATTCTACCATTAGCAGGAGAGGGGATTACCAACAGTGCTAGGTTTTCTGTATAAATAAACATTTGTTGAGGCTCTCCAAAGAACATTCGCAACAAGAAAGAACAGACAACACAAAACTTAATCAAATTTCCAAGCTAGTACATCAGTTAGCTATTCCTGCATAACAAATCTAAAACTTAAGCCACTAAAACTTAGTGGCTTAAGACAACCACCATTTGCTTAGCTTGTGATTCAGTCAGCAACTTGATCCGGGCTCATTTGGATGGGTACCATGATTTTGCCTGGGCTCATTCATACATCTTTGCTCAGCTGAGGAGTCAGCTAAGGATTGGCTAGTTTGGGGTGGCCTCAGCTAGAACATCTTACCTTTGCTTTATGTGTTTGCTCATCCCCAGCAAGCTACTCTGTCTCGTCTTATTCATAAAATATCTGGGCAGGGTTCTAAGAAAGAATAGCCACATGTAAGACCTCTTGAGTTCTCATGCTAGGCTCAGAAAGGGCACATCATGACTTCTGCTGAATTCTATTAGCCAATGCAAGTCACGGGCCAGTAACAGATTCAAAGATAGAGGAAATAGACTCCACCTCTTGAAGGAAGAGTTGCAAAGTCACATTACAAGGAACATGGATACAGGGGAAAGTGAAGGGTTATAGCAGTTTTTGCAGTCTATTAATCTGCTGGATTCTGTATGAATTAACATTTATGAGAGCTCCCAAAGAAGAGCAGCCCGTAAGAGGGTGAGAGAAGTAAGAGCCTGATCAAATTTCTAGACCAGTCTTTTCAAGGCAAGAGTCAGAAATTTCTAAACAGATTTGATGACCCTCCTTAGAAACGCAGCAGGAAAATGTGGCCCCACTCAATCCCTGACCTTTCTCTGTATTCAGTCCTACCCTCTGAAGTGACCTCTGTGTGTCCCTGTCCTCTTTTATAGTCAACTTAGAAATGACTCTATCACTTCTGCCTTCAGAACACAGCAAATTTGTAAACATACTGAAAAAGGTGGACAATGTGTTCAAAAAATTGGAACAAATTTCTATAATCTGCCTGTCACCCTCCTGCATGATTTTTAATGACATTCTTTGCTTCAAAGGAAAATAAAAATAAGGAAGTAATCTGACATATAAACTGCACTTAAATGCTAGTAAGTCTTCACACACAAAGAAAGAAACAATAAGAAAAGAGAAAACCCTAAAAATATTGAGGTCAGGAGCCAAATGCAGCATGTTTTTGAGAATCTAATCCTTCCAGTGAATCTCCCAGACAGCTGTCAGAGTGACTTCGGTGGTGGGGTGGATGAGGTGATAAGACGTGGTACTGCGTAAAGCTCCACCCTAGGCTTCATCGTTGGAGTGTCAGCCATCATCCTTCTCCTTTGTAATGAAACAAAGCACAATTTCTTAAATCCCAAATCCTATTTTTACTTCTATTTGCCAAATTATTTTCTCTGCTCTTACTTTTCCTGATTTTCCTTTGTCTACTCTTTTTTTTTTCTTTTTCCTTCCCCATTAAGGAACAAGGATTTTCAAGCTTTGCTTCCTTATCAAGCTAAAAGTCCACAGAATCAGACCTTTTGGTTTCCCTTTTCCATTTCAAGATATGATGAGGTCAAGTAGATTTGCAGGGTAGCAGAGGTACTCTGAGTTTACTCAATCATGGCTCCAAGAACAGGAATGCGGAAGAAAAAAAAAAGGAAGTAATAAGGCCTCTCCCTGTTCCAATCCCTTTAAAATGTAGATTTAAGAAAAGGTGCTAGGGAGTCAAGCAGGAGGAACTAAAAGAGCTTTTTGATTTCAAACACTGAGCTCAGAGCTTGAACAGAATTTAGAGACCTTCTAGCTGCAAACCAATCTGATCTCTCTAAATTTAAGCACATCCCTTCCTGGGCTCAAGAAAACATTGTCCACAAGAGCACCTACCCTGAGGAGAAGTCTTGGATAGGGATCAATAAGATACTCAAATCAAACTTGCCCTAATGAGTTTTATCTATTAAAAAAAAAAGGACCAAACAATGGGAGGCAGCATAGCATGGTGGTTAAGAGCACAGACCCAAGACATCATGGGTTTGAATCCTGGCTCTACCACTGTTATGGGTTGAATGTGTTCTCACCCTCCAAAATCCACATGTTGAAGTCCTAATCCCTAGCACCTCAGAATGTGACATTATTTGGAGATAGAGTCTTTATAGAAGGTAATCAAATAAAAATGAGGTGATTAGGGTGGGCCTTAATTCAATATAACTGGTGTTCTTATATAAAAAAAAGGAATCTGGACACATAAACAAGCACACAGGGAGACTGCCCTGTGAAGATAAAGACAGAGATTGGGGTGATGTGTCTAAAAGCCAAGGAATGCGAAAGATTGCAGCAACTCCCAGAAGCTGGGGGAGAGCCAGGAACAGATCCTCCCTCACAGCCTCAGAAGGAACCATACCTGCTGACCCCTTGATCTTGGACTTCTGGCCTCCGGAGCTGTGAGAGAATAAATTTCTGTTGTTTAAAGCACCTAGTCCGTGCTACTTTGTCTGGGCAGCCCTGGCGAGGTCACGCAGCCAGTCACCATCTATCTGTGTGACTCTGGCATGGCTTCTCCTTGCCCTGTCTGTCACATGTAGATGACAATAAATGTCTAAGTCAGAGGGTCGTTAGGAACACCACTTAAATAAATTAACATGTGCAAGTGTTTCAAATAGAAGTTGATGCAAAGAAAGAGGTATATGAATTTATTAGTCCATTCTCACGCTGCTATAAGGACATACCAGAGACTGGGTAATTTACAAAGGAAAGAGGTTTAATTGACTCACAGTTCCACAGGGCTGAGGAGGCCTCAGGAAACTTACAATCATGGTGGAAGGGGAAGCAAACATGTCCTTTTTTAAATGGCGGTAGCAAAGAGAAGTGTAGAGCAAAAGGGGTAAAAGCCCCTTATAAAACCAACAGATCTCGCGAGAACTCACTCACTATCACAAGAAAAGCAACATGGGGATAACCGCCCCCATGATTAAATTACCTCCCACCAGGTCCCTCCCATCCATGACATGTGGGGATTATGGGAACTACAATTCAAGATGAGATGTGGGTGGGGACACAGACCAACCATATCAATGAATATTTCTTAAATAAAAAAAATTAAAACCAACATCTGCATGAGTCATTATAGGTATTATTAGTGAATTTGCTTGACTCTTCAGTCAGTGTGGTATTAGAGGGAAAATAAGAAATCCTTTGGAAAGCCAAAATGCCATTGCTTATTCCAAGCATTGTCTACAAATTGTTATAATCAGAGCTATGTTGTTTTCTTTGTTTTTCTTTAAATTGTTCGGATCTGGCAGTGCCCAGGCCTTTAGGTTTCTAATAAATTATTAATCTAGGAGTTAATAATTCATGTTAATTGGTGGTATAAGCCACTTTCTCTGGCAAATGTGAGCAAAGGTCACAACTTTTTAACAGCAAGGGTGAAACCTTTTCTGAGGTTTTTTCCCTCCCCCATGGTCTATCATGGAAATATTAAGATATGAAAGAAAAATTTTAACCAGAGCTGGGAAAGCAAGATAATTCCAAGGATAAAAGTATAGACTGTCAGCCATACTTCCTGGCCAAGCACTGCCTCCATAGCCCTGCTGGAAGAAAACGAGGTCTCCAGGGAATTCAGGGGACTCCAGCCCCACAGGAGCCCACCCAAGAAGGACACAGCCATGCAGGTTTGTAAACCTTTGACAAGACAACTTATAATCATTAAACATGTTGACTCGTTGATCAAAAAAGTTTTTTTTTTTTGTTTTTTTTTTTTTCAGAAAATAAAAGAAGGCATTTGAGAGATTAGCTCACCAATGGGATTTTTCACATAGAATGATAATTTTCCTAAATTACAAGGCACAGGCTTAAGAATAGAGAACATCCATTCATACTGGGTGACAGCCATAGAATGCTAAGCAAACCCCTTCCACCACTGACTTCTTTGATTTTAATTAATGTATATATGCTCCGCCTTTTTGTTTCCAGAAAGAATTTCAGGTAATTCCTGATTGCAGGCCACAGAAGCCAAGAAATAAAAGACTTCTTACCCGAACTAATGTGCCTTTACTTTCCAGCTCATGGATTTGCCCCTAGATCTGTGAAGCAGCCACAAGTGGCCTAGATGTTCTGGGTGTTTTATACCTTTTTTGGCCTTAATGCTTATTTGCAAGGTTCATGTCAAGTTACAGGCTGATGTGATGAAATGACTTTTTCCCATTTGGAAAATAAGACTATTCTTAGTAGCTTGTTTCAGTCTTGATTAAAAGACAGATGTAAAATATGCAAAGAATGATGTCTGAAGACTTAAAGATAAAATTTACATGGAAGCCACTCATTTAAAGAGATTCAGTCAGCTCCTCCAGCTCTTGTTTTTCTAAAGAAAATTTGAATAGCATATGCTTTTCATTGTGCTCTTTTTCAGCCATTTACATATTGGGGAAATACATATTTGGCAACTGGTCCTATTTTTAGGAGTCCTTGAAACTTGCCCTTTGAAAATGTTTTCATTTTTGGCACATATGTGTGTCTTAAGCAGAATGAAAACACAAAGCAAAAAAGAAAAATATGTACAAAAAGGAATGATTTTTCCAGCCCCATGTAGCACAATAAGAAAGCAATCATTCAGTTGTGACTTTAAAAAATGGATTCTTGCCTGGATTTTCCAACGATTTCCTTCTAAATGAGCGTTTCTCTGCAGAACTGAACTAATGTAAAGAGACAGTTTGTTCCAGTGCCAGAAATGAACCAGCAAAAAAAAAAGGACGGAGGCTCTATTTTCATAGGAGGAAGTTAACAAAATAATACCCACTCTGTTTCTCTGCAGCCTCTTGTGTCAATTCAGAAGAAAGTGCCATATGCCCATTGCGTGATTTGAAGCGTGTTTTCCCAGCCTGACTCTTGGTCACCACTCGTTCTGTTATTTGCAGTCAGTAACAAAGATTCATCCTTGTGTCCATCACGCAGCAAGGAGAATCTTTGTCACTTAGTGTAATTAATAGCTGGACCTCGCAAGGGAAGGTGGGAGAAGGAAGCTGTTCATGCATAGACCTGGATAAATTCGGAACAGACTTTGGGGATCCTTGCTGCCTTTTGACCAATTAAGATGCCAGAGCCCCAGCAGAAGAGGAAATAAGGTAAACAAAGTGTTTTCTCTGAGGCTGTGTGTGTTATAACCCCAAGCTCTGTAACTGTGGTTCAGGAGAGCTCTCTAACTTTCCCTATCAAGCCAGATGACCATCAAGGACTCCCCTCTACGTCTATGTCCTATTTCAGTGTATCCTTCCCACTCTTCTTCCACCACACTGTCTTCACCAGCCTCTAGATAGATACCACTATAGGATAAAAATCAAAAAGAGAGGCCTAATGTTTGATGAGTGCCTCCCCTAGACTATGTGGTTAAATCACTTAGCAAGCTTTCAGTGAATGTGTAATGGGCCCTGTTTTCAAAATGAGAGGACTGAAAAGAGGTTTGGAGAGGCCACCGCTGAGGTTAGGCTCAGGGAACAGACAGAAATAGCCGAATCAGGACCACATCAAGGGCTCTCTAATGCCAGGATTCTTAGCTCACTTTTCCCTGTATTGTGATCTTTTCTTTCACTTTCTTTTTTTGTTTTAATAGAGATGGGGTCTTGTTATGTTTCCCAGGCTGGTCTTGAACTCCTGGCCTCAAGCAATCCTCCTGTCTTGGCCTCCCAAAGTGCTGAGGTTGCAGGCGTGAGCCACTGCATCCAGCCTCCTTAACTTTCTGAACTCCTACTTATTTATTTTTGTGACCCTACTTCTTTTATCTTTCTCCTCCTATACAAAAATGGCTGGATGGATTCCACTTGTCCCTGAGCCTTTAAATTCCTGCCCTCCATACCTGAAGAAATCCAATTTATCTCTCAGTTTCAGAGATCTCCTAAATACTAATAGTTCCTCACCATCATCTCACTTGCAATCCGTGCATCTCAGAGTTCCCTTCCCAGAGGCCATTTTTTTTGCCTTTAATTCGCAAATGCATACAATTCTAGGATCCATGAGATTTTTTTCCTGCTATTTCTGCCCAAGGAGAAAGCAAACACATACTGCTGCATTTGCCATCCCCGGTCCATAATCTCTCTGATCTTTCTTCACCTTTAAAAATCTCACCTCATGTATCTTTTCTTAGGCTCATCCCACAAATATTCAGGTTATTTTCCCCAGGCTTCCTCTCACCTCTCTCCTTGTGGCTACATTGGCGAGGAGTGTCCAGCCTCATTCATGAGGGGGTCGGGTCTCCTTTCCCTGCCCTGTTGCTTTCCACGGTGGAACCAGCATCCTCCCTGACTCCCTGCCCCTCCTCAGGAACCACGACTCCCTGTCGCCCTCCTCTGAACAGGACTGTTCTCCATCCATCCTCCTCCCTGCTCAGACCTCTATCCATAGCACTGTTTCTAAACCTCCAGCTCCCTCTCCCTCATCCCATCTGTGTTAGTCTGTTTTCACACTGCTGATAAAGACATACCTGAAACTGGGCAATTTACAAAAGGAAGATGTTTAATTGGACTCACAGTTCCACGTAGCTGGGGAGGCCTCACAATCATGATGGAAGGCAAAGAGGAGCAAGACACATCTTACTCCGCGGATGGCAGCAGGCAAACAGAGAGCTTGTGCAGAGAAACTCCTGTTTTTAAAACCATCAGACCTTGTCAGACTCATTCACTGCCATGAGAACAGCACAGGAAAGACTGGCCCCCTTAATACAATCACCTCCCACTGGGGTCCTCCCATGACGTGTGGGAATTGTGAGAGTTACAATTCAAGATGAGATTTGGGTGGGGACACAGCCAAACCATAGCACCATCTTTTCAAGGATCCTTTTCCACACATCTCACAGGGTCTGCTCCTGTCCTAGCCGGCTGAACAGTCATCCTAGGCCTCCAAAGTATTGCCAGTCAATGTTCATAGCTCTCTTTAACCAATTTGGGAACTCGTCACTGCCCCTGAAACCCACCTGCTTCATGATAGGCTGCAGCAATGACAATTTTGGAGACCCAGCCCCTCCATGAGTTTGTTCTGATTTGGGGTGTGCCCATTTGTGCTCTACCTAAGCTCCTAAGGATAGGGACTCCTGTTAGTCTTAGTGACTCTATGTGTATAATAAATTATAATGCTACAAATGGGCTTAAATTCTAATTTTTTTTTTTTTTTTTTTTGAGACTGAGTCTTGCTCTGACACCAGCCTGGAGTGCAGTGGTGAGATCTCGGCTCACTGCAGCCTCCATCTCCTGGGTTCAAGCGATTCTCATGCCTCAGGTTCCCAAGTAGCTGGGATTACAGGCACACACCACCACGCCTGACTAATTTTTGTATTTTCAGTAGAGACGGGGTTTCACCATATTGGCCAGGATGGTCTCTATCTCCTGACCTCGTTATCTGCGCACCTCAGCCTCCCAAAGTGCTGGGATTACAGGCATGAGCCACCGCACCCAGCCTAAATTCTAATTCTTTAGATATGTAGAAAGCATAGTCATTCCTTCCAAGTCCATGAAAGTGCCTTGCCCACAACATGTGTGTTATTTTTCAATCCAAGGTACTCTGCTGAAAGTTCAGACCAGCATGGCAAGCTGTGCGAGCACAATTTAAATTCCTACCACATCACAGCATTTTGGCTGATGTGTTCCTAAGTATTTAAGTCACTGAACATTCCCGTCTTCCCACACGACACCACCAATTTTGCCTTAAGGGAAACCTAAATGCAGATTCCTGTGACCTGGAGTGGACAAGATAGAGAGTTAGTTCCTGCTGTGATCCTACTATCTTCCATCTACCAGAAATCTACCAGAAAGTAAGCTAAAACTTAGGAGCAGTGGGAAATGAAGCAAGGCTGCCCTCAAGCCCATTTGTCTGGCCAAGACCTCTCTGCAAGTCCTAGACTGAACTGCCTTCCAGATGTCCACCAAGATAAAAAATGTCACTACTTCAGGCCAATTTCTTTGCTTCCTCCCCACAGGTGAAACCAGAGACCTGGGAGTTACCCTGGACTCCTTCCCTTAAATGATCCCTCCCGCACAGTCCAAGTCCTGTCCATCTCTTGCTGAACAGATCACCTAAAGTCACCTGAGCCTGTCCTCTGCTCTCTGTCCCCATCACATCCTCTTCAGTATAGAATTGGGAATGGGATTGCAGTCCCTTCACTGCCTTTTACCTGCACCCTAGGAGTATTTACCCTTCACCAACTCTCTGTTGCTTACACCATCAACTTGTGGAGAGCTCTGGGCCTGAGAGATGGATGTAGGGGTGACTAGAACCTCAGTTCTCACTCAGCCCCTTTGTCACTCACTCTCTGCCTCAGCTTTCACAGCTTAACAAAGACCGATGCAGCCTTCCGGTAGACCCATAAATGGAAGCTATCAGGACCATGGCAGAAGCTGATTCACATTCCATGGGGGCATGCAAGGTTTTCCAAGACCCAGCCTCCTCTGCGTTTTAATTTGTAGAAATACTGGACTGTCTGTAGTTCCCCAAACTCACCAGCCTTTGCACGTGTGCTCCCAGCACAAAGCTGCTTCCCACATCCCCTCAGCTCCATACAACCCCTCCGCATTACTCATAGAGGAAAATCTATTTACAGATTTTGCTTGCTCAGATGCAACAGCCCCTAGGATGGCCTTCTGATTTCAACTACCTCCTCCTTATCCCTGTCTTAGTCTGCTCCAGCTGCCATAGCAAATACTACAGACCCAATCGCTTAAACATCTGAGATTTATCTTCTCACAGTTCTGGAGGTCGGAAGTCTAAGAGCAGGTTCCTGGTAATGGCTCTCTTTCTGGCTTGTAAATGGCAAGTCCTCACCATGTCCTCAGGTAACCTTTCCTCAGGGCCTGTCCACACAGACAGAGAGAGATCTCTGGTGTATCTTTCTCTTCTTTGTTTTTTTAACTGGTAACCAATTTATTAAAATAGTTGACTTAAATATCTGCAATGATGGCTTCAACCTCAAGTCCTCGCTCAATACTGATGGAAGTCATCCGCTCAACAATCTCAGAAGGGCTGTGCAAGTCAATGAGTGGCTTGTGGATTCTCACCTGGAAATGATCCCATGTCTTAGAACCTTCACCTCAAGGAGTTTTTCTTGTAGTATTTCTCAAAGTCTTGGTAGGCATTCTAACCGATCCTTTCACTTTGGGATTCTTTTCCTTTGCTCCTCTGTTCAAGTCAGCACACATTTCTCCAGAGATTTTATGTGGCAGCTCATTAGCGTGATTCAAATTCAGCAAATCACCACCTCCAGCTCCATGGGTGCTTTTCCGGGATCTTTAAAAGCCATGGCTGCAGCACAGCTTCTTGACTGACTTGTTTGTTGGCAAGAGTGAACAGTGGTGAATCAGGAGCAAAAAGCTATTCTTTTTTTTTCCCCCACAGGTTATTGGGGAACAGGTGGTGGTAGGTTACATGAGTAAGTTATTTAGTGGTGATTTGTGAGATTTTGATACACCCATCACCCAAGCAGTATACACTGCATTCAGTTTGTAGTCTTTTATCCCTCACCCCTTTCCCACCCTTTCCCCACTGAGTCCTCAAAGTCTACTGTGTCATTCTCATGCCTCTGCATCCTCATAGCTCAGCTCCCACTTATGAGTGAGATCATATGATGTTTGGTTTTCTGCTCCTGAGTTATTTCACTTTTAGTCTCTAATCTCACCCAGGTTGCAGCAAATGCCACTAATTCATTCCTTTTCATGGCTGAGTAATATTCTTTCTCTTCTTAGAAGGCCACCAATCCTATCAGAGTAGGACCCCACCCTTATGACCGCATTAAACCTTAACCTCCTAAAAGCCCTACATCCAAATACAGTAATTCACAGCTTCAAGAGAGGAATTCTGAAGAACACAATTTGGTCCATAGCAACCCATACTCCAAATTCTCTGATAGAACAAAACACATTACCTACATACAGAAGAAAAATGACTTTCCTTGACTTGAGTACTCTACAAATTAGTTTGTTTAGTGTTTTATTATAAAAGTTATTATTTGCAATCTATCTTACTATAATTGCACTATGTTCCATTATTATTTTTTGATAAGTAGAAATGCAATATGTTTGCACGTATGTGTTTTAATTGGTAACTTATGAAACTAGTAATAGCTGGCTATTTTTTACCTAAATATGTCCATTTTGTAGAGTTAAATCTAATATATGTATGTGTGTAATTTATCTTTATACATTGATCAACCAGATAAACTTGTAAATTAACTTTTATTTGCTACGTGCATTATTCATTCCAAAAATTCTAACAAAAAAGGTCAAAACAATCCACATGATTATGTAAACATCAAACTATATTTTATGAAACTACAGAAGTTTCACTGTTGCCATCAATCTGTGAGTCACAGCAGGAAAAGGAATTGATGGGCTGATAAGGGTCCACTTTACCTGCTTTTGAAGGAACCACACCTCTTCTCTTTCATGAATTATTAAAATCGAGATATAAAAGTTGCCATTCTGGAAATGGACGGATGCTGTTAGCTGTCATGTGACAAGTAAGGTTTTATTTATTTTTAGCTCACAATTCCCTCTCACATACATACTGAGAGACTGAAAAAAATGCTGGGGATCATTAAACATGACTGGTTTTATGGTATCTAACTATATCTTCAATGTTTACTAAGACTAAAATTTAATCTTTAATCTCAATTATATTACACATCATGAATAATGTGGACCTGTATTCCAGCTCCTGATTTCTTATGAAGTCAGTCTACAAAATAATCAAATTAATTTATAGAAGTTACCCAGGAAAAATGGTTTGATGACTATGGTTACATCTCACTTGCTTAACTTATTCAGTGTTAAGCTTAATTTCCACAAGAGGTTGGAGCTACTAAGAGTTGTTTGTTAAGAAGCTGTGAAAAGAGCATACTTAGGTGGTCCCACACCAAACCAGACTGTGAGCCCCAGAAATGGACATGAGAGGCCTTACCAGACCTTCTTCTCCTTTACGGCCATTTCCTAAAGCAAAAATCAAAAGTCTGCATTACCCATGAGTTGAACCATCCTGTGCATACAAAATGGCCACTCAGAAGGATTACGTAAAAGCTGCCATTCCTTTCTAATAGAAATGATTTTGTGCACTGATGAGTCAGCAATTCATCCACATTATATCCCAGAGGACTAATTTCTGCAGCTAGAGAACTGGAAAACCTCAGCATTTTTCAGGGAGTCCAGAAACACTATCCTATAGCTCTCCCTGCACCATCCTATCCTCCTCCTTGCCCAGAGCCACTGACGAGTCAGTGATAAAAGACTCCGTCTTCACCTCAACTTGGATTTCATTTTTACTCTCCACTCCCTTAGACTTGAGGTTCTAGAACATTCCTTGCTTTTCAGACTACCTTCAACTTGATCCAAGATTCAAACACCAGTTTCCCTGGTGTTTTTCTTATTCTCAGAAACATATTCTCTGCTAGACTATATAACCATTAACTCCACACATTCTAAATTCTCAAAAAAAAAAAAAAAAAAAGAGACAGGGTCTCTGTCGCCCAGGCTGGACTTGAACCCTAGGCCCAAGTGATCATTCCACCTAAGCTTCCCAAGTAGCTGGAACTATAGGTGACTCCACGCATTCTGAAGAGGAAGCTAGCATCCTCCCTACACAGCCCATTTTTGGTCCTATTATAGTTCTACCTTTTTTATAAATGATAAACTGATAACAGCTTCAAGAAACAAGTAAACTTTGAAAGATTGCAAAGAAACCCTTCCCTTAACCCTCCTCCATCTCCCCTCCATACATTCACCTTATTTTCCAGAGCCTGCTCTCCTCAACTACCTCACTCCAATTTACCACACTTTGGCTTCTGAAGAAAGCCAATGTGTGGAAGCCAATGTGTGGTAAATTGCTCATTGCTAACTGAGGTGTATTTAAGTTTGCATAGTAACAATTATGAGCAGTATTTCATACATTCTTAGTAGTCAGAGAAGCCTTCCTGCGAATGACCACCACTCTTCCACCTCTTTTTCCCCTCCTCTCCCACCCATGCACACATCACTTTCTGTTTATGGAACTCATAAAAACATGTAGCAAGCTGAATCTAAAAAGTCCCTGGTCCCTCCTAAAGAGGTCTGTTATAAAGAATGGAAGAAACAGCCAAAGAAGCTATTGCCAATGAAAAGAGAGACCTCAAACCTTAATATTGTTTCCCATTTCTTTGCTCAACACATTGGAAGAGATTTTATGGGTTTTGTTTTTCCAGTACAGTTGACTCTTGCACAATATGGATATGAACTATGCAGGTTCATTTATACAGACTCTTTTTCAGTAAAAGTTACACTGAACAAGCCTCCTCTCCTGACTCTCCTTCCACCTCCTCCATCTCTGCTGCCTCTGCCCCTCTTGAGACAGCAAGGCCAACCCCTCCATTTCCTCCTCATCAGCCTACTCAACATGAACATGATGAAGATGAAGACCTTTATGATGATCCACTTCCACTCAATTAATAGTAAATGTATTTCATCTACCTTTTTCTTAATAACATTTTCTT
Source organism: Pongo abelii (assembly GCF_028885655.2). NCBI lineage: Eukaryota > Metazoa > Chordata > Mammalia > Primates > Hominidae > Pongo > Pongo abelii. Next base: position 46,027,143 of record NC_072007.2, read on the forward strand.
TTCTCTAGCTTACTTTATTGTGAGAATGCAGTATATAATATATATATATAACATATAAAATATGTGCTAATTGACTGTCTGTGTTATCAGCAAGGCTTCCAGCCAACAGTAAGCTATTGGTTAAGTTTTTGAGGAGCTGGCTATTGGTGAAGTTATACATGGATTTTCAACTGCATTGGTAGGGGGGTGGGGGTCAGCATCCCTAACCACTACATTGTTCAAGGATCAATTATAATTTCTTTGCTGTGCCCAAAATTTGAGAGGTACTTAAAACTGCTAGTAGAATTTTTCCTGTGTAAAAATACGTGGCATTTGTCTGAGAAAACCAAACCTGGGAAAGCACAGGTTCAATCTGACTTCCAAAAGGGTGTGCTTTCCCATCTGTACACTAAAAGATTTCCCTGTAATTCCATTTGCTGGTGCCTGCACATTTTTCAAATTAAACTTGAGGAAGGAAGAGAACACTTGTCCTTGAGAAGTTTATAGCAACAGAAGCACCAGAATAGAAACTTTAGATAACTTAGAAAAATTAAACACCTCTAAACAGCACCCCAAAAAAGTTAGCCATTTTTAAGATATGAACATTTTATTTTTTCTTAATTACAGCATTGAATATCATAAGTAGATCAAGTGTGTTTGCTCCTGTTATTAAGAACAAGAAAGGAAGATTGGCCAGGCACGGTAGCTCATGCCTGTAATCCCAACATTTTGAGAGGCCGAGACGGGTGGATCACTTGAGGTCAAGAGTTCAAGGCCAGCCTGACCAACATGGTGAAACCCCGTTTCTACTAAAAACACAAAAATTAGCTGGGCATGGTGGCAGGCACCTGTAATCGCAGCTACTCGGGAGGCTGAGGCAGGAGAATCACTTGAACCGGGGAGGCGGAGGTTGCAGTGAGCCAAGATCGCGCCATTGCACTCCAGCCTGGGCCACAGAGCAAGACTTTGTCTCAAAAAAAAAAAAAAAAAGATTATCCTTCTAGTGCTTGAAAGTGCTCTGCCCTTTAAAAAATATACCTTACAGAGACTAGAGACATATAACTAAATGCAATGTTAGACTGAGTCCTTATTGAAGGAAAAAAAAGTGTTATAAGTACATTGTTGGGTCAATTAACAAAACTGGAATATGGACAGTAGATTAGAGTATTATATTGATGCAAAATTTACCAAAGTTGATAAGTGCACTACAGCTGTGCAAAAAAATAAATATTCCTAGTCTTAGGAAATACACACTGAGGGATTTAGGGGTAAAGGGTCATGGTGTATGCAACTTGCTTGCAAAGGAGACAAATATATTGTTTCTATGTTATGCATACATGTATATGTGTATGTATGGAAAGAGAGAGCAAATGATAAAGCCAATGGAATAAAATGTCCACAACAGGTGATTCTGGATAAAGGGTATTTGTTGTGCTTCTCAATATTTTTACTATTGCATTTTTCTGTAATTTGAAATGAGTTCCACACTAAAAGTTTAACAAATATACATCTTACAGTTTGAAATTATGTTTTAAAGAAAAGTTTGAAAGCAGAGAGAAAAAAGGGGGAAAAAACAGGTAAAAAATTAATTTCGGGAAAATAATTATCCACACATCTAGGTGGCTTCTTCGCATCTTCTGAGACAGGTCAGCATCATAGATGCCTACTGTACTCCAGTCCACAGCCTCATTCTTATCTCTCCAGTCTTCCTGATCAGGAAACAGCTTCAAAGGGCAGTCAGGTTGGCTCAAAAAATCCACAGAAAAAATGGGTGAAAATGAGTATCTTGGAAATGGTGTGTTGCATCCTCTTGGTCTTGAGCACTCCGCCTCCTCGTGCTGCTCCTGGAGCCGCCACTGAATCAGGCAAACTCATTTCTTTTCTTTCATTTTTTTTTTGTTTTGTTTTGGTTTGGTTTTTGATTTTTGTTTTTTGTTTTTTCTTTTTGTTTTTGTTTTTTTTTTTTGAGATGGAGACTTGCTCTGTTGCCCAGGCTGGAGTACCATGGTGTGATCTTGGCTCACTGCAACCTCTGCCTCCAGAGTTCAAGTGATTCTCCTGCCTCAGCCTCCCAAGTCACCGGGCTAAAGGTGCCCACCACCACGCCTGGCTAACTGTTGTGTTTTTAGTAGAAACTAGGTTTACCAAGGCTGGTCTCGAACTCCTGACCTCAGGTGATCCGCCCGCTTCAGACTCCCAAAGTGCTGGAATTACAGGTGAGGCAAACACATTTCTTTGCCAGACCTCTAGGGGGAACTCCTTGGGATTGAAGCTCAAAGGCATGAAGCTTTGAATTTCTCTGTCAATGTTACAAAACTTAAAACCCCCTTCGAAATAGATGGCTATGCTGCAGACCAAGGTACTAAACAATATTTTGTTATAACAATAATCATTAGTTATGTCAATTGAGAAAAATGACGATACAAGTCTCAATCATTTTAGGAAGTTTATTTACCAAAGGTAAGAATGCTAGCCTGGGAGACAGGTCTATGCCTTTCTCCAAAGATGATTCTGATGGCTCCAAATTTAAAGGGGAAAGGGCAGGATATTGTGAAGTACCCAATTTTCATGTAAGAGGGAGCTAGGAAAAATTAGTCATTCGTGCCTTTGTCTGGCTCAATAAATCTGCATTTTTTTAAAGTAAGATGACATAGACAAATGAGGCAGAGGGAAAAGGCAGGCAATCTGCATTTTACAGAAGATAACATAGACAAAATGGGGCAGGGAAATAATCAGATAGGCATTTGGGTCAGGTGAGCAGGAGGATGGCTGCACCTGTAAAGATAAGCTATCAATTTGCATTGCCATGGTGAAATTTTAACAGAAACACCTTAGAGTAAAGATCTTGCAGCTCACCAGGAATTTACTTGTAGGCAAAATATGGGGGAGACATGTAGCTTTTCATCTTGTAGCCATCTTATTTAGGAACGAAAAATGGGGAGGTAGGTTTGGGTGACCCCGTTCCTAGCTCCACTTTTCCCTTTGGCTTAATGAGTTTGGGGTCCCAAGATTTAATTTCCTTACACAATATCATTCTATTCTAAGCCACTGAAATGTGTTAACTCATTTAATCCTCAGAACAACCTTGTAAGAGAAGTATATGATTACTTCCAATTTATAATACAAATGAAGAAATCAAAGCCCAGACAGAATAAGTAACTTGCCCAAGGTCATGCAACTGGTAAGCCACTGAATTTGAACCCAGGAAATTTGACTTCAAAGACCACATTCTTAATTACCACACTCAGCTTCTCAACTGCACCATCCTAAGACCCAGACATCAACCTTCATCTGTTAGCCAGTTAGAACAATTCAAATTATTCCGGTTGAGCAGCCTAGATGTCACTACAGATGCAATATTGCCTTTGTTTACAATCCCATTGTCTAAGCTTCATAAGGCAAACCCCTATTGAAAAGTCAAGTTTACTCCATGGTTGCTATTAAATTTCTAGGGCCATGTTCAGCATTTGTTCTTTTCACCCCCGTCAAATGAACTGGATAGACTAAGCAACTAATTGATTTTCTCCATAAAATCTTCAACAATTTTCTCATAACCCAAAATGATCTCTCCCCTCTAAATCCATTATGAATCATCAGGTGGTGTTTGGCTTCCATAACAATAGAAAATGTGCCATTTTCTTGCACATAATCCCTGGGTGGCAGGAGCTAAGATTTGTTCGGTTCGCTTAGCTCATACTTCACATAGATTCTGATCAAGAAACCTATTTTCCCCTCTCTGGGAAGCAGGAGATCCATGGCTGGCTTTCATGGAAAACAAGCAACCACTTATCTCATGGGCGTTCTAGTCTCAAAAGAAAGCCCCACAGCTATAATAGGGAGGGTGCTGTAGTAGAGATTATAGAAGTAGTAGTAGTAATAGTCTCATAGCACCAGTAATAGGAGTAGTGGCTAACATTTCACCAAGTATCAGGTCCGACTTTAAATGCTTTACCTCATCACATCCCTATGATGTAAGTACTGTCGTATCCCATTTTATAGATAAGGCTGAGGCACAAAATAAGGCAGGTATACTGGCCATTGCAAAGTCAGATTTTGCAGCCACCTTGTATTGGTCAGATAGTCTTACCACTGTAGCAAACAACCCCACTTCTCAGTAGTGCCACCTAATGAAGATTTATGCCCCACTCATAGCAGAGTCTGATGAAATACTCAGCAGCATCCTTCCACAAGGTGATTCAGAAGCCCTGGGCCCTCCCTCCTAGAGGCTCCATCATCCTCTGGTCTTTGGAGTTCTCCGTGGATCATGTCCAGTTGACAGAGAATAAGGAGGCCTGAAATATGGTCTCCTGTGTGATCAAGAGAAAAATGAACAGATTGATGAACACGTGGCATGTTCTCAGAGCAATCTTAGAAGCGTGGGTCACTTAGGGACAGAGGATAGAGAGCAAGAGAAGAATGCTGGCCCCGACCACCTCTCCAGTGTGAATGCCACCTTCCCTCCCTCACCGTTCCCCAAGCAGAGAACCAACATTCACACAAATTGGATTGTGACCTCTTGTGTTTTCAAGAACAGTCAGTCCTCTGAGTCTTCCAGGCCAGAGTCTCCCTTCACAACTAAACGCAGAAGTGGGGTGGAATAAAGGCCAGAGGTAAGTGAACTTTCCCTGACTCACCTGGGCTTTGGCTGGAAATAAGCAAAGTGCTGATACCTGACGTAGCCGTGCCCTGGGCAAGGTATTGTTTCACATGATCCTGTTCCTGAGTGCTTAGGCAAGGCTCGACCAGCCTGAGTCTCACTCTGGTTCCCACCACACCTTGTTTATTAAGTCACAAAACTTTCATGAAGTTAAGCCAGGCATAGCGGGGCTCATCTGACTACAGTTACAAGCCTCCAGAAGAGCGCTGGCACTAAGACAGACATTTGTCGAAGGGTGACTACCTCTCTGCTTGCCATTCAATTATGTCCTGTTTGTTATAAATTTTATTTGATTCCTCCATCAGAATTTCCTTTCCAGTTACGGACAGTGAAGAGATATCTTATCAAACATCAGATCCAGGACATTCAGACTTCCATGTGTCCAGAAGACAAACCCTCGTGTTGCCTTTAAAATACCTCTCGGCCGGGCACGGTGGCTCACACCTGTAATCCCAGTACTTTGGGAGGCCGAGGTGGGCAGATCACCTCCTCACCTGAGGTCAGGAGTACGAGACCAGCCTGGCCAACTTGGTGAAACCCTATCTCTACTAAAAATACAAAAATTAGCCAGGCACCCAGGTGGTGGGTGCCTGTAATCCCAGCTACTCAGGAGGCTGAGGCAGGAGAATCGCTTGAACCCTGGAGGTGGAGGGTGCAGTGAGCCAAGATCATGCCATTGCGCTCCAGCCTGGCCAAGAAGAGTGAGACTACATCTAAAATAAATAAATAAATAAAATACCTCTCAAAGATCTCAACTTTGCCTATTTTTATTGTTTCAGGAGACATGTATATAGTAATGCCACTATCCAAAGATATCTTCAATGATGTCGCATCATTGTTCAATGTTTTCTTTTTTAAAAAAAACTTTTGAGTCAACATAACTTTTTCCCTGACCATTTTGTTCCTTGATGGTCTTACCTTTACCTGGTGTCAAAACCCATCTGCGAGCACAGTTAGATAAGGCTTCTCATTGTTCTCTGGGTGCATAAAATCCCTCTCCCTCCCTTCCTTCTCTCCCTCTCCCTATGCCTTTCTCTGGCTCTCTCTTTTTCTGCCTACCTCATCTCTACCCTTCCTCCTTCCAGAAGTTTTCAAATACAAACTGAGAAAGAAAAAAACTTCCCAAATAAAACTATAGAAGCAAATCCATTCAGCATAATATCTGTGTCATTCTGTATGAAAATCACTAGGTAAGTGTGACCTGAGAGAATTAGAGAAAATAAATAGGAGCAACTAGAAACCAATGCACCTGGTATAGCTAATAAAGAAAACATGAGATTTTTAGTGGAAGGAGTTAAATAAGACCACTGAAAGTTGATGTGATAGGAACTACATCAGGACTAACCACCTTTTAAATAAATTAATCCTGAACTTTCGGAAATCAAAACTACAGCTGGCGGTATCCAGTTCACATCACTGTGCTGAGTGCCTACCAAAATGAGGTTTTGTGTTCCCATGTATATCCCACTCACAATAGCAAAGATATGGAACCACCCTAAATGTCTACCAACACATGAATGGATAAACAAACGGTGGTATATGTACAAAGTGGAACACTATTTGGCCACGAAAAAGAAAAAAATCCTGTCATTTGCAGTAACATGGATGGAACTGGAAGTCATTAGGTTAAGTGAAATAACCCAGGCTCAGAAAGACGAATATTGAATGTTCCCACTCATAGGTGGGAGCTAAGAAAAGGTGAGCACATGGAGGTAGAGAGTGGAATGATAGATACCAGAGACTGGGAAGGGTGTGTGGGTGGGAGGCAGGGGCATGAAGAGGGGTAGGTTAATGGGTACAAACATACAGTTAGATAGAAGGAATAAGTGCTAGTGTTCCATAGCAGAGTAGGGTGGCTACAGTTAACAACAGTATATTGTATATTTCAAAATCACTAGAAGGGAGAACTTAAAATGTTCCCAACACGCAGAAATGAGAAATACTTGGGTGATGAATATACTAAAAACCCCGACTTGATCATTTCACATTTATGCATGTCATAACATTTCACATGCACCCCATAAATATGTACAAATATAATATATTGATAACATAAAATGAGTGCTATGTTACACACTGGGGTTGGAGGGCTAAATCAGAAGTGATCTCTGCCCTTGAGGAGGGAGTCAGACTAAGGGTTCCCCTACAAGATGGTCAGCGTGATGACAGACGTGCAGGAAGAACAGAGGACTGGACTTCAATGTCCTGGGGACAGGGATGGGATCTGGCATATGTAAGAGGAAACAGCCAACCTCAGGTGTAAGCAGAGTAGAAGACAAGAAAGAAATAATTAGCAGAAGGTTTGCCAAGATGTCACGGGGGAAGTGTGTGGATAGAACAAAGGCCGGGGGAACGGGAGAATGTGTGGAAGAAGAGTCTGGCCTGATGTAACTCAGAGGCCACGCAAGAGGCATGGAGCAGGCGAACTTTCACCTGCAGACTGTTCTAGAAAGCAGCACATCTGATGCGTTCTTCACTCTCCTTGGTGATAACTTCCTCTATCCGAATGTAGAGGAGACCATGAGAAATGCTACCTAGGACGAAGTTCTGATTAACCAAGATAAACCATCTCTGGGAGAGTAGAAGTGGCAGAAATACAGAAGAAAGCTTCTACCATCACCTTGGAGTTTTACAGCCAGGCAGGAGAGTGAATTTGAAAAAGCCTAAAAAAAGCTCAGAAAAAAAATTACGGCCAGGTGTGATGGCTCACGCCTGTAACCCCAGAACTTTGGGAGGCCGAGGCGGGCAGATCACTTGAGATCAGGAATTGGATACCAGCCTGGCCAACCATGGTGAAACCCCCCCCTCTACTAAAAATACAAAAATTAGCTGGGTGTGGTGGCATGCACTTGTAATCCCTAGCTACTCGGGAGGCTAAGGCATGAGAGTTGCTTGAAACTGGGAGGTGGAGGTTGCAGGAAGCTGAGATAACGCCACTGCACTCCAGTCTGGGTGACAGAGTGAGACTCCGTCTCCAAAAAAAAAAAAAAAAAAAAAAGCCGGGCACGGTGGCTGACTCCTGTAATCCCAGCACTTTGGGAGGCCAAGGTGGGTAGATCACGAGATCAGGAGATCGAGACCATCCTGGCTAACATGGTGAAACCCCATCTCTCTAAAAATTTTAAAAAATTAGCCAGGTGTGGTGGTGGGCGCCTGTAATCCCAGCTACTCGGGAGGCTAACACAGGAGAATGGCATGAACCCAGGGGCGAAGCTTGCAGTGAGCGCAGATCATGCCACTGCACTCCAGCCTGGGTGACAGAGCAAAACTCCGTCTCAAAGAAAGAAAAAAAAAATTACATAGACTTCCATGGGCAAAGTCATGAGAAACGAAGACAATTCAAGAGGAATTCAAGGCTCTAGAAAAGTAAAATTGGTTGTAGTGATACAGTCAGAAATAATGCCTGTATGACTACTTAAAAATATCTTGTATTAAAAACATTTTAGAAATTATTAATAGAAAAAGTTATAAAAATGAAATTAAAATCACTCATAATTTCATTAACCAGAAATTTTTTCGCCAATAAATACACTTAAATTGGAAAATAGTATAAACAGTACATCCTACTTTTCTTTCACTTAGTGTAAGAGTATCTGCCATTAATTTAGCTTTCTTTGAAAAATGTGACTTTTCCAAAAACTAACAGATCCTGGCGAGGTTGTGGAAAAAACGGAAACTTATACACTGTTGTTGGTAATTTAAATTAGTTCAACCATTGTAGAAAGCAGTATGGCGATTCCTCAAAGAGCTAAAAGTGGAACTACCATTCACCCCAGCAATCCCATTACTGGGAATACACCCAGAGGAATATAAAGCATTCTACCATAAAGACACATGCATGCCAGTGTTCACTGCAGCACTGTTCACAATAGCAAACATGGAATCAACCTAAATGCCCGTCAATAACAGACTGGATAAAGAAAATGTGGTACATATCCACCATGGAATATTATGCAGCCATAAAAAAGAGTAAGATCATGTCTTTTGCAGGAACATGGATGAAGCTGGAGGCTATTATCCTTAGCGAACCAACACGGAACAGAAAAGCAAATACTGCATGTTCTCACTTATAAGTGGGAGCTAAATGACAAGAAGTTGTGAACACAGAGAAGGAAACAACAGACACTGGGGTCTACTTGATGGGGAGGGTGCGAGGAGGAACAGGAGCAGAAAAGATAACTATTGGGTACTGGGCTTAATACCTGGGTGACATAATAATATGTACAATAAACCCCCATGACACATGTTTACCTATGTAACAAACCTTCACATGTGCCCCCAAACCTAAAATAAAAATTAAAAAATAAAATGTGTCTTTTCATAGCTGTGAATGGTGTCCATTATATGGATGTTAGACAATGATTTTAGCACTTCCTTATTGCTGGAAAGAGGTCATTAATAATTTATTGACATGATAAATAACACCATGATGAACATCTTCAAGGCCTTTGCTATTCCTTCACAACAGGGTGGGCTCTTCCTCAGCTTCTATGTGAATATGGATTGCTGATGTTCTTACTTGGACTGCTGTGAAAATATTCCTGGCTAGCTAAGGCACTTGTCTAAGGAAAACACTACAGAGCTTACTTTTCAGTTATCCTTGATAATAGAGGGAAAAGGAGATGAAAACAGGCGCTATTTCATCTACTTTCTGCTTGGCCTAAAAATGCATAGGAACAGTTCCAGAGAATTCCCAGACACCGTGGGTGGCTCTGAGGGGCTATTTTTACAATAACTAATTTTGTTCGTTTTCTTTTGTGCCAATCAGAAGTTTGGCTAGTGAATCTTCCCCCACCCTCCTCATTCTAGTCTCTATAAAACAGATTACTTTTTCTTTATACATTCCCATGTGGGAAGGGAGAAATACACAAGAAATGGAAATGCAACTAACTTTGTCTGGGCTCTGCAAGTTGTTCATGAAATTACAAAGCCAAGGGAAAAAATAAAAACACTGTTGGAAGAGAAGCCAGAACTCTGAGCTGAAGCATTGGCTTGTGTGTTACAGCAGGAGCCTGCATGTGGTCAACGGTTAGAGAAGACAGTAGCCATGAGGTCAAGAGGACAGATGGGCATGGGCAATCCAGGAAGCCTAGCCTGTGGTCAGTGGCCTGTGGGGAAGCTGAGACTCTTTTTGTCCACAGTTGAGTAAATTTGCTGTTAGAAGAAACTCCTTTGAGGCAGCTTGAGGCCTTCATGAAAAATGCAGCCTAACCTCTAAGGAACAATGTCTATGATGGTTCTCATGAAATCTGCAATGAATTGTTGAGCATCTTTAAAGGCTGGTGTCCTGCACTGCCTGCCAAGGGTAAAGCCAGTGGACCTGTGTATCTCACAAATCTCAGAAACAGCTGGTTCTTTAGAGCCTTGTTCAAATGAAAATACTCCCAGAGGTCTTGCGACTAGGCTGCATTGCTCACCACTCAGATGGGAGCCTTCCATGAGCAAAGGAGAGACACAGCTTTACAATGGCTCCAGCTGCGAGGAACTGCATTTGTTTGAGAGCCAGATGTGTTTCTCCAGATAACACACCGTCCTCCCTACTGGAAGCTCCAGAGAACTCCAGGAGGAGAAGGAAGAAGAGGCTTTAAAAATGTCTAGCCATGCAGTGAGTCACCAAGCAGCTCTTTGCCTTGTGGTTCTCTCTTTCCCAATGTCAGTAAGGTCACCTCTGAACAGAAGAACACCCATCGGGGGCCCATGGAGGAGAGAGTGTCCTGGGGAGCGCAAGTAGGCTTCTGGCTGCAGCCGGGGAAGAAGAGGGCGGTGAAACGAACAGGCTCAAGTAGCAGCCTGCTCTTGGCAGGAGCTGCTGCTAATTTTCCTTGGCTGGCTCTGACTACCTGTCTGAAAGCAATGCAATGCAGGAAGGAAATTTTTCAAGAGATTAAACTATTATTGTTTCCTGTGTGGCTGTCTTCACTGGTGTATGAAAAAAGAAAAAAAAAAAAAGGCTTTAAGGGCACTTGAAAAGAGATTTGTCTGAATAGCAGGGTGGTTGTGATTCATCCCCCACCTCCAGTCGGGATTTGGCCAATTTCCTCAGGAAAGTGGTTGATTAGGACCCATGGATTTATCCGTGGCCTAAATATAAGATGTCATAAAGGTGATTAATGGTAAGCTCACCATCAGAGGGAGTTAAGAGTTTATAAAAGCTATTTTTAACGGGTTGGAAGGCGAAAAAAACTCATTTGTCCTGTTGCCAACATGTTTCAATGGTTAAAAACCTCTTTGTAGGCCCTGATAATTCATGCTACCAACTGTTAAAGGTCGTTATATTTTCTGATTTTACAAGTTTGTTTGAAAAATTGATTCACTGTGTTTGGCTATTTATATAAAAGCAATGAGGGGGAAGGAAAAGACCACGTTATTTCCACCATGATTAGCGATTGCTGCGCGTGGTGACACTTCAGTACAAGAGCCTTATTTCTTCTTTGCACCCTGCCTCAGGGGAGAAAAGGGGCCTTTCTGTTTATGCTCCTACCACATAAATAGCAATTGATGGAGGGTGTCCCGAGACGGTTTTCAGAGCCCAAACAAAATTAGCCTGAGGTTCCCAAATCAGGGAAAATTGCAGTAGTTCAAAAAATGGAAGATGGCATTGATGGCTCCTAGCAGTGTCCAGTGTGGTTCCTTTGGGTCACATCACACAGAGATGCTCCAAAATGTTACTTCATTCTGATGGTAATTCCATAAACAAAGCATCCCTTTAAAATATGACATCTTCTTCCCAGTCACAAACTAATCACCTTTGTTTAAAGGAACATATCTCATCTACCTCTTCATAGGAAAGCTGAATTTCCTATAAAGTACCTACCAAATTATCTAAAATGAGCATTTAACATTGGCAGAAGAACATGGTCATACATTAATGAATAGTTGCTGAATACAAAAGGTTGTCACTGATGTCTAGATATTTGGATGTTTCACAGATGGTAGAAACATAAAGTCCATTCTTCAAAGCGTATGGCATGGGGTGGGATGTGGGGAAGGGCTAATTATTGAAATACAATCAATTGCTATCAACAATTTTGAGTTACTGGCAAAAATACATAAAATACTTTTTTTTTTTTTTTTTTTTTAAAGAAACAGGGTTATGCTCCACCTCCCAGGCTGGAGTGCAGTGGCACAATCATCACTCACTGCAGCCTCAAACTCCTGGGCTCAAGTGATCCTTTCACCTTGGCCTCCCAAAGTGCTGAGATTACAGGCATGAGCCACCGTGCTAGCAAAGGTAAGATACTTTCTTATGATTCTTGCAATATTTTGAAAGATGACACCAATCAACATGATGCAGTACAGGGTATTCCTTGATTCATTCATAAACATTATAGGACACTCTGATGTGCCAAGTATACTCAGGACTAGAGAGGCAAATATGAATAAGACTTCAATGAGCTCCACAGGAAGCCTGGCAGATAAAGAAGGCTCTTACAACAGAGGGAAATAAGAGATATGATCATATGTATATATGTACTCCTTCCCTGGGAGTCAGAGAGAGGCAAAATTTTTTCTCCTAGATTGCTAAAAGTAGAGATAATAAGAGCAATAATAGCTAACTAGAAGCTTCTGTTTTAGGGCACAACACAAAAGCTCCAGGAGTGGCTTTTTCTCATATCTCATTGTCCTGAATTTACTCTGACCACCACACCTAGCTGCAAAGGAGGCAGGAAAATGTAGTTTCTCTCTGAACAGCCATTGCCACCTGAAGGACAGAGTTTCTATTACCAAAAGGAAGAAAGGAAAGACAACTCTGGGGAACAGGTAGCAGGTTTTCCACATATTATTTTAAACTATCGCCATGTAGGAGTCGAAAAGGAACCATAACATCAGAAAATAGCCATCAGCACAACCGTTTCTGTTGAGCGTGCAAGGCATAAGGCCGTGTACTGTACAGTCTGCAACAAAAGGTAAGGCATTTTCTCATTATTTTTCATCAAAATTGTTTATAATCATTTAATATTTTATAAAATAAATATTTATAATAATGTTTCATTTATTTTCTCATCAAAAGAGAGAGCAATACAAGCTGTATGAGTTTTGTTCAAAAAGTAGTAGAGAATTTAAGAGCAAGGAGAAGGAAAGGAGATGAAATAAGCTTTGAGTCAGAAGACTCATGGAAAGATAGCAAAAGCAAGGAAGATTATCCCAAATCAGAGTTAGCTGCTGTGATGGGCTGCTTCCTCAGTCATCTGTGAGCCTTGCCAGAGGAGGTTGTGTTTTATTTATCTTTGTGTCCTGAGCGCCCAGTAGGGCTCATTTCCTGGCATTTGATTAATGTTAAACTGAGGGAAATAACACTTTATTTGGCCTTTAAATAATGAATAGAATGCACTAAGGGCTATCACAGAAGAGCCATTTGACCTTGACCTAACAATCGCAGGGTCTCAAATTTTAACTTTCAAGACACTTATATGACATATACAGATGACACGCATAGTTGAAAGATGATGATATTCATCATATAACTTTGATTTCCTATGTTATTACCAGGCCACACCACGTGTTACACACAATAAATAGGTTTTTATAAACCCTATAAATATCTTGTGCCCAACACCATTATCCTGAGTTGAACAGTTTGTCTTTAGGTTAAAAAGAATTTGTTTGGGTCAGGTGCAGTGGCTCACATCTGTTATCTCAACACGTTGGGTGGATCACTTGAGATCAGGAGTCCAAGACCAGCCTGGCTACCAAAAATTACCCAGGCGTGGTGGTGGGCACCTGTAATTCCTGTTACTTGGAAGGCTGAAGCAGGAGAACAGCTTGAACCCAGGAGGCAGAGGTTGCAGTGAGCTGAGATCGTGCCACTGCACTCCAGCCTGGGCGACAGGCAGAGACTCCATATCAAAAATAGTAATAATGTGTTTGTTAAATGTAAACTCAGATAGTCCAGAATGTTTGAAAGGTTATTTTGGCTTTTTTTTCTTCATCTTTTTTAAAAATGGGCTTTTGTTTATTTCTTTATACCTAGGATCTCAGAAAAACTTGAAGTATCCCAGGCTTTTCTCAAGCTCTTTAAGTATTCTAAGGTCATTCAGTTCCTCTATACTTTTTTTTTTTTTCAGACAGTTTCATTCTTGCTGCACAGGCTGGAGTGCAATGGCGCTATCTCGGCTCACTGCAATCTCCGCCTCCTGGGTTCAAGCGATTCTCCTTCCTCAGCCTCCCGAGTAGCTGGGATTACAGGCATGCGCCACCATGCCCTGCTAATTTTTTTTTGTATTTTTAGTAGAGATGGGATTTCACCATGCTGGCCAGGCTGGTCTCAAACTCCTGACCTCAGGTGATCCACCTGCCTCAGCCTCCCAAAGTGCTGGGATTACGAGCATGAGCCACTGCACCAGGCCACATCATCTGTACTCTTAAATGCAGGTACCCTGAAAGCCCTCTCTTCATGTGTCCCATTTAGATTTGTGAACTGGGCTTCCCTCCCTTTCCCAGGTGAAGTCACTAGGTTCAGGCAATTCCCTGGCCCTTTCCATCCTTCATAATTGCTACTCTTAGGCTCAGTACTCTCACTGGGCCTCAAGATAGTCAGGCCGGGACCCTAGCTTCTGGCTCAAAAGCAGGTAAACAAGGAAACAAACAAAGAAAATTCAGATGGACACAGTCCCCAGTTTCCTCCCTCCCCCAGGAGTGCCTATTTGGACATTACAGTGTTTGGGAGCACCTACAACACTCCCCATTCAAACTTGATAAATGTACACCTAACTAGATCCAAATCCCAAATCTTATACAAAGAACTTAAATGCAAGCAACCTCTAAATGGATTTACTAAAAACATGTGATTTTTTTGTTTCATCCTAACCCCCAGGGTTCATTCTAATTAGAAAGGTCTATAAAAACAATACAATGACAGATGGGCACGGTGGCTCACACCTGTAATCCCAGCACTTTGGGAGGCTGAGGCGGGTGGATCATGAAGTCAAGAGATCGAGACCATCCTGGCCAACATGGTGAAACCCTGTCTCTACTAAAAACAAAAAAATTAGTTGGGCATGGTGGCATGTGCCTGTAGTCCCAGCTACTCACAAGGCTGAGGCAGGAGAATCACTTGAACCCAGGAGGCGGAGGTTGCAGAGAGCTGAGATCGCGCCACTGCACTCCAGCCTGGGCGACAGAGTGAGACTCTGTCTCGAAAAAAGAAAAAAAAAAAAAACACAATGGCAAAAACAATAACCCTTTTTCAAGCCTAAGTTTCACATATATCAGTAATAATGGCATAAGAAGCAGATTTTGTAAAACTGTGATTCAGTTTTACAAAATCTAGGCTCTCTCACCTTTCCCAACTATACTTTTCCTCTCCATGAAAATGTCTACATCTGTGACTTCCATTAACAACTGCTGAGATGCAGGGTTGACCTCCAGATCTTCAATTCCAGCCTCAACCTCTCTCCTGGGCCTGCAAGTCATATGCCACTGCCTGTGACGAGTTGACACTTGGGTATCTCAAACTTGGGCACTTCAACCTCAGCCCATTCAAACCTATGCTCATTATCTCACTCCAGACCTGCTCTTCCTTCAAGTTCTCCTGGTCGGTTAGAGACATTACCACCTTTCTTGGTGCTCCAGCTAAACATCAGGGCATCACCAACCCCATATCTGATCACCCTCCAAATCTCATTGATTCTGTCTCCTGTGTTCTCAAATCCACACACTGATATTACCTCATCCAGCCAACTCTGAGTCCTCTTTTGCACAATAACTTTCTAACTGGCCCCTCTGCATCCATTCTTGTCCCTGAATTACCCATTCTTCCCTCTGCAGCCAGAAGTACTTAAATATCCTTTTCCTTATTCATTCGACAAATATTTATGAAGTATCTATCACAAGTTAGGGCACCATGCCAAGTACAGTATATAGTGGTGAGCAAAAGAGCTGTAGCTCCCATCTTCATGAAGTAGACATGCATCCGATTGTCATCTCCGTGCTTAGTATCTGCGGCTTGCAGAAGACAGCCCCCAAAGATGTCCATGTCCTCACGGAACGGGGGCACAAGCTAAAACATGCAAGCAGCCACCAAAAGCTGGAAAAGGCAAGAAAAAGTATCCTCCTGTAAAGCTTTCTGAAAGAACATAGCACTGCCAACACCTTGATCCTAGCCCAGTGAGACCCAGTTTGGACTTAGACTCTCTAGAACTATGCTGTTTTAAGCCACAAAGTATATGATAATTTATTAGGACAGCCATAGAAAACTAATATGTTGGTTTCCTAATATTCATAGTATCAAAACAGCACAGTATCCTTCAATAGCTACCCAGTGCCTTTGGGATAAAGCAGAATCCTTAACAAGGATGGCAAGGCTCTTGTGCCCTGCCAGCCACAGCCTCACCCGGCCACTCTCATTTCCTCTGTCCACCACCAGAAAGCTAAACTGCTTCCAGCTCTCAAAGGAGCTCTTCTTTCTGAGCCTGGAACAAACTCTTCCCACTTCCTGGAACCCTCCCTCCCTTCCTCCCTGCTTTATCTGCTGCACACCTACTTCTAACTTCAACCTTCAAGTTAAAGACCCTCAGCCTGTTCGTGTTAGAGGTGCCCATGCTCCCTGTACTTACATGTTCACACGTCTCTGTGTGTTTTAATGTCTCTAATCCCCACTTAATTAAAAACTAGAGGGCAGAGTCTAGGCTTCTCTTATTCACCATTGTGAATGCCTACCATGGTGGGCACTCAACACAAATTTTCAAAATGAATGAATGCACCAATAAGGGACAAAAGGTAAGTTTCTCTTTCATCTAAAGCATAGTTCCCATTGTGTACATCTGGCCACTTGTCACACTCAAACAGCTGCTTTATCATCCAAAATCATTTTGACATCTTAAATTTTGATTGCTTTACCTAAACACACACACACACACACACACAAAAACCCTCCACTGTTATGCATCTTCTTATTTTTTACACATTGCACTTTTGAGTTTTTATCTGGTGACATTTTCTCACCTTCTAGCATCACCTACAAGGTGCAGCTACACTTCCTGGGACCCTGTATTCATTCATTCCAAGCAGATCACCAATCATCAAACACAATATGACCAGTCATGGGCAATATCTAAAATAGCCATTAGCCAATGGCCCCTCAGAATCACTTTACCCCTCTAGGAAGATGGCGCTTCCAACCTCCCATGGCCAAGTGTTCACATGGAGCATCTGCTGTGGTGGAGAAAAGTGCGTACAAGGAAGTGGACTCCTCCCATTGTGTCCACTCAGCACCTCCTCCAGTAGGAACCTCATCTCCTTTCTGAGGACTCTTCTCCCTTCCCCCACTATACCTCTGAATACAAGGTGAGGCACATTTGTGGCCACATTTCAGGCCAACTACAACAGCTCTCTGGAAAATTTAAAACTGAGAAAGAGATGCTGCTCTCTCCCATTTCCGACAATGTGCAACAAAGAAGCTAAAAGAAGCAGCTAAAGTCCAGAAGGAAGTGAGAGAGGGAGGAATAAACCAAGGCAGAGAAAGAGAGGATTATTTCTGAGGGTCACTCCTAACCTCAGGAGTCCTAACCTCATCCTTGGGTTCCATGAGGCAGCCCAACATCCATTTAGCACATTCTCTTTTTTTGCCTTAGCTATTTAAGTTGTGTTTTCATCACTTACAACTAATGTGTTGTAAACCTTTGTAAACCCTTATAAACCACAGCAAAAAGTGAGTCCATCTATGGCTGTATAGAAGCTGGCATCATATGCAAAGTGAACCATTTGCCAGGTAGCAGCATACTCTCTCTCAGAGAATGTAAGATCATCATTCATCCGTCTTACTGTAGTAAGTGCAGACCTTACTACAAGAGACTCTAACCCCACTTGGTGTTCCCAGTTCTTGACACCACAGCGAGAAAGAATCCAGGGATGAGTCAGAATGAATGAAAGGCAAGAGGCTTTTATTGCAAAGCGAAACTACACACTCAACAGTGGGCGTGCAAGCATTCTCAGGAGACTGAGTCATGTACAACACAGGTGGGGTTTCACATTTCTAATTTTATGAGCTCTTCTAATTAGAGGTGGAATAGTCATGACGTTTTCTAGGAAAAAGGTGGGGATTTTTTAGAATTGAGGTCCCACCCTTTTTTTTTTTTTTTTTTTGGAGTGCAGTGGCGCCATCTCGGCTCACAGCTACCTCTGCCTCCAGCGTTCAAGCGATTCTCCTACCTCAGCCTCCCGAGTAGCTGGGATTAGAGGCACACGCCACCATGCCTGGCTAATTTTTGTATTTTCAGTAGAGATGGGGTTTTGTCATGTTGGCCAGGCTGGTCTCGAACTCCTGACCTCAGGTGATCCACCCTCCCACAATGCTGGATTACAGGAGTGAGCCACCGGGCCCCATTACCACTCTTTTTTTTGTTTTTTTTCCTTGAGACAGAG
This sequence comes from Pongo abelii, assembly GCF_028885655.2. Lineage (NCBI taxonomy): Eukaryota > Metazoa > Chordata > Mammalia > Primates > Hominidae > Pongo > Pongo abelii. The sequence continues at coordinate 46,045,141 of NC_072007.2, forward strand.
TCTCACTCTCTCTCCCAGTCTGGAGTGCAATGGTGCGATCTCGGCTCACTGCAAGTTCCACCTCCCAGGTTCACGCCATTCTCCTGCCTTGGCCTCCCGAGTAGCTGGGACTACAGGCGCCCGCCACCATGCCTGGCTAATTTTTTGTATTTTTAGTAGAGATGGGGTTTCACCGTGTTAGCCAGGATGGTCTCGATCTCCTGACCTCGTGATCCACCCACCTCGGCCTCCCAAAGTGCTGGGATTACAGGCGTGAGCCACCGCACCTGGCCCGTCACCACCCATTTTTATACTAAATATGGGTATGCTTGGCCCTTCGTCATGTTCGCTAGTGGGTGTGTGACTTAGTGCGGTAATGAGCATATAATTAGGTGTGAGGTAGGGCACAGGGGCAAATCCAATGCCATGTTGGATCTAGCCAGGTTCAACCAGCTTAGCCCTCACCCTGTTTGTGAGGGTCTTATCAGCCCAAGCTCGTCCTTGTCCTTGTAGCTAATTCTAATAGCTCCTTTCTTGCTGCTGTGTGAAATTTCTGTTTGATATTTTCCCGCTTCTCCGGTGACCACAGAGCATTCCTATTTTATGGGTGTTTCTTTAGTTAGGAAGTGGAATAATCATGAGATATTCTGGAAAAAGAGGGAATTTCAGGGACCTCTGTTTACCAACCCCTTTCTCCTTTATTTGGATTTGCCTGGAAGAGTCATGGACCTATAACCCTGACCAGGGTTTTGGCCATTTTCTCTCCCTTATTTTGGGTTTTCTGTTCTCCTGCAGCTTATTTGGCTATTAGACATGTGTTTCAACAGCCTAAACTAGAACTAAGTATAACATGATAATGCCCCAAAAGTAGAGTGTTGGGGATGGAGAAGACAGATGCAAATAATAATAACCTTAATGATAAATTAGTGGTGTATAAGTATAACAGACACATCTAAACTGAGTTAATGTGGAGACAAGATAGAGAGATGATGCCTCCAGGCTTGAAGCCCATCCAGCCAGTTTCTGTTGCAAAAAAAGTCCTCAGTCAAGTTAAATGAAGGAATGAAAATGAGATGAGAAGAGAGATGGTAGCACCAATTCTCCTCCTTCTTCTCTTCTAGTCTTAACATTCTGCACCCCATTCCTTGTTATTTATTTTCAAGGAAAACTTGAAGTAATTTTGAATAGCCAAGTTTTCTTCGCTTACCATACACATTAGGGTATGACCCTGGGCAGCCCAGGACAATAGCTCTGAATCCCGTGCTTTCCAGTGCCTTAGAGAAACACACACTGGATCACCATGGATACGATGGCAAAACAGCAGGATTGAGAGCAGGTCCAGACTGCCATAGTCTCAAGGCTCTGCTTCTAAGATGTGCAGAATCACACAGGGAAACACTATGGGACCCTAAGGCTTCATGATACTCCTGACCGGGAAGCCAAACTCTCCTCCTCATCAGACTCAGGTCACTTCCTGTAGCCACTCTCGGCATTCCAGTCCAATTCCCACTACAGAAGCACACCTCACTAGAGCAACAGAGAACTTAGCCCTTCCCAGAACACAAGAATCGGAGGACAAGTTCACTCCTCAGATGTGTGGATCTAAGGCAAAACATTGTCTGTGCACCCCTCAATGCACACTCCTCACCACCATCTCATTTTTTATTTTGGTGTGTCTCAAAGAAAAATTTAACCTCAATGGCACCTGTGAAGAAGAAGAAAAGTCACAAGTGGAAGGAGTGGACGTAGGAAAAAATTGGAATAGAAATGGAAGCTCATAGATGCATGAATGAACCCTAAATTAATTTTCACATTAGCTGGAGCACCATGCATTTATAGAGTTACAACCCATCCACCAGCAGCAACATGGGGCTCCACTGCCTCCCCAGGGTAAAAACATCTATTTACCATGACAAAAAGATCTATCTCAAACAAGGAGCTAGTTTGGATGTTAGTCACTTCCAAATATCAGTTTGATAGCATTACAATGGACTAAGTGTTGATTTCAGCTCATTGGTAAACCCAACACTTCATAGAGTCATTTGAAACAGAAAAATTAAGCAGATAAATGTTGGGATAGAAAAAAATATTAACAAAACTTCAAGTGGGAAATGCATTTATTAAATTAATTGTGTAGGAAAATGATAGAAATGGTAGGAAGAGAGAAAGGACATTTCCCTAGACACAAAATGTCTTAGAGGCCTGGAGCAGGACACTGAAGCCTAAAATAACTCTCGATTCCTTAGGTTCCATGTCTTTTAGCAGAAGCTAACTTTTCTGGCTCAGAGTGTATAACTGAACTCCAGTGTGAAATATTGAAAGAAAATGACTACAGAGGACCTATTTAGACCTTCCTGGCAAGAGCCAGGTTAGAGGAGAGGAGGGAAAGGGCTGTTTATCTTGACAGAGGATTTCCTTACCAGAACATGGAAAACATTCTTTTTGTCAAATATGGTTAATAGTCACCCAGTAACACAAAGAGTAGTTTCAGTAGCTTAACATCAACATGGGGTGACTGGGAAAGCTGACCGTACCCCAGCAGATGGAACATGTGCTAACTCACAGCCATGTCTTGGATGGGAACAGTGTTGTTGATGAGTGCATAGGAAAAATATCATTACCTAGTACATTTTCCACCAAGGAAAATGTTGTCACCTACTTAGTAGGTAATGTAGACATGCCCAACCAAAAATGAGGCAAGCAGCAATATTAACACATCCTCAGAATGCCTTGAAAGACCCGGCTGCCTTTTCAAATAGGAAGAACAGAGGATGCCCTCACACGTACAACTTCCCCATTCTGATGGGAATGACTGACTTTTTGCAGCATTGCAACCAACTCCCTCGCTAAGCTCTGTGGGTATTTCCCCTGGAGGTTGAGGCCTCTGAACAGAACATCTGTGATGAGAACAGTACGGAGTAATGGAAACATCTTGGATTTTAGATTTGGTTATGTAGCTTCTAGCCCTGAGTCTATCACTAACTGGGTTTCCTGAAACAATTCAGAGTCTCTCTGGGCCACAATTTCCTAAAAACCTTCTCAATTCCAACACGTAAAAAGACAGCCACAGAGACAGAAACCCTCTTAAAGGTTATGCATATTAGAGATAAAGCCCTGAGCTAACCCTCTAGTTTCAAGTCAAATATCAATATTAAGGTTTGGTTTTGTTTTCAAAGACATCCAACATTTTTGTTTCATTCTTCAGGTTTCAGAATTAGCTCAAGGAACTTTTATATGTGGTTCATCGTATTTGCTCTTTCCTCCATCCACATCTCTTAAGGCACAGTTTTCTGTATCTTCTCTCTACATGACCCCAAATTAAATAAATAAATAAATATGAATTTTGTTCTCAAATTATTTGACATTCTAATTATCTAAAATGCTCTTCTTTTATACCTGAGGTTTTTTTTTTTCTTTTTTAAAAAGGGTCATTACTACTTCTTACTTGAGAATTATGTAAATTTGGGGGGAGATTTTATATTTTTTTATGCAAATAAGAATAAGAATATTATGATGTGTGTAGTGTGCTTATTTCCCTGAGAATCTGAGCAATTATTAGTTCATTTTGAGTTTTTTCATTCAAATAACAAAAGCTGGAAGCACTAAACTCTAAAACCAGAAAAGTACTTGGGAATATCATGTGCTTGTGTTTGGTTTAGTAGATTGCAATATGGTCAATATACTTTGTATCTGTTCCCATCAAGAGACTCAGTCTATATCCCCATCTCTAAAATCTAGCCATCTGTCTTGCTCTCGCAAATAAAAGGCAGCAGAAGTGCTATTTGGCCACTTCTCATGGGAACTTCTCAGCTTTGTCCTCTAGAGGTCTTGTAGATACTGTCTGATGCTTTAAGAATCCTGCCACCACCTGAACAAGCCCCTAATAGCTTACTGAAAGATGAGAGACCTTTGGCAGTCACTCCCTCACCTCAGCCTCTAACCAACCAACTACCAATCAAGTGAATGAAGCTATTGGGATTGGACAGCACAAGCTGACCCACAAAATGACCACGCACTCACAAGCAAGCCCAGCCAAGACCAGCTGAGCTCAAATCAGACCAAAGGAACCACCTAGCAGAATCATAAGCTAACCAAATGGTTGTTGTTTGAAGCCATTTGATTTTGGGATTGTTTCTTATGCAGCAAATACTAACTGATACACCCAGTTTGTTTTTAACAAAGGCTAATCTAAGCATCATTCTGCATTATGTTTTATTTATTTATTTAGAGATAGGGTCTTGCTATCTGGGCAATAGCCCAGCGTGGTCTTGAAATGCTGATCTCAAGCCAGCCTCCTACCTCAACCTCCTGCAGTATAAGATTACAGAGAAGTCACCACACCCAGCCTGCATTATGTTTTAGATAATATAAAGTAGTTACTGTTCTCAGTAACCCCCTTTTATCTTGCCTTTTCTTTGCCCTCAGCACACACCACTCTCTCCAGATACTGCCATTTTCTGCCATCCTCAGTATTCCTGTCCCAAGAGAAACTATTTAATAAAATCGATTTGAGCAAATACATGAACAGAAAGAGCATTTTCAGATGCATTATCTCATTATATTTCATTTTATTTTCACAACAACCCATGAAGTGATAAACATCATTCCCATTTTACAGATAAGGAAACCGCAGCTCAGAAAGGAAAAAGCTTGTCCATGGCCACTAAACTAGTAAGCAGTCTCTCACCTCCAAACCTTATATTTCCCTACCCACCACACCTCCACCTCAAGTTTCTCTCCATCTAAGATACTGGCATTTCAAAAGAAAAGAATTTGCATTCCTGGAGGAGAGGCTCCTTGCCACCAACCCTATTGAAAATTCATACATTAATAGTAGATTACAGAAAACATTTTGGAGAGGTCATTCCTGATGTTCCTCAAATTACAATTTATATTCCTCAAATGTAAAAGAGTGCAAGCTCCTCCTCTGTCAGAGACCCAAAGAAAGGAATCCATTTAAGCAGTATGTCCTTTAGTTACAGACTCAGAATATGATTGTGCACCACTGTTTGACTGAAGGATAACTTAAGGACATTTCTTTAAGGATGTCATTATTGCCTCCATTTAATGACTGTTAGCCTAAGCCTGTGGTTCTCAAAGGGTGGATCTAGGACCAACAGCATCAGCTCCACCTGGAAACTGTTGAAACTACAAGTTCTAAGGCCCCACCCCAGGCCCACTGAATCAAACCTCTGGAGATGGGGTTGAGCTATGTGTTTTTTAACAAGCCCTCCACATTACTAGGATGCATACTTAGAAGTGAGGAGTGAGAACTCCATGACAATTGCTCAATCCACTGACTTCGTAGAGTAGGGGCTGGTAAACTGCAGCCCGTGGGCCAAGTCCAGCCAGCCACCTGTTTTTTGTAAATAAAGTTTTATTGGAACACAGAAGTCAGTTTGCTTCCATATTGCTTATGACTGCTTCCACACCACAAGAGCAAAGTTAAGAAGTTGAGACTGAGACCATATGGTCCACAAAACCAAAAATAGTTACAATCTGGCCCTTTACAGAAAGAGTTTATCAACTGCTGTCCTGGGGGTTGACTACATTCAGGTGCAATGGATAAGAACATAGGTTTTATATTCAGACAATATAAGGTTTAATACCAATCTTCACCATTTACTAAGTGGGCTACCATGAGAAGTTTCTTAATTGCTCTAAGTAGGACTGCATTTCTTCCTCCTCTATACACTGGAGACAGTAAACTTGTAAGGTTATTGAAAAGATGAAATGATATTGTGTATATGAAGTGCTGAACAAGGAACATACTGCAGATTCAATGAGTGGCTTTGCACTCATCTCTGTAAATAAATACAGTGTCTATCTATCTCCTTAAGGCATCATGTGAACAACTGGAAAGCTGTGCATTTGGAGTGGATGCTAGGATGCACCCACCTCAGATCCCCTTCAATAAAGGACTGGTAGTCCCAGCTGCAGTCAGCATCCACAGAAGCCTTCAGCTCCCAGGGCCTGCAGGAGTGGCCTCAGAGGCCTCAGTCATGCCCTTCCTGATTGACTGGGAAGGAGCATAAAAGCCTGACCATCTTAGCTCCAGTCAGAACTCTGAGGTTCATTTGAGCTCCAGAGTCCCCTGCGGGGTTGACTGAGGCTGCAACTCAACTTCTTTCCTGCCCACTCCTGCCCCCATCCAACAGGTGTTGCTTCCATCCCGAGGACTCTCCCCAGTGAACATGCTGCATGCCAAGGTCTGCCCTCTTAGTGAGCCCAACCATGACATCTCAAGACTTGGAGAAAATGTCCAGAACTGCCTGACATAAAATACCATGATATTCCCATGGCAATAAGCCTCGAAGATGAAGGTCTAGGCAAGTGGGGAGAGGTTTTTGAGAATTTCCACTGGAGGGTGCTGTCTTTAGTGGACAAAGTTATATTTCCATGGTGGCAGTAGTTGCAATAAGAAAAACCTGAGTTCCCTGGTGCACCGATTACAGAGATGTTTAAACTCATCTTTATAGCTCAGTGCCCTGGGCAGCTACCCAGCTGGCCTATCCCATAACCCATCTCTGATTCCAAAAGCTCCTTCAAATCTTGGTAGATAGGAAACAGGGCATCAAAATGACACCTAAGTCCAGCCCAAGGAAAACACTAGGTTGTTGCAGAGAAGTAGCAACCAGGGTAGATGCTGAGTAAAGACCCTCTGATGTGTAACCAGGCTTATCCCCAGAAAGGACCATCACACTAGTGCCCACCTGGGTGGACTTTCGGTAGACGATCTCCATTTTAAAAAAGAAGAAAAAGAAGGAGAAGAAGAGGAAAAAGGAAGAGGAGTACCAGGAGAAGGAAAAGAAGAAGAAATGGAGACAAGGAAGAAAAAAAGAAGGAAAAGAGGAAGGAACTAGGAAGGGAAGGTGGGGAAAAGGAAGAAAGGGGAAAGGTAGGGAAGGAGGGAGAGAAGACGTGAGGGAATGGGGAGAGAGGAAAAAAAGTAGAGCTTCTATTCATAACGGTCAAACTATCAAAATGCCCATCAACAACAGAATGTAAACTTAATCAAGCTGTACACTTAGGATATATCCATGGCCACTTTTCTGTATTGTGTTATATATCAACTGAAACTGCTAAAAGAAGAGTTCTCACTGGCTCCGTATGCCCCAAAAACAGCAAGTAAAAGCTGAGGCTTACAGAAATTAATCCTGAAATTAGACCTCCAGGATAATTCATGGGGTAAAAAGAAAACAGAAAAATGCTTCAAAAACACCTAATTGAAGCCTGGTGACTTTGTCTACAAAGAAACACACTATTTTCATCACTAGAAGTAAGCTTTTATTCCAGATTCTTTCAATATGCACATTTGCAAAACTGTGGCTTATTTCTCCAAAGGCCTTACTAAATGCCCCACTGTTTACTAAAGAGCCAGTCTTGAAGAGCAAGGGAAAGTTTGCAAGCTGCTAATGAGGGCTTAGCACCCTGGGAAGGACAAATAGCTCCACTCAGCAGCTCCACAGAGGGAAATGAGCCCCTGTGCCTGACAGGTGCCAGCCAGGAAGTACAGTCCTGCATTGATTGCTAGGTAGCTAGAGCAGAAGGAGGTCTGGGTGAATTATCATTTCATTGACTCAGTGCAAAAGGTATGCTGAGCTTAGGTCACTGGGTTCTCCACAAGCCAAGGCAGATAATAAGAAAACAACACACCATAGTAACAGCTTGATTATAACTGCTCTATGCCACTTTTCCTTTTGACTTAAGGGAAATTGTCTTTGCAGGGAAATTAAGGGGAAGGGACACAAGGAAGACTGAGTCCCATTTATTTGCTTGTTTCACACATTCAGCTAACAAAATTTTTATCAAGTACCAACTTTGCACCAGACACGCCTATAAATGCTGCATTTGCAACACTGAACAAGATCTTCAAAGTCCTTTCCCACGTGGAGTTGATATTCTGGTGGGTGAAACCAAAACACAAATAATCAAATAAATACCTAGTATAACATCAGGTGGGAATAAGAGATAGATCTGGTTGGGAGCTGTTGCTTTACAAAAGGGTGTCTCATAAATCTCTCTCAAAGGAGGGAGCATTTGCTATATAGGCCAGAATAATACATCCCTATTTTTTCTTACATTATTGAAAATTATTGGAAGGCTATAAGCAATGGAACGATATCATCTGATTATGCTTGTGAAGACTCACTCTGGCTGCCTGTAGATGCATTTTAGGACAAGAGTAGAAGCCTAGAGCTATGGGGAAAAGAGATGGTAGAGATCAGAGAAGTATATACAGATTTGCAATGTTTTAGAGGCTGAAGCAAAACGATCACTAACAGCTTGAGTAGAGGTTTTGAGGGAGAGAAGGAAATCAAGGAGAATGGTCACTTTTTGGCTTGAGCTGAAGTGATTAGCGGTGCCATTTACTAGAACATTCCTGCCTCTTGATCCCCATGATAAAAAGAACCTTTCGTCTATGGAATGTCTCTGTCTCTACTGTCTAGAGAAGACAGAACTGGCTTGGACATATTCCTAAGAAGCAAGAAATGGCAGCCTCGTTATTTTATTTCAGCCCTTGTAGGCTGTAACTTTGGGAGCACACAATTCATAAATAAATTCCAAGTACCTTATTTATCTCTTTTTTTCCACTTGATTGAAATCCTGGGCATTTACTTCTACTAGGATGATGAATTTGGCTAGAACTTTGTCACATTAATTCAAGACTAATATGGTGTTATCTAGTACAAGAAACAGATGAGAAATCATTCCTGTAGGACTGAAGCTCAGACACGGCGCAAAGGAAACACATGAGACATAAGGAAATCATTGGAACACAGACATTAGACAGTCTTGTGCTGAATTAGACAATGTCTTAGTTCACCCAAAATGTAGTATTTATAGGCATGGCAAGGAATTGGGAATTAACTTGGGCCCACAGTGGTTGTGTTTCAAAGGCGAATTTTCTTAGCACCATTCAAGAGCTCTGAACTTTGCATAAGCAACTAATCAACCTAGGAAAAGCATCCAGCCAACAAGTATTTTTTGAGACATTTTTGTCTTCCAAGTACCAAGAAGAGTACAGTGGGGATCCAAATAAACCAGCTCAGCTCCTTGATGAACCAGGGGTCTAAAGGGAAAGTTAGCACTGGCAAGGTGATTCTAAATCATGAAATACTTGCAAGGAGAAGTACAGAATACTATGGGAGCGCATACCAGGAGACCAACCCAGTACAGGGAGTCGTGCTGAGATAGGACAGGTGTCAACAAGGCAAAGAGAAAGCAGACACCTCAAATAGAGCCAACAGTCAGGAAGCGGAAAAGAGTGTGGCGAGGAACTCTGAGGAGTGGGGCATAGTTATCTAGAGGAGAGGGCTTAGGAGAGAAGGAAGGACAAAGAGGCAGGAGAGGCCAGCAAGAGCGGGATCAGGTGGCTAAGGCCTGATAAACCACACCTGTTGTTTATTCTAAAAGCAGTAAGAAGCCACTAAGTGGTCATAAGTAGAGGAATCAAGGGCTGGGTTTTTAAAGATCACTCTAGCAGCAGGATAGGAAGGGATGGCCTAGGACAAGTGTGTTCATGGCAAGAGAGGGAGGAGGCTTGATGAGGCAGGAGCAGGGGTGGGGAACTGCAAGAGTTGCTTGGGCAGTAGCATGATGGATAGGCGTGTGCCACGCACAGAGCGGGGCAGAGGTGGGAGCTGTGGCAGGCAAGGAGGCGGCAGGGTCACCAGGATTCCCGGGTTTCAAGCCGGAGCATTTTACTAACATGGAAAACTCCAGAAGTTTGCATGAGTCTGTCCATTCAGTTCCAGTTTCCACCCTAGGTAATAAGAATGCAGTCTAGAAGGAAATGTAGAATGAAAGTCGAAGGCACCAAAGGAACAAAGAGAGGATCCAAGAGCCTAATAGAAACAGAAAGTAAGAGAGAAGGGAAAACATGTAACCAAAAACATATATAATTAAGCCCCCCGCAACACCCCCGCCACCTGACAAAAGGAGAGGAATTGACAGCATATAGGACTCAGTAGGGTTGAGAGAAGCAAGTGCAGCAACTGCCTGGCCTGTGATTTCTGGATGGCTAGAAGGTACAGAGTTATTCTAGCTTGGGGCCCACAAAGATAAGGCAAAGGCCAGTAGAGAAAAAAAGGTATCAACTGTGTGGAGATGGAAAGGAATCTTCCACCCCATGGAGTGAAGTCTTAAACCATGCATGAGAAGGCTGGATATAGAAGCCATAACACCACATTTGTACCCTCTCTTGCCCATTGTTGGACAGAAATGAAAATATCAATGATTGGCCCTGAAATGAAAAGGTTTTGTAAAAAAGGATGGTGTCCAGGGAATCTCAGTGCACAGTTAAAGGCTTCTTGTTTAATGGCTGACATGTAAGATGTCTAATATTTTCTGCTCACTTAACCCCTTATTCTGAGAATGGACCGATTGTCCAAGATTGCAGACATGCTCGGGAGTGCTGGCAAAGGGCTAAAATATGTCTTCTGTAAGACTCCATGGAACTATTTCCCAGGAGAATTCATGAAAAATGTTACAGATGATGTGTTACACCTCGAATGAACCTCTTTGTCCCACAAGTGTGTTTCTCTACTGCTTTGGAGAATCTCCCAGATGGAGAGAAAATGGGAATTAATTTATTCCAAGAAACCCTATTGTTTAATGACACATACAGTAAGAGATCAAGAATCACAATCACCCAAACCATGCAAGCAATGGCAAGTGCTCAAAAGAAAGATGGGGACATCCAAATGATAGGTAAAGCTTTTCAGCAAAGACACTGGAGAAGGGAACGCAATGAACTAAAACTCTGCAATGTTAACTGAGGGTTTCCCTTTGCATTTCTGAGAACGATGGAAATTCTCCCTGCCTTCCCCAACTCAAAGAGTCAGTAATATGCAGTCATTGAGTCAGGGAAGGAACATTACAGTAGGAAAATGAGAAAAAAAAAAGTTTTGAATGAAACTTTGAATATGGCTTTCCTTGTTCAGAATCACAGCCTTCATCTTTCCAGAGACTAAGATTTTGAGCTTGAATCGCCCACGTTCTAAATCCTTCAGGAAATAAAGCCCAGTTTGGTTATTTCTCTGGGTCCCAGGCAGAGAAATCAAGTGAATCCTGCTTCTCAGTTCTTAGCTGTTTATTGCCAGCATCAGCCTGTGCAAAACTCCTCTCTGGTTTTATTTTTTCCCCTTTTATCCCTAATCCCCACTCTATTCCCTAGAGTCCTGCAGGTGACCCACTCTGGAGGGTCTGTTTATCCCTAAATATGCATATGTCCTCGTAAAATATCCAGAGCCATTACGTATATGTTTAATTAATTACTCATAAATTAAGTTATCAATAATAATCTATCCACATTGCCATGTTTACATCTATATTGTGGCTGCTCTCTGCAACCACACACACACAAAAATAAACACTCAGGGCATCAGATTTATACAACAAACAAGATTGGGGATAAAAATGAATTATGAGCTATGAGCCAGATTGTCTTGTCCCAGATAGGACATCCCTTCTGTGTGCTACCAGTGCCTTTCTCTGTTCTGGGAGAAGGGAACACAAGAATCCAAGGGGAAGAAAACAGTTAAGACATCAATGAGAGTCCTGAGAGAGAAGCTCCTTGCCCTGTCTCCAAGAGCAAGACCGGGGGGTTCACAAGAGAATTCCAGGTAGGTCCAGAGAATGAGAGGTCCTTTTCCATGTATGAAGTTTGTGAAAAAGGAGCAAGACCTCAAAGTTTTCTCATGCCTCACTCAGTATAGCAATGGGAAGAATGTCTGCATGCGATGCCTTGGACCCCCTGAGCCCCAATGTCCATGCAGGATGCAGCCTGCTGGGACTTTGCCTTCACTGGGCCAGCCTTGCAGGTTGGGTGGGGCGGGCAGATGTAGCATCAAACACCTGACAATGACCCTGGCCCAGCGGCTTCGTGCCTATGGTGTCTTGGCTCTCTGTAGCCCCCAGGATGAGGATGAAGCCACAGGGAAAAAGGGAAAGACCATGAATTCACAGAAATTTAGTTTCTAACATCCAGCAGAATGGGGAGTCAGTAAAAATTAGGTAATAGAAATATGAAAAGGTTACATTTTGTGCACAACTGATTTGTTTTGTACCTACTACACACCTCCCTCCTTCCCCGGGATCATGGGGTTTTTTGTTTTAATTAGAAAATTCAAAAATATTCTAAATCTGGAACAGTGCAGGTCCTAGAAGTTCTGGATACGTGATCTTCTCTATACCATAAAATATAAGTTTAAAGGAAGTAATTCTCTTCCTCAAAAAACTAAAGACAGAACTACCATTTCATCCAGCAATCGCACCACTGGGTGTTTATCCAAAAGACAGGAAATCAGTATATCAGAGATACTTGCACCCCCATGTTTATTGTAGTACTATTTACAATAACCAAAATATGGAATAAACTTAAATGTTTGTCGACAGATGAATGGATAAGTGTGGTATATACACAATAGAATATTATTCCCCCATAAAAAAGAATGAAATTTTGTCATTTGCAGCAACACAGATGGAACTGGAGGTCATTATATTAAGTGAAGCAAGGCAGGCACAAAAGACAAATGTCACATGTTCTCACTCACGGAACTCACCGAGGTAGAGAGTAGAATGGTGGTTACCAGAGGCTGGGAAGGGAAGAGGGGAAAGGGAGATGAAGAGAAGGTGGCTAAAGGGCACAAAAACTCAGAAGAAATAAGTTCTAGTATTTGGAAGTACCGTAGGAAAATTATAGTTAATAATTTATGAATGTTTCAAAATAGAAGAGAAGAATTATAATGTTCCCAAAACAAAGAAAAGATAAATGTTTGAGGCGATGGATGTCCCAGTTACCCTGATTTGGTCATTACACATTGTATACAGGTATCAAAATATTACATGTACCCCAAAATTTATACAATGCTTATATATCAATAAATCAAATTAAGTTAAATAAACAGGAAGCACCAGGAGGAACTCCTGATGCATTTTATGCTTAAAACAAAAAATCCTAGGTCTTTCCATAGATAAACCTAAGAATGATGATAAATATGGTGGAAACAAGGTCTCTTGGTGCTCCAAATATCGTTTCCCAAAACAAAGGAACAGGACATCCCAGAGTAATGGCTGGCTCTGGGCCTGAAACAGGGTATGTAGAAGAGGGACCTTCAATGCACCGTCACACTGGAAAGCAAGGAAGCCATCAAAGACAGCCAGAGTGCTTCAAAGGACTCAGAAATCAACTTATGAGGCCCCACTGGTCAAGGATGGCACAAGGTGAGCATGAGTAAGGACACTAACTATAACAGATGGAAACATACCAAATAGATTTCATCCAAAATTTCACAACAACACTGAAAAATCATTGATTGCCTTTGGAGAAGACTAGTAAACCAATTTGTTATTTTGAGAACTGATGAGTAAAGAGAAAGAGTCAAGCACATACCCTGCATTTCCTACACAAAGAGAAAAACCAGACATTATGTCCCCCACAGAAGAACCAACCCCACCTGTAAAATAACTTGGCTGAAAAGTGTGAACCTTAGTCCATTTGAGCATTTGGATCTAATACCAGCTCTTAGGAAATCCAGGTAACAGAAGAACATGTTAAATGATACCACAGGTGTCTACAACTGGGGAAGCATCAGCAAAATACAAACTAGGGGGAGCCCTTAAGGTTGAAAGGTAAAGAGCAAGGGAAAACATAGATTAAAAAAGACGTAAGAGGCATGTTAGCAAATCACAGTATATGGGTCTTAGTTGATACTTTTTCAAATAAATAAAAGGTTAAAAATTACAGTACAATCAGGGAAATGTAAACACTCGCTGGATACTTAGTGATGTTGAGGGAATATTAAAGTGAGATAATATTGTATTTTTATTTAAAATGGGGAGCCTATGTCTTTAGAAATATGTTTAGATAAAATATGATGCTTGAGATTTGCCTCAAAATTACCTGGAGGGGAGGTGCTATGTGTTGCTTCTGTGTTGCTGCTCAAATCTCATGTCAAATTGTAACCCCCAGTGTTGGAGATGGGGCCTGGTGGGAGGTGATTGGATCATGGGGACAGATTTTCCCCTTGGTACTGTCCTAGAGATAGTGAGTTCTCATGAGATCTGGTTATTTAAAAGTGTGTGGTACCTCCCCCACTTCCCTTCTTCCTCCTGCTCTGGCCACGTGAGATATCTCACTCCCCCTTTGCCTTCTGCCATGATTGGAAGCTTCCAGAGGCCCCTCCAGAAGCAGAAGTTGCTATGCTTCCTGTACAACCTGCAGAACTGAGTCAATTAAACTTCTTTTGTTTATAGATTACCCAGTCTCAGGTATTTCTTTATAGCAATGTGAGAACAGACTAATACAGGAGGTGCTGGAGGTACAGAGAATATGAGATTGTCCGTAAGTTGGTTGTTGTTAAAGCAAATTGGTGGAAACATGGGAGCTCATTATACTGTACTGTTGTACATAAGTATTTGAATTTTTCCATAATAAAAAAGTTTGTGCAAAAAAAGATTTTTTAGTATGGGAAGTCATTTTTCAAGTTACAAGATAATCACTCTTACTCTCCTGAGTGAAGAAGCTATATTAGTCAGGGTCCTCCAAAGAAAGAGAAGCAGTAGAAATACAGAGTTATACAAAAGGGATTTATTATAGGAATCAGCTCATGTGATTATGGAGACCAAGAAGTCCACCACCTGCTGTCTGCAAGCTGGAGACTCAGGAAATCCGGTGGTACAAATCAATTTGAATCCAAAGCCCGAGAATCAGGAGTCCTGATGTCCAAAAAGCAGGAGAAGATGAGATGTTCCAGCTCAAAAAGAAAGATTGAATTCACCCTTCCTCTACCTTTTCATAATATTTGAGCCCTCAACAGGTTGATAATCCCCACCCATATCAATGACGACAATCTTCTTTACCCTGTCTACTAATTCAAATACTGATCTCTTCCAGAACACCCTCATAGACACACTCAGAAATAATTTTTTATCAGCTATCTGGGTATCCCTTAACCCAGTCAAGTTGACATATAAAATTAACCATCACAGAAGCCTAATGAAAACACGAGGGAGACACATCCTTGGTTGCTCTGTGTGTTCTATAACCAAGGCTGTTTGGGGGGTCTGAGGCAGGAACCCCACTTCAAAGCTTTGCTGTCAGAACTACAAGACCCAGACACATCCAAAAGTCAGCTCTGACTACCAACCTTCTTCCATGACAGCCAGGGTCAGATTTAGCAAGGATGACAGTCCAGGGAGGTTATTTCTTATAGTAACAATTTTTTTTTTGTTAAGAAACTGCAATATATATAGTCTGCTCACTCATATATATATATATATATATATTATTTATCAAAATAGTAATATTTTATTAAGTTTTAAAAATTAAATCTCTGATCTCTGAGTGACATGTAAATTCCTAGGTCTAATAGATAAGGATTGCAGAATAAAGTATAGTGGAACTTCTTTTTTAATCCAAAAGAAAACAATTAAGAAGTAAATATCAACCAAAAGTCAAAGGAGAAAAGAATAAGCCCTAAGTTCATGGATAGAACTTATATTTTCTTCAACCATATCATCAGGGTATAAAAAGATTGATGAGCAGCTTAACGTCTACTGAGAAGAAAAATAATTGGAAAGTTCTTGAGTTATACATATGTTTGCTCTTCCATTCTCAACTTTCATTGGCTTTTTACCAAATTCCAGGGAACCATACCTTGGTAGCATCTCCTTAAATTAGTGAAAAGAAATATAAGACAGACTATTTGAAAATTAAAATAAATAAGAGCAAAGTCTGTCTTATGCATTTGGTGAGTAGGTTTATGGAATTCAGTATTCCCAGGAGGAGGGAGAGCTGTGAGGCCATTCGCAGATGACAGAATCATAAAGAATTATTGAGAAAGATTTTGACTGGGCCAGTCTTTGTCCTGAGTTTGATATCATAGCCTCCAAGAAAAATGACATTAGACTTCACCTACAGTAACAATCTGACTATAACTTCTTCTGAGAGAGTTGGTTCTAAAGAAAGATCCAGTGCCAAATAAAGATATCATTATATATCATTCCATCACAGATAGAGTCACCTTCAATCACAGTTAGAGTCACCTTGCATCCATCCTGTCAGAAAAGATATTTCTGGAGCATCACAGACCACATTAACATGGCCAGATAAGAATATGATCCCAAGAGATTCCTCCTAACCACTCCTACCAATAACCAGTCTAATATGCTTTCCCTAAAGGGTCTTCCAACAAGGAGTTCACATGCTCCAGAAGCAGCCCATCCTGCCCATCGTAGCTCCCACAGCTCCCTGTTTCTGTTCTATTTCCAATCACTGCGCTGGACACATGAGCCCTTCTGTAGACTATCAGAGAGAGTTCAACCCCTTCTTCCAGGTGTCATTTACATCAGGCAAGAAGGCACAGCAAATGGGTCATTCACATCTAACTCCAACAAAGTACACAACAAAAAGCAGGGGTTGTCAATGGCATTTGTACGTAGAAAGTCCCTAGTATTCAGACTTGCTAATTTTTCGATAACTATTATCCACAAAATATCTACTCAAACTGTGGGGACCTTCGTTGATGTCAAAATTCTTTCTGAATGACTATGAGGTCTGCCCATATAGTTTATACCCATATAATAGTGAAGGCTCACTCTCCACATTTTCTGTGAAATTAAAAACTTTGAGAACTTGCAATCTACCAGCATTCCCAGCTGTAGGTAATAGATAGGATGTCTTATTTATTTAGTAGTCTTTATGCTAGCCATCAAATCTCTTTTTAAAAAAGAAATGCTTCTAAAACTAATATTTACTTGTTCCTCCAGAATACTTTAATTGCCTTTGTGAAATCAATGGTTCCCTTGATAATTGATAAAAGAGTCTCTCTTTTCCCTGTCCTGGCAATATCTTGCTTTAAATAACAGGACAGATCATTCTTTCACAAATATGAAAAAAAGATTTTCGGAAACAAGCTTATTTTATTAAGCCATGTTATTTAATTTTATCTGACATTTGCAAGTCATTTTTGCTAGTAAGCACTCTACATTAATACCTTGAGTTCACATAGAGTTTAACAATATGAATTTCCTATCAGAGAAAAGTACAATATATGTTTGGCAGAAGCCAAAGTCATGAAGAATTAACAGTTATCAAATCCCAAAGGGGAAACAAATTCTCCTTGCTCCTCTCTTGCCAGCTGTCATGAATCCAATTTGCACTTTCAAAATTCTGCCTGTTATCCAGATTCGGGAACGAGAGGACTAGTAACTTAGCATACTTGTGCCCAACCATACCAAATCCAAACATTTACACACAACCCAATTGTCAACAAGGTAGAAAAAGGGTATCAGCTTAAATGATTTTTATATCAAACATATCTAGAATGTACCACAGAGTAAGTTATTTTCATACGCTTAAGTAGATGTGACAAAAACCAATCTCAAATTATAAATTAAATGGATTCCTGAAAAACTGTACTACATGAAAATCTACTTTCCCATTGACATTATTTTACTTTATTTTGAGATGAGGTCTCATTCTGTCACCCAAGCTGGAGTGCAGTGGCATGATCTCGGCTCACTGCAACCTCCAACTCTCAGACTCAGGCAATCCTCCCATCTCAGCCTCCCGAGTAGCTGGGAACATACGCATGTGACACCACGCACAGCTAATTTTTGTTTTTTGTTTTGTTGTTGGTGGTGGTTGTGGTGGTGGTGGTGGTGGTGGTTGTTGTGATTAGAGTCAGGGTTTCGCCATGTTACCGAGGCTGGTCTCGAACTCCAGAGCTCAGGCGATCCACCCGCCTTGGCCTCCCAAAGTGCTAGGATTACAGGTGGGAGGCACCCCACCTGGCCCGTTGACATGTATTTTTAAATACATAAAACAAGATTCAAAGTTTTAAAATGCAGGAATCAAGTAGTAATACAAACAGCAAATATCAAACAATCATAGATTTTAAGGAAGAGTGTTCTTTCTTATAAGCATAACTCATGTGAAAATACACTTTGTGCGGGCCTTCAAATCTCCACAACTTTTCTGGGCCTTCAGAAACACAGTTTCATCTGCATAGAGCCACGCCCACATGGGAAATTCCTACTCAACCATAAAGGCACAATCCAAATATCACTGCATCTACAGATCCAGGTTTTCCTGCCCTGTGATCCCTTAAGAAAAAAATGTCAACACCTTTCCATGAACCCCAAGGCAGAATGAGGGCTTTCCTTTCTCTGCTGGCCCCTGAGAATTCCTCCTTGGTAGCCCTGAGCACAAGCACAGGTTGTTGTCATCATTGCTGAAAGCTGTTATCTTTCAGGACCATGTATACCCTTCGGGAGGAGATATATAATGCACTTTGGGGCTCAGTGCCTACATCCGTGCCTGGCATCTCACTGGTGCTAAGAAAACACTTATAAAATGAGTGACCAAAGAAAATGAAGAAATTAAATGTTAAATGGTATCTTGAATTCTTAAAAGCTTATCATAGATACCCCATAAATTGGCCTCAATGGCCAATTCAGAAACATTTCCAGTTAGCAGGTTCCTTAGATCTCCTGGCATCAATACAGGGGGGTATTTTTAGTTTGGTCGCTCTTAGTAAACCCTGAGCTCTCTGATTTCAGAAAGGATCCACAGACTTTCAAGACCCTGAGGTGCTCATCAGTTTACTTCAGGGTGACTCAACAAGAAGCTAGAGCCCAGGGACACCCCACTTAAGAATATCTTAATTGGCAGGCTTTTTAAACTGCTCTCTCAGCTGATTAATGAGTACTACCAGAGGGATTACGTAATTTACAGAGCAGGAACAGCTCTGGAACTGAAGGTTGCCAATTAAAGGTATGTGCAACATCCCAACAGCAAATTCAGAAAGGCACGGTGGCTCATGCCTATAATCCAAGCACTTTGGGAAGCCCAGGCTGAAGGATTGCTTGAGCCCAGGAGTTCAAGACCAGCCTGTATAACATAGTCAAACCCCAACTCTATAAAAAATATTTTTTAAAAAACACTAGCCAGACATGGTGGCATGTGCCTGTAGTGCCAGCTACTTGGGAAGATCTCTTGAGCCAAAGAGGACAAGGCTGCAGTGAGCCGTGATTGTGCCACTGCACCCCAACAGCAAATTCTAAAGAAATGCAAAGAAGACTGCATATCAAGGGCCAACATATCCTCCCAAGCAGGCCATGTGGTGCCCACGTCACATGCTCATGCTGGGGGAGCTCTCCCCTGCAGTCTTTAGAGAGCTGTTTAGACAGATGGCAGAGCATGTACCAGCTTTTAGAGTCTCCCTGATAAAGAGCTTAGGGTTAATATCTACAGGACTGACATAGTTCTTAAGCTCCACAACTCTCAAGGAACAAAAGAAACCTTAGGATATCAAAGGGCTGTTAGGTGTTCTGAGGCAGAGCAGTGAGTCAGGTAGTGGGCAAAACTAGCCAAGGAAAATGACCCACAATGCTTTTCTGTAGGCTTATATCATGGAAAATTAAAATCCACTTAAAGCTACACCGTGTATTGATGGAATTCCAACCAACATAACAACAGAGGTTCAATGTTTTCAATAGGTGAAGACAAGATAAGGCCATACTGGAAATAAATTACCAGCAGGCCTCACAAGGGGGTGGGAAATTGGAAAATTCTCTAATGAATATTAGATGGCAGACAGAGAAGGTATTTTTCCTTTTGCATATTTTAGTTTGCAAATTATGAACCTAAAAGCTTGATAACCTAGAGTCCATATTCTGCCTGTCAACCTTCAGCCTACAAAAGGGCTGTTATATTATCCAACATTCTGGTATCTGCTTAATGCAACCACCATAACTCATAGAGGATGAAGTCACAGATTGGCTTGAACTGAAACAACCTCAGGAAGGTATAACATAAGACAGGCACATGAGGTACTCAGTTGCTAAAAGCTCTTGACGTCGGTGGGTGCCCTTCCTGGACAGTCAAGTATGCAACTGAAGCACAACATTTTTCTAGTACCCTTAGAATAACTATGTGGCAAAACTTGTTTACAGAATTTATTCCAATATATCTTAAGAATTCCTAATTCAGCTGAATCAAAAGTTCAATTGCTCTTTCTTCTGACTTTCTGCCTCTATAGTCATATTTTGCTATCAATCTGTTTTCATTTATTCAAACTGCTATACAGCTCTGCAGTGTTCACCATTGCCAAGAATTACTGCCACTTTATTTATTTATTTATTTACTGAGACGAAGTCCTGCTCTGTCGCCCAGGCTGGAGTGCAGTGGCATGATCTCGACTCACTGCAATCTCCGCCTACTGGAGCTCAAGCGATTTTCTCTTGCCTCAGCCTCCCCAGTAGCTGGGATTACAGGCACACACTACCATGCCCAGCTAATTCTTTTGTATTTTTAGTAGAGTCAGGGTTTTACCATGTTGGCCAGGCTGATCTTGAACTCCCAACCTCAGGTGATCCACCCGCCTCAGCCTCCCAAAGTGCTGGGACTACAGGCATGACCCACTGCACCTAGCCTATTGCCACTTTCTAATAGCAAGGTCCAGATTTTGAAAATCTGAAGAGTTTACGGTACCTGTGGAAGCACTCAACAAAGTCGGTACCAAAGAGATGTTTACAGCTGCTTTTATTAATTTTCTTTATTCTATGGTTTCAGCCAACGCACAGAACTAAAAACTGATATATAAGCTACTAGGTTTTGAATCTGTAATTTCTAATTATTGTTAACAAACTCTCCCAGAGAAAATTATGAAGACACATGTATTAGTCCGTTTTCATGCTGCTAGAAAGAACTGCCCAAGGCTGGGTAATTTATAAAGGAAAGAGGTTTAACCAACTCACAGTTCAGCATGGCTAGGGAGGCCTCAGGAAACTTACAATCATGGTGGAAGTGAAGGGGAAGCAAGGCACCTTCTTCATAATGCAGCAGGAAGGAGAAGTGCCGAGCGAAGGGTCAGGGGGAGCGGGGAAGAGTCCTTATAAAACCATCAGATCTCGTGAGAACTCACTCACTATCATGAGAACAGCAGAGAGGAAACCTCCCTCATGATTCAATTACCTCCACCTGGTCCCTCCCTTGACACGTGGGGATTATGGGGATTACAAAATGAGATTTTGGTGGGGACAAAAAGTCTAATCATATCAACAGTCTTCTACTTTCATACAAAATAAACATCCATCCTTGTGTACATATGTTTGGAATTGCAGAAAGCAAATAAATTTGAGTACAACTTAAATAACATATTTCTCATGATGACAGGATTCCCAAATGTATGTAAGATGTCCTTAAATTTACTTCACCTTTAGATATATCCTTCAAAAATTTGTTTCTAGTATTTCAATCATTCCTCTTAATATTTTGTTTGCTTTCCACACATGAACACACAATTGACAAGATTTAAAGTCATGCACGCCTAAGGGTAACTCACCAAGAAATTTTCCATTTTTCCTCCAGTTGTATGAATTTTTTAACCTATACTTCTTATCACAGTTATTAGCATTTGAATATTAGCATTTTTCACTTATTTCTATAAATTAAAGCCAAAATTCTAGAAATAAACAATTGTTCAAACACTGCCTTTCAGTCAAAGATAGCAAAGTGACTACAGGTGAAAGTTCTTGTCAAAGGCAACACCGCACACATGGCTCATTCAGCAGCTGACATCCGAAGTCTGCCTTGAAATCATCAATATCTCCAAGTGTGAGTAAATTTAAATCCAGAGACCATCTGTACTTCCAGGTGATGGTAGGACAGAGTGACCCAAATCACTGGGCCCATTCTCTCCTGTAGCCACACTGGGACATTCTCAGTTACTCACAAAGACCATGCTCTCTCAAATTCCAGCTTTCACACAAGCAGCTTCCTCAGCCTAGAACAACCTTTTCCCACCCATCTTCTCCAATTTTCTTCTAGGGCATTCCTGCTCTTCAGTTCTCAGCTTAAATGTAACCTTCCATGAACCTCTACATCAGACTCTGCATCCTCCAACATCACTCTGCACCTGAGGCTCAGCAACAGTCCCAGGCTTGTAATGATGCTTGGTGGCTACCTTCCTGAAATGACCAACAGCTCTACATGCACAATCTGGAAACCCCTTTCCTCTGTCCAGCCCATTCCCATTGCCAGGCACATAACACACACCCATCTTTGAAGAAATAGATTAAATCAAGTTTAATGAAAAGCTCAGTGAACAGAATTTTTTTCTGAATTAGTAACTTTCCTTTTGTCATGCTTAAGGAGAAGAGAGAGAGAGAAAGAGAGATAGAGAGAGACATTTGTGTCTGCATCAGGGTGAAGCAATACAACTGGGCCATGGAGGTTGTTTACATGGCATTCCAGTGGGACAAGTCTTCTTTCTTACAGACAGGTTTCCAAGGCCAAGCAAAGCAAACCAAGGCATGCTTTGGCCAAACATCTGCGATATTTTGATCGTCATCCATTTCTTCACACCAACAGAGATCTGGCCTCTCTGTGTAGCAGCATCAATGTTCTCTAATATTCTGTGTTGGCCACATGCTCCCCCAAAGCCAAGGAAACAATCCTGTCTTCAGCGGGGAGCTGGAGAGTTGATTCAAATGTAAAGCAGAAAGCCCAGGTTCCAAAATGAGAGCCACAGTGAGTCCTGTGATTTTCAGTTTTGAAGAAAGGGCAATATAACAAGGACTGATTCTCTGTGATCACCAATGGCCCCTGTGTTAGTCTGTTATGCTGCTATAAAGAACTGCC
The DNA here is from genome assembly GCF_028885655.2 of Pongo abelii. Taxonomy (NCBI): domain Eukaryota; kingdom Metazoa; phylum Chordata; class Mammalia; order Primates; family Hominidae; genus Pongo; species Pongo abelii. The sequence goes on from NC_072007.2 coordinate 46,067,771, forward strand.
TGAGACTAGGTAAATTATAAAGGAAAGAGGTTTAATTGACTCACAGTTCAGGGAGGGGGCTGGGGAGACTGCAGGAAACTTACAATCATGGTGGAAGGGGAAGCAAACACATCCCTCTTCATATGGCGGCAGGAAGGAGACAAATGAGAGCGAAAGAGGGAAAAGCCCCTTATAAAACCATCAGATCTCATGAGAACTCACTATCACAAGAACAGCATGAGGGTAACTGCCCCCTTGATCCCATCACCTCCCACCAGGGCCCTCCCACAACACATGCGGATTATGGAAGCTACAATTCAAGATGAGATTTGGGTGGGGACACCTCCCAACCATACCAGCCCCTTCTCAAGTCCCAGATACACAAAGCAAACAATCAAAACCACAGGTAAGGAATTCCATATGCTTTATCTTAAACAATAAAGAAAAAATTTGAAATTTTTATTTAAATAAATATTATATTTAATTATACAAATAATTATTTATGTAATTATATTTATATTTACATATTTATATTTATATATTATATATCTATATTTATATAGTTATATATATTTCATATATAATATATAATATATAATATAGTTCATATATAATATATAATATATAATATATTATATATTACATAATATATATTAATTATATTATATATTAAAATATATATTTATATATTATATATTATATATATTTATATTTATATATTATATTATATATTTATATATTTATATTTATATATTTATTTATATTTATATATAACATATATTTATATTTATATATTTATATAATTATATATAATATACATTTATTTATATTATTTATATAATCGTATATAATATATAAATTATATTTATATAATCATATAATTATATGTATCATAAATAATAATATTTATTATTTCCCAAGTTAGAAATAAAAAAGGGAGGAGTAATAAAAGAAATACGAGGTCCAGGCAAGGTGGCTCACTCCTGTAATCCTAGCACTTTGGAGGGTGGAGTTGGGAGGATTGCTTGAGGCCAGGAGTTCAAGACCAGCCTGGGAAACAAGGCAGGACCCTGTCTCTACAGAAAACTTTAAAAATTAGCCTGCGTGGTACCATGCAACTGAAGTCTCAGCTACTTGAGAGGCTGAGGCAGGGGGATCACTTGAGCCTAGGGTTTTGAGGCTGCAGTGAGCAATGACCATACCACTATACTCCAGCCCAGGAGACAGAGCAAGACCCTCTCTAAAAAGAAAAAATAAAGAAAGAAATATAAACTTGCTTCTAAGATAATAATATTAACAATGAGCTTTTTAAACAAATATTTTTTAAAATACATCGTTCAGCAAATCCTTTTTTATCAAAATTTTTCTACTGAAAGCTAACTTGATATTGTTGCAGAGGTTCTGCAGCTTGGCTCTTTGCCTCCAATTAGGGGTCATTGTACCTTAGTCACCAGCAGGTACGGGAATACCAACAGGCCTCTGCCTCAATGCGGTAACATAAAGCAATACAGAAACAATTTTTGGCTTTGCTGCAAATGTGCATAATGGAAAGCAAATATTATTAAAAAGACAATCATTTTTAGTGATTAAAATAATCCAAGGCAGAAAAAATTTATCCCATAAGTTTCTAAGTTCTCATTTATCATCGTTTTGCTGCAAGAAGCCAGAGTAATTTTATTTTTCCTGACTTCTATTAAAAAGATCAATACATATGATTCCAAAGAGTCTCGGCTCATGAAAAGATGGAGCAGGCCTGTAATCACATATGAAAGTATTGGTTGTCATTAGCAGAAAGATTGATCTGAAAAGACAGCCGGCCCAGAGTGAAAGGACTTAAAAATTTCCATCGGACTGCCCAGCAACTTTCACCTTCCAGATAATTAAATACAGATAACAGATTACCATATTAGAGGAAAGAATTGGATTGGGGATATTCAGTGGATACCCACTGTAGCAAAGCAATACCAAATTTTTCAATAATAATTTTGTCTGATGCAAAAAAAAAATTAATGCTGCCTGACAGTACAAAGTTATTGTTCAAGGTACACTTAAGTCAAAGTTGTTGGATGAAATTCTTATAGTTACCTGTGGCTTCAGAGGCTCTAATGAATGCACATGTTCAGTTGACTTTTTAAAACGGAGTTAAGGAACATATTCAGACAAATTCCGTGGGCTTATTCCATGAACAGAGCTTCTTTCCACTGTCTTCAGTGAGTTATTGACATGACCCTTGATGATGATTGTACAAAACTCACAAGAACTGAACTCACAGCCGTGTAAAGGGCTTTCTTCACTCCATAGCTCTTCTTTCCAGAAATCTACTTATGGTATAGTAAAAATGCTAGCTATAAAACAAGATGGAATTTTTATGGGACCTTGAAAGGGCGTGGTAAACTTGGAAATTCAGAGTTGTGGTCCAAGGACATTGTAAACTAGAGGTCAGTGTTTTTAATATCTTCATCCTTGTCCTACATATGTGCAATATTGACAAACCTCAGGATGATGTTCTCATGCTCCAGAGTTGAGAGAAAAGATGCAGGAGAGGCTGAGACCAGGAGCAAGAGGGATGCTCTTAAAAAATTCTGGCCTGTACATTTTCAAGACTTCTGAATATTTCATCACTCTTCAATCCTTTTACTTACTTAGCTGCCAGCAAATGAATACCTGGGAATCTCACAGTATTCAGAACTGTTCATAATTATCAACCACTGATCATTTGTAATGACCTAAAGATTGGTATTGAAAAAAGATGCCAACATCCATTCCCTAGAACAATAATATTAAGAGTAAGTGTGCATTGCATTTGTTAAGTACCATTGTTTGTAATGGACTTCAAAAGTGTTTGAGATATTTTATATAAGTGCAATACTCTATCACACTTCTACAAATTCCTAAATGCCTTCATTATCTAAGTTTTACACAAAATCTCATTGTCATGGTATCTACTGGACACTTCACTGCATAGAAAGCAAAAGTGTTTTCCTCCATGTCTAAATTAAACAAAACATAAACACTTGTTTTTTATGAAAATATCAGAAAACGTTCATGCTTTTGGAATTTCCTGTAATAATAGTATCAGGAGTAAATTCCTCTAAATACAGAAGACAGGAATAAGACTAGCCAGAAATTATTTTTAGTTTTCCAAACTTAGTAAATTCTTCCCCATTTTAAGCTGAAAGGATTATTTTCTTTTCTTGCAACTAAGAAAACTTCTCCATTTTACTAATTAAGTCAATATTTTTAAGATAGAGAGAAATGTAATTTTTCCCATGCTTTGTGTAAGATTCTGTGTAAGTATAAATGTGCATGGTCATATTCCAGGCTGGTAATGAAGACACATCTTTTTAAAGCCAATTATCTTTTTAGGACTATCAAGATAATAATCACTGAAGGGGATTACTGCCTTAAAAGTGGAGCATGATGGTTCTCCAAGACTAGAGAGGGCTATAGAAACTGCCCATCCTGGACCTAATGAAGGGTTCTCAGAAGGTGACTCTTCAGTCATCAGACACCACAATGGACAGACAGTCTGTGATGTAGCCGTAAGTGCTCAGTGACAAGAGCATCTGTTGCCAGGTCCCTGTCCCTTCTCTGCCCTGCTCTGTCTTGTGCATGTCTTGAGGGAAGGTCTATGATATGACATCCTGGGTTGACAACGCATCCCAAGGAAGATGGCATAGCTTGTACAATGTTCCAAGACACGGGGCTCTGATTTGCACTGGGCTGGGTTGATGGCAAGGTGTATAAGTTATATCACATTCCTGTCCTCTGTGCAGAGTCTGACAAATAAAAAGTGGCTGAGGCACAAACCATGAGCTAAATAGGACCTCAAGCATTCTACTTTTCCAAACACCATGGAAATTATAGCATTAAAAAAACCAAGAGCTAGGAAAAGCTATAGTGTAGCTGTATTACTCACAGATCTCCAGAGAAACAGAAGCAATAGAGGTAGAGAGAGAAAGTGATTTAGTATAAGGACTTGGCTCACATAATTATACAGACTGACAAGCCCCAAGATCTGTAGGGTGAGTTGGGAAGCTGCAGACCCAAGACAGCCAATGGTGTAGTTCCATTCTGGGTCCAAAGGCCTGAGAACCAGGTGAGCAGGTGGTGTAAATTCCAGTGCAAAGGCTGGTAGGCTGAAGACCCAGGAAGAACCAACATTTCAGTTCAAGTCTGAAGGCAGGAAAAAGCCCATGTTCCAGCTTGACGGACAGTAGGCAAAAGAAATTCTTTCTTACTTGGGGGAGGTTCAGCCTTTTGTTCTACTCAGGCTTTTGATTAATTGGATGTGGCCCACTCACATTAGAGACAGCCATTTGCTTTACTCAGTATACCAATTTAAGTGTGACTCTCATCCAAAAACACCCTCACAGAAACACGCAGAATAATGTTAACCAAATATCTAGGCATCCCATGGACCATCACAGTAACCATGTCAAATGCTATGCAAATACTTTTCCTTTTATTTGTTTGTCTTAATACAAGCGAAACTTTTGTTTATTCCTTTTTTTATTATTCCTTTTGTCCACCTGGTTTAGTATAAACAAATATTTCTTTTGAACTTCAACAAATAAGCAATAGATGACCAGTAAAACTGCACAGAAAACTCTTTTCCTTCCAGCTAAAGCAACTTCAAAATACATTTATTTGATAAAATAAAGAATCAATAAAATTTTAATTTTAAGCAGTCAGATTCAATGCCAAGTTGTCCTGGAAAGAAATTTGATAGGAATGCATGCTCTTTCTTTTCTTTGTTCAGAAATATAAAATTAAAAGCAGAATTAATTTAATAATCATCATACTGGTTGGCTTCATGATGATAAGTTTGACTGAGAAACACACATCTAGCTTCTATTCCTTTGAAACTGCATTTTCTAACTCTATTACACCCTTGTGGAACCTCAAAGGGAGTTCTACTGACAGCAGCATTTGCATCACCTGAAAGTTTGTTAACAAATCAGCATTGTTAAAAATGCTGATCTGGGGCTCAATCCCAAGCCCACAAAATCAGAATACCTGGAGGTGGGGCATAGGAATCTGTGTTTTAAGAAGCTCTTCAGCGTGTTACTTGTATTAAATTAGCATTTTTAGTAGAGATGGGGTTGTATTGAATGTATTAATACATTCAATACTTGTATTAAATGTATTAATACATTCAATACTTGTATTAAATGTATTAATACATTCAATACTTGTATTAAATGTATTAATACATTCAATACTTGTATTAAATGTATTAATACATTCAATACTTGTATTAAATGATACTTTATCCAGTTCACAGAATCAGATATACCACGGGTTAAACCTCAATGAGAGAAACTTAGTACAATCTTCCAGGAAAAACTGAATTTACCAGCCAAGTAAGCACACACTCCAATTTGACTATTGAGAATTCTATGCTTAACTGTGTTTGCTTATTTCCTCTAAATTTTGAACAACTATATTCATTTTGATAAAGTTGGAGGAATTACAGGATATCAATGCATTGCAATATTAAAATTTCAAGTTTCATATTAAATTAATGTTAAAATAGTGCATTTGCTTTGCATTTTCCTCTACCATCTTGACATAACTACCTCTCAGAAAACATTTCAAATGGTGTCATTTCTCTATTCATATTTCTTTTTTTTTTTTTTTTTTGGGGAGACGAAGTCTTGCTCTGTTGCCCAGGCTGGAGTGCAGTGGCATGATCTCGGCTCACTGCAACCTCCACCTCCCGGGTTCAAGCAGCCTGGCTATTATCTTTTGTATTTTAGTAGATACGGGATTTCACCATGTTGCCCAGGCTGGTCTCGAACTCCTGAGCTGAGGCAATCCACCTGCCTCAGCCTCCCAAAGTGCTACGATTACAGGCATGACATATTTTCAATCAAAATTTAGGCACTGATCAATAGGAATGAGCAAGGTGTTGGCTAAGAGGGCCAGCACAGAGAAGCCCTGGATTAACAGGGTTGGCCTATTTACTGTGGATCATCTGTTAATTTTGCCTCCCCATTCCAGACTTCAAAGAGCTTCTTGCCTATTTATAGCCTTTAATCAGCCCAAACCCCCTCTTTGCAACAAATACATTGAAAGAGCCCACATTTTGAAATAGCAGAGGCCAGGTATGGGGGCTCATGCCTGTAAACCCAACACTTTGGGAGGCCGAAGCAGGTGGATCACCTGAGGTCAGGAGTTCGAGACCAGCCTGGCCAACATGGCAAAACCCCATTTCTACTAAAAATACAAAAAAATTAACCGGGTGTGGTGGTGTGCACCTGTAATCCCAGCTACTTGGGAGGCTGAAGCAGAAGAATCACTTGAACCTGGGAGGTGGAAGCTGCAGTGAGTCAAGATCGTGCCACTGCATTCCAACCTGGGCGACAGAGCGAGACTCCATCTCAAAATAAATAAATAAATATATATATAAACAAATAAATAAATAAATGAAATAGTAGAGTTTTCTTTCTCTTCCCTGGCCTCCATTCACAATGTCTTCTTCTTGCCCCTTCTACACAGCAATAATTCTCCATCAAGACATTCATCGTCTTTATGTTGGGCTCTGCTGCCTGTGGAGCCCTTCTTGCATGATGGCGCCTCCCCAAGACCAACCTCACTAACAAAGCCCTGCTCTCCAGAACTCTCTTTTCTCCCCTTCCCAATAAAAATGTTCTGTATAATTTCCCATTCTCAAGAGACCTGCTTTCAACTACCTATATATTCAAAAATCTGTCTGACACTGTTCCCTTTAGGATAATAATAATCATGAACAATATGTAGCACATGTCAGGTTACAATCTGGTGCAAAGAAAGATGTGGAGCTGCAAAACTAGAGTCCCAGATCCAGCCATAATGATGTAACCTTGGGAAAGATTTTGCTCTCAAATAACTCATAATTTGATAAAGTGGATAAGACAAACAAAAAAGACAGTAGACTGGTAACTACCTAAGGAAGGTGCAAAGTACTGGGGGAATCAAGAACAGAAGAGCCCCCATCCAGATGGACATGAGCTTCACAAACAGTCTGTCAGAGGAAACCACCCTGATTTACAGTAAACTCACCCCTTTCTGGGGTCACACTTGAAACAGAATAGCTATACCCACAACCACTCCATCCAGGGACAAGAACTGTGTTCATGCAAACTCATGCAACATTGTTTTTTCTCTCGGCTCTGCTCAGAGTGAAGTTCATCGTGCAGCAATGAGAAAAGCCCCCATAAAGTCATTCTGACATAAGTATCTGTAGACAAGAACTGTCATCATTGTCCTTGCGAACTCGTCTTGAAGAAGTATTGCAAGATGTGTGCAAGGGGTGTATGCCTGTGCCTGAATGAGGACAAGCAGGTGTGCAGCTCTTCTATGATTCTTGCCTCAAACTAACTAGATAGCTTTCCTATCAGTAAATAAGGGCATACTGAGTATTTGCTGTGAACCAGGCTCCCTCATGAGGCTGTAAACAATGCACTCAGACCCTGTCCTCCAGGAGCTTGGAGTCCAGATGGTCATAGAGTATTAAACAAATAATGACAAGTACAGACATAAAGTATAGTTACAAGTTTAAAACTAAAGCCTACACAGCTGCCATACAGTGACTCTACCTCTGTTCTATGATTCTAGGATCTACTGCTGCAAAGAAAAGGATTATTACTCTTGTCCTTGTATTGGGTTGTGTTGCAAATGCCTGTCTCAGCTCCCTGAAGACAGTCCTGTGGTCTCAGCACGGAGTCCTCACTCAGACCCTGGGACCACTGTACTAAGCAGTGGTTCGCAGCCTGTATGAGCAAAAGGATCACCTGGGGTACTAGAGGGTAGATACCTGGCCTCACTCTCCCAGAAATTCTGATTCTGTGGATCTATGCTGTATTTGAAAAAGCCACCTGAGTATTTGAAAACCCACTTCACATAACAGCAGACAGTATATGAACTACCCCAAGAAACCCTGTGACCTAGAGACCAATGAACTAAAGCCTCCAATTTTCCTTATCCAGACAAATTAAAAATGTAATTTCATTGATACGCTACATTCGTTTCAGAATATCTCAAAAAACATACACAAATATTCACAAAATAGAATACCTTTTCCTGCCTTCAAAAGACAGTGAGTTGCAAATGATTACATTCTAAAAATAGAGGAATGTTCACAATCCTGATATTTAAGCTCTTTGTAATGAGGTTTTTTGTTTAGTATATAACTTTAATATGTGCTCCAAATGAATAAAAAGATTATTCATTTATCGTTCAGTTTTTTTAAATATTCACCGGTAAATCCCTCTTTTAGGAGGCATAAATAAATATCTAAGTGTAAAAAATATGCTAAACCAAATACTAAATACTGCCAACAATTCATAATGGAAATAAAATCAGCTTCAAAATCCAAGCTAAACCACAGATTAAACAGAGGGTTTTCATGTGACCTCGAAATCAATTCTTTTGTTTTCTTTTGCCATTTTTAATAACAAACAACTGAATTTTTTTAAAAAACATATTTTCATAAAATTGAATGTTGTTCTTTCACATAACATTGATTCTAAGGCAATGTCATCAATAGTCACAAGAAAAGGAACCTCCAAAGCCATAAATTTGATTGGAACTGAGATACCAAGTTTGTGAGTAAAGATCTGCAAACAATTTTTTAATAAGATATTAAGACTTGAGATAAGCCCAGAATGATACAAACTTAAACAGACAGGCAGGAAGAGTAGGAACAGGAAAAATGTGTTTCCCAACATGTCATTGAGGGTTATTATTAATTCAGAAAAAGGAAATTTTGCGTAAAAAATTTCAAAACAATGAACATTAAAACTGCTCAGCTGCAAGGTCAGCATTGAAAATAAATAGAAATGGAATCATTCTTTCAATTAGTGAACAGTTATCACGTAGATGCCCCAGTTCTGATACAGAGATCTATGTTAGAGACATAGGGTAAGTAATACATGCACTCACCACCTAGCCTGCAAAGTGACAGACAGATGTGCAGTTCATGTTGTGGCAAGATGTCTATTGCACTGGTCCTATGAAGCAGCGATTCAGAAACAGTAAAGAAGGCGTGGCGACTTCTTCCTGGGGAGTATAATTAGGATGGCCTCACAGAGGTGAGTGTGTTACAGACTTTGGGTTGGGCAAGTCTCTGGGTCAAAGCATCATTAGCTTGGGGCAGTTGCTTGTTTAATTTGCTTGGAGTTCCTTCTTTGGACTTCATCTTGATTTTCATTACAAATTCTTCCTGGGGAGTCCTACACATCCATGTGTTCAGCTATCATCCATATGTTTATGACTCCCAAAACTATGTCCTGAAACAAAAACCTCCTTCCTGTGATTAAAAATCACAGCCAAATTGCCTTCTGGATAAAGTACAGGCCTCTCAAATTTGACACTTCTAAATCGAAATTCATCAACTTTTCCCCTATCCCTGCCCTCAACCCAAACCTCTGTTACTTGCTTTTTCAATGACTCGCACAGCCCCTCAACTAGTGCCTAAGACAGAAATCATACATAATCTCAGACTCCTTCCTCTTCTCACCATATCCCAGCCACCAAGCCTGGCCTCTCCCACTTAAATCTCATATTCCTCTTATTCTTCCACAGTTACAATCATAATTGATGCTCTCAGCCTGGTTTACCTGGTATCTCTGTCTCCAGTCTCATTCCCTTGCAATCCACCCTTGGCACTTCTGCCATGATGGACGGTAATTGACAGCTGATGATTTTGTTTCTCTTATTAAAATCCCCCAGTAGTGCCTCAGGATAAATTCTGTACTCTTCACAAATAAATTCTGCACCTTTCATGAACTGAGGCCTCTCATCCACCATTCTTTTTTCCCTCTGCCCCAAGCAGGCACTCAAGAGCTCTTCCCATACAACACTACTTCCCATGCCTTGGCATACACCGTCTTCTCTCCCTTTCTATCAACAGACCACCTTCTTGGCCAGCCCAACTTCTGCCCAGCTCAGTGACTTCCTCCTTTGGGGAGCCACCTCTGACATCCCCAGGCTGTGTCAGGTCACCCTCTTTTCCCCCTGCTTCCTGTGGCTGTCACTATTGAACACACTTTCCAGGGTTGGTAGTACTAGGACTCTTCGTCCGCCTCTTGCAAGCTGACATGTGAAGCTTGAGGGCAGAACTGTGTTCTGTTCATTTTTTTTTTTTTTTCACTTTAAGTTCTGGGATACATGTGCAGAACGTGCAGGTTTGTTACGTAGGTATACATGTGCCATGGTGGTTTGCTGCACTGATCAACCCGTTGTCTAGGTTTTAAAGCCTGCATGCATTAGGTATTTGTCCTAATGCTCTCCCTCCCCTTGCCCCCTACTCCCTGCAGGCCCCGGTGTGTGATGTTCTCCCTCCCCGTGTCCATGTGTTCTCATTGTTCAACTCCCACTTATGAGTGAGAACATGCAGTGTTTGGTTTTCTGTTACTGTGTTAGTTTGCTGAGAATAATGGCTTCCAGCTTCATCCATGTCCCTGCAAAGGACATGAACTAATTCTTTTTTATGGCTGCATAGTACTCCATGGTGTATATGTGCCACATTTTCTTTATCCAGCCTGTTCATCTTCATAGTCCTTGTGCCTACCACAAAGCTTAACACATAAGAATACTTCAACTGTTTGTGGATTATCTTAATTAAACAATGCCATTCACTGAATTTCATGATTATTCCCATTCAAAAGGAACAGTTTTAAAACCTCAGGAAGCATGTGACTATCCAACAAATTATACCCCTCGAAAACAAACTACCAACAGCAAAAATCCACACTTTCAACTCATATAACTATCATACAAAAGCAACCGATTAGTATGGAACATTTGGGTCAATCAGTTGTTTTTTTCTACACTGTGCCAAACACTTGATTTGGTGGTGGTGGTGGTTGTTTAAGTGTTGCTTAAACCATTATATTATCTTGGGCTTGCAAGGCAGCTGAGTCAATGGAGCAGTTGTTTTAAGTATCACGTGGACTCAGTCTGTGCAGCTTTGGCAGATATTACTGAGTTACTGCAACCAATTCTCACCAGTGCTTTTTTGAGCATCTACTTCACAGCAGATGAATCCATAGACCCTACCTCCATGTTTCTCAGAATCTTAGCCCCTGGACCACCTTTATCCAAATTACCTGAGAGTCTTGCTAGAAATGCAGATTCTGGCACCCTACCCAAAATATCCTAAACCAGAACCTCCAGAGGTAGGGCCTGGCCATGTGCATTTTAAGAAGGTCTATCCTACTGATATCATCCAAACTCAAGTGTGAGTGGCACTGGTCTACTCTTCAGTCAGTCCTACAAAAAGTGGAAAGAAAGGATAAAGTGGGGTGATGAGGGAGTGAGGGGAGCCAAGCAGGAGAGTGACATGGTAGAACACTGGAACAGCTACTCACAAAAAGATCCAATACAGTAATGGTATACACAAAAAGAGTTTATTTCTGTTTCACATAAAAGTCTGGGTGTATTTGGTCCTGGGCTGATACAGAGGTATCACAGTGTCAAGGACTCAGAATTCTTCTATTTCTTCTATTAGCGCTTTTCTTCTATTAGATCTTCTAATACTTTGTGGTTCTGCCATCCTTAGAGTCTTTCTCTTAATCTATATAGTCTAAGATTGTTCATTATCACCTCCTCATTTCAACCAGACAGAAGGAAAGGAAGAGGGTCCCTTCCCCTTAAAAGCACTAGCCAGAAGGTACCCTCGCCATGGCTGTTCATATTCCACAGTTTACCCGCGTATCTCCATCCAACTACAAAGAGAGGGAGAAATGTACTGGGGAAAGGAGAAGCCCATGTGCCCAGCTAAAATGTGAGTTCTGTAACAATGGAGGGGAAAGAAAAATAGATAATGGAGTCAACTTGCTGTCTCTGTCACCTGAGAGGAGAAGGGGAAGCGGGAGGGGAAGAGTTGGAAGGGGAGGTAAAAGGGAATGAAAAATAATATAAAATTTACTATTGTCCATTTTTCAAAAGCCCCTACCCCTGCCCCCCAGCCTCCACACATCTATTCTAGTCTGCTGTTCCTGATTTTCTAAGCTTCTTTAATCAAGCCTGTTGCATTCACTTTCACTCACACCCCTCTAGCCTTGGCCTTGGACATTGACTTTGATTGGAAAACAATCTGCTGCCAATTCTTCCAATATTATCAGCATAATGGGCTGCAAGCACAATCTGTTTCTCAAAGTTCTATGCTTTATGTTAAAAGTCAGGGGCCCGAGGATGAATTTTAAACAGTGCAGTTGCCTTATTTGCAGTTCGAGATGGTTGGTCAGTCAGCCCTATCCCAGCACTCTTTGTAGGTGAATGGTGTGGGCAGTGTTGCAGACCTGTGCTTGATGAACTGAATCTCCACGTGCATAATCACCCTGACTTTCAGGTGAAAACTTCCCTTTGGTTTATAGTCTGGCTGCTGAAGAAAGTCTAAAGCGTGAAGGAACAGGTAGCCTCAGTGTTATCCAGACACTCTAGCTACCTTCCTGTGGAGTAAGGATTCCTGTGGCCTCATGCCCAAAATGCTGATGTCTGAAGAACAACCCCCTCCAGCCTTTCACTGACCCAAGATGAACCACGTGACATTCATTCCATGGATCAGACATCAGGTCAGACCTTAATGCTTTTGGACAGCAGCCATTACATGATTTACAGAGCAAAGGATAGGTACGATACAAACCTCAGAGTACGTGACAAAGTTAGAGGGTATTTCTAAGCATGAAAATATGCAACATTTCAGGAGTAATGTCATCAAAAGAGGGATCAGACCAATAGATCACTGTCTCCATTAACTGTAATCTCTAAAAATAACTTTAGCTCTCATTTCTGAGTCAGAGAGAAACTTTAGAAGTTACATTCATGCTTTTAGGAGGCAATATGTAACCCAACTTCTCCAAAACTGAACTTAAATATAATCTAAGTCAGAATTCAATCCCCCAAGGACATTTCAGTATAGATTCAGATTCACAAAGCAGAGGAAGAGATAATGTGGTTTTATTCTAAAGCGCAGACTTAAACACATGGCAACCCTCATCATTCTCAAAGTTCCCAATTGCTTCATTTGCTCCCAAGAGTCAAGTGGCTTCTATAAGAAAATTACATGCGGTCAGAAAATTACAGGAGGCCTGGTTCTTTGGGAGTAATGATCCATTCATTTGATAATTTGCTAAATGCTTACTCTTTCTGCTCATCATTTTTTCCTCCTGGTTAGTACATCATGCATATGGTGACAAGAGATAAAGAAATGGACAAGCTCCCAGAAAAAAACAGACAAGAAATGGGACCAAAAAAAAGATATAAAATGTCTTTTAAAATAAACTTAATATTTTGAAAAATGCCTTTTATGAAAAATACCAGTGGAATAATTTAGATGTATCCTTGTAGCCTCACAGATGCTGATTTTTCAGATGGTGGTGCCACATACCCCCACCACTGGCATAGATCCCACTGAAAAGGGCCTCTGGGGACATCCAAGCACAACCCCGAATAGACATCTGGCCATAGACAAATCCTCCTTGTCTCCAGAGACTTCTATAGGATTCCAACTCTAGTTTTTAAAATGTGAGTATATGAGACACACGTGTCTGTAGGCTCTGGTTTTAGAGGTGAATCCTTCACATTAATGATTCTCAGGTTGATTTTCTCCTTTGTTGGCCCCTCTTGACCATTTTTACCTTCTCAGTGACCACGTTTCAGTGCTCACTAGGACCTGGACCGGGGGCAGGGTAAACCGAGGTAAGTAGCTCTGTGTTACTGCCTGCTGCTATGCCCACGGATGTGTGGTGATGAGAAGGGTAAAACTAAAAGCCAGAATTCCTTTCCAGGATGAAATAAATGCAAGATAAGCACAGGGAGCTGCTCAGGTGCCTGAGGAAGGTGGCCAACTCCAGATGTCCACAAAGTGTCCATGTCAGGTGACCTAGAGGTGCAAAAAACAGGCAGATTGCTCCTGTGCCCAGTAGCAAGAATATCAAGTATGTCAGCTCTTTTTGGTGTGACTTAATACAGCCTACTTAAAAGGAAAAATAGAAAATCTATGTGAACAGTTTCCAGCTGCCGGCTCTAATCTCCCATGATAGCCCATGACAAGGAGTGCACAGTGTTATTGATCAGTCATGACATTAGCAGAAAAGGGCTGAATGGAGTTTGCTCTCACTCTTTTCTCTCTTTGCTCTTTGTCAGTGTCCTTAGGAAATGTATCTAATTCTTAGGCTTCTCCAGCCAAGCAGGATGGGCAAGAAGACATTTATACTGGATGGCTTCTAAAAACATGTTATACCAGTTTCAATATTTTAGGAAAATAACTGTACAATAATCCAATATTAACAGAAGAAAGAAAATATTCCTTCAAAAATGCCTATATGCTCATGTCCTATGTATTTCATGTCTTGGACCAAAATATTCTGTTCTTCTCATGAAACCACTTATAGTTACCAAGCTGAAAAATCAAACAGACATTATGTTTCAGCAAATTTCTTCATTTCCCTTTTGAGTTCTTTGGGAAGAAGAGAACAAAGTGCAGAGAAATACTTATTCTCTAGGCCATAAAATCAGGAGGGCAGACCTGTGATCTATTCAATGTTGAGCACCAAGCTCAGTACCTGGCACATAATAGTTGCTCAATAAATTTTGTTACCACATGCTGAATGACTCTTTCCAACAAGTAATTAGATTTTTCTGCCACTCCCCTCTATTCAAAGCTCTAACAAAGAACTTTTTAAAGGTGTGAGGCCATGGTCTCTATTAAAGAGTTTTCCATTGCAACTTTTCTTCTTCTAACTAGTAGCTTTCTCTTGTATACTCAAAAGTCACCTTGTTTAGCTTAGTAATGGAGCATAGAGGTTTGAAGTCATGCAAACATGGATTCAGCTACCTGGTTCTGCCACTTGCTAGTGTCATTACAACTTCAGCAAGTTGCCTAATTTCTCTAAGCCTCATTTTTCCCACCTATAAAGCATCATAATATTTCCACAAGGCTATCTATGGATTAAGTGAATAATATGTACAAAACAGCTCACAAAGTGCCTGATAATAGTCTATTTATGATGACCACTTTATTTTAAATATTATTATAATCATTATCATCACTGTTATCTACTTGAAGCTTTAGAATAATCCTATAGTATGCTTTATAATTAAAACACTGTTACGTATCTAATTAAGAAAGTTTTCTTGCTCATACATTTATAAGCTGTTATTTTGTACTGTATGATACCAAAGGAAAGTTACCTATAGTTTTTGTGATGTTCAGGGACAGACAACATTCAAGTATGCAAATTCTTGAATGCAAATTTCTTTAGTGCTTTCTTTAGTAGTCTATACAATACTTTAATATATATGTGTGTATATATTATATATAATATATACAATATATAATATGTGTATTATATATACACATATGTTGAATATATTATATATTATAAATTACATTATATAATTAAAGATAATATATTAAAATATGTAATCTATAATTATCTAATAAATCATTATATATCTTATATAGGTCATGTGCAGTGGTTCATGCTTGTAATCCCAGAGCTTTGGGAGGCTGAAGCAAGAGGATCCTTTGAGCCCAGGTGTTCAATCCCAGCCTAGGCAACACAGTGAGACCCAGTCTCTAAAAATAAATACATAAAATAAATAAAAAATAAAATTATACATATATTATATATATACATACATATTATATACATACACATATATATATAATTTGCCATTATAAGCTAGCTGTAACTTTCCCAAGGTCAACAGCCTGTCATTGGCCACAAAACACAAAGGAGAAAGTAGTACATATCTACACATCCTCCAAAGTCTAAGGCTGCAAATAGCCGGCAAAGAAAACATCCAGTCCTACTGTACCTGAATACTCCCTCTAGAAGGCTCTTAGAATGAATCAAAGGTGAAAGAGGGCATAGATGGAAGCCACTGATCAGCCCCCAACTCCATACATACTGCACTCCATCCTTTAGAGGCAGAATAATTGGTTCATTCCTACTTTCAATTCGGAAATATTAATTGAGCATCTGCAATGTGCTAAACACTGCTTTGCTTTCAATGATGGAGATGAAGTGGTAAGCAAAACAAGAAAAGTGCCTGCCCTCATGGAGCTTGCATTCCAGAGTAATTTGTTTCTTGGTAGCAAAAACAAGGAGGCTGAGTAATAGACCTTACAGTTGGTGTATGATATATTTTTCAATCTTTCTAAAAGTTTTTAATTATCTGCTGTCTAACTTCTAAGCCAAATTTCATTCCTTCTGTGCAGAATGACATGGCCAGTCTGACCACCAAATACGATGGGGCTTTCTTAACTATTCAAATACACTGTTGGCAAAAGATAGTGGGCTATTCAAAATGACACGCCGAAACATGTAGGGTGATTTTAATCAATTATTTTGGCCAATTTCAAAGGTATTTATCACAAAGGAACACAGTCTTGCTAAAATAGTTCTTTAAACACAGAGTTCTTTGTTCCTAAACCTTTAAGAAGTAAAGGGAGTATCCAGACACTGTACTTGTTTTGTAAGTTAAAGTGAAAACATACTGCACTGAAACTTATAGTTGATATCTCTTCAGAAGAGAAATTCATCAGCAAGGTAATAATTCCCAGTAGCTACACAAAGAAACCACAGTCTTCAGAAAAACCACATAACAGAGAATGGAATACTGTGAGCAGCCCACATAATTACTCATGATAGATAAGTGTATTAAAAATTAAATATAAATTATTGCAGGCATTATAGTTTTGGCACAAGATGAAAAAAGTGCTTTATGTTACTTAAAAGTTTTAATAACTGCCTTAAATTTGGCTCAGTTGAAAATAAGCTTATCCTGAGAGTAAATATAAAGCATTTATTATTTGAAGTATTGCTTTCAATACAATTGTAGGTTTAAAAAAAAACAACCTCTTTAATTTTCTAAAGGTTGCTATGTGGCATTGATCTTTTTTTAAAAGTACTAAAAAGAGATACAAATAGGTGAATTTTAAAAAGGGTTGTTCTAAGGAGGATTACTTTAACATATGAAAATCTCTTACTAAAACTCTGCTAAATCCTAAAATCAAACCCAGATGATTTTGAATCTAAATATGAGAGGGGAAAAAATAAATCTTTTGAAGAAAAACATAAGAGAGTATCTTCATGACCTTGGAGTAGGCAAAGAGTCCTTAAATAACACAAAAAGCACTAACCTTCAAACAAAAAAGATAGATTATATTAAAATTAAGAATTTCTGTTTATCAGTACTAAGAGAGTGAAAAGAAACCCACAGAGTAGAAAAAGATGCTTGCAATACATGTCTCCAACGAAGAACTGAAACCCAGAACATATAAAGAATTCCTGGCCTGGTGCCGTGGCTCATACCTGTAATCAGCACTTTGGGAGGCCGAAGCTGGAGGATCACTTAAGCCCAAAAGTTTGAGATCAGCCTGGGTAGCATAGTGAGAACTTGTCCCTACTAAAAAAAATTTCTTAAATTTAGCTGGGTACAATGGCGTGCACCTGTAGTCCCAGCTACTTGGGAGGCTGAAGCAGGAGATCACTTGAGCACAGGAGGTCAAGGCTGCAATGAGCTATGATCACTCTATGCACTATAGCCTGGGCGACAGAGCAAGTCCCTATCTAAGAAGAAGAAGAAAGAAGAAGAGAAGAAGAGGAGGAGGAGGAGGAAGTAGAAGAAAATGAAGAAGAATTTCTACAACTCACTTCAATAAGAAAAAGAAAGACAACACTAGAAAAATGAGCAAAGGACTCTAATACCTACTTCACATAGAACGATATCCTCCAGCCAATAAATATATGGCAAGGAGCTCACCTTCATTTGTCGTCACTGAAATGCAAACTAAAACCACAAGGACAGACATTATACTTCCATCTAACTGGCTGAAATTTTAAAAAGAGGCAAATACCCAATAGAGCAACTGACATTCACATATACTGCTGGTGGGGATGTAAATCGGTACAAATACTTTAGAAAACGGTTTGGCAGTATCTGCTAAGCAGAGGTCTTCAAAATGTGGTCCCTGGACCAGTAGCAAAAGCATCGCCTGGAATTTGCCAGAAGCCCACATTCTTGGGTCCTACTCCATACCTACTGAATCAGAAACACTCCAGGTGTTTCCCAGACATCTGTGTTTTAACAAACCCTCCAGGTGGTTCTGATGCGTGTGCAATCTTGAGAACCACTATGCTAAAGCTCAGCATATGCACAGCCTCTAACTCAGCAACTGTACTCTTAGGAATGTCTACCAGAGATGTGTATGAGCTTTCATCAAAATACATGTACAAGACTGTTTGCAGTAGCACTACTCAAAATAGCCAAAAACTGGAAACTATCTGATATGGTTTAGCTGTGTCCCCACTGAAATCTCATCTTGAATTGTAGCTCCCATGATCCCCATGTGTTGTGGGACAGACCCAGTTGGAGGTAACTGAATCATGGGGGCAGGTTTTTCCCATGGTGTTCTCATGATAGTAAGTGTCTCACGAGATCTGATGGTTTTATAAAGGGCAGTTCCCCTGCACACGCTCTCTTGTGTGCCACCAGGTAAGACATGCCACCAGGTAAGACACCTTCTACCATGTTTATGAGGCCTCCCCAGCCATGTGGAACTGTGAGTCCACTAAACCTCTTTTTCTTTATAAATTACCCAGTCTCGGGTACAGCAGCATGAGAAGGAACTAATACATTACCTAAATGCCATCAGTAGGAAGGACAAATAAATCATGCTATAGTCACTAAGTAGAAGTCTACACAGCAATGAGGCTGCACAATCTGTAATTTTATGCAATAGTGTAGGTGAACCTCACATACATAATGATAGACAAAAAAAGCCAATCACAAAGCTACACATCTTGTAGGATTCCATTTGCAGAAAGTACAAAAACAGGCAAAACCTGACTCTGCTATTACAAGTCAGGATATGGTTATGTTGGGAGAGACCAGTAGGTGAAGACTGCAAGGGCTCTAAGGAAGGTTTCTGGATGTTCCCACCATTTTTTTTTTCTTGAGCTGGGGTTGGTTACAGTAATGATCTGTTTATGAAAATGCATTGTGCTGTATGCTTATAATGTGAGCACTTTTCTGCCAGTATACATCAATGAAAAGGTTTTCTTAAAACTTGATTAAAATAATTCTTTTCAAATTGTATGATAAGTGTGAATTACTTTAGGTAGAATATTTGCATTGGAAAAAGTTTAGGACATTAAAGAGTAATGTCCTAATATTCCACTCTAGGGAATTGTCATCAATATGGCAGAAGAAGAAAAAAGCTTACAAGATCAAATACCAATGAAATCTTCCCTGAATGACTGCATCAAGGTACTAAAAATGGTCCCTGGGGTCAGATTAAACAATAGAAACCCACCAGTGGGCATAGTTCGTCAGTAAATCTGTGCTTTAATAATTAAAATGTAAGCACTATATTTATATACCACTTAATTCCATAAGAATTTTCAGTGGTTGTAACTGCATTAACCTACTCATCAGTCAGGTTAAGCAGCCATCAGCGGACCATGAGAAGCAAAGGGGAAGGTCAGGCACATTAACTAGCTGATGTTTGCTTCTCATTAAAGTTGGCTTATTTATTTATTTATTTATTTATTTTGCCAGCAGAGTCAGTGAATTTTTAAAAAGACAATGATTGTCATTTCATCTCTGTCATCAGCAAAGCCCTCATTCCACCTTGAGCTCCCTTTTGAGTAGCCAGGGCTCTGGGTTAGACATGGGCTCATTCTGCTTTTACCGACAAGGATGCTGTATTAGTCCATTTTCACGATGCTGATAAAGACATACCTGAGACTGGGTAATTATAACAAACTGTCTCTCAGACCACAGTGCAATCAAACTAGAACTCAGGATAAAGAAACTCCCTCAAAACCGCTCAACTACATGAAAACTGAACAATCTGCTCCTGAATGACTACTGGGCACATAACGAAATGAAGGCAGAAATAAAGATGTTCTTTGAAACCAACGAGAACAAAGACACAACATACCAGAATCTCTGGGACACATTCAAAGCAGTGTGTAGAGGGAAATTTATAGCACTAAATGCCCACAAGAGAAAGCAGGAAAGATAAAAAATTGACACCCTAACATCACAATTAAAAGAACTAGAGAAGCAAGAGCAAACACTTTCAAAAGCTAGCAGAAGGCAAGAAATAACTAAGATCAGAGCAGAACTGAAGGAAATAGAGACACAAAAAACCCTTCAAAAAATCAATGAATCCAGGAGCTGGTTTTTTGAAAAGATCAACAAAATTGATAGACCGCTAGCAAGATTAATAAAGAAGAAAAGAGAGAAGAATCAAATAGACGCAATCAAAAATGATAAAGGGGATATCACCACCGATCCCACAGAAATACAAACTACTATCAGAGAATACTATAAACACCTCTACACAAATAAACTAGAAAATCTAGAAGAAATAGATAAATTCCTCGACACATACACCCTCCCAAGACTAAACCAGGAAGAAGTTGAATCTCTGAATAGACCAATAACTGGCTCTGAAATTGAGGCAATAATTAATAGCTTACCAACCAAAAAACGTCCAAGACCAGATGGATTCACCGCCGAATTCTACCAGAGGTACAAGGAGGAGCTGGTACCATTCCTTCTGAAACTATTCCAATCAACAGAAAAAGAGGGAATTCTCCCTAACTCATTTTATGAGGCCAGCATCATCCTGATACCAAAGCCTGGCAGAGACACAACCAAAAAAGAGAATTTTAGACCAATATCCTTGATGAACATTGATGCAAAAATCCTCAATAAAATACTGGCAAACAGAATCCAGCAGCACATCAAAAAGCTTATCCACCATGATCAAGTGGGCTTCATCCCTGGGATGCCAGGCTGGTTCAACATATGCAAATCAATAAACGTAATCCAGCATATAAACAGAACCAATGACAAAAACCATATGATTATCTCAATAGATGCAGAAAAGGCCTTTGACAAAATTCAACAGCCCTTCATGCTAAAAACTCTCAATAAATTAGGTACTGATGGGACGTATCTCAAAATAATAAGAGCTATCTATGACAAACCCACAGCCAATATCATACTGAATGGGCAAAAACTGGAAGCATTCCCTTTGAAAACTGGCACAAGACAGGGATGCCCTCTCTCACCACTCCTATTCAACATAGTGTTGGAAGTTCTGGCCAGGGCAATCAGGCAGGAGAAGGAAATAAAGGGTATTCAATTAGGAAAAGAGGAAGTCAAATTGTCCCTGTTTGCAGATGACATGATTGTATATCTAGAAAACACCATTGTCTCAGCCCAAAATCTTCTTAAGCTGATAAGCAACTTCAGCAAAGTCTCAGGATACAAAATCAATGTACAAAAATCACAAGCATCCTTATACACCAATAACAGACAAACAGAGAGCCAAATCATGAGTGAACTCCCATTCACAATTGCTGCAAAGAGAATGAAATACCTAGGAATCCAACTTACAAGGGATGTGAAAGACCTCTTCAAGGAGAACTACAAACCTCAATGAAATAAAAGAAGATACAAACAAATGGAAGAACATTCCATGCTCATGGGTAGGAAGAATCAATATCGTGAAAATGGCCATACTGCCCAAGGTAATTTATAGATTCAATGCCATCCCCATCAAGCTACCAATGACTTTCTTCACAGAATTGGAAAAAACTACTTTAAAGTTCATATGGAACCAAAACAGAGCCCGCATTGCCAAGTCAATCCTAAGCCAAAAGAACAAAGCTGGAGGCATCATGCTACATGACTTCAAACTATACTACAAGGCTATGGTAACCAAAACAGCATGGTACTGGTACCAAAACAGAAATATAGACCAATGGAACAGAACAGAGCCCTCAGAAATAATGCCACATATCTACAACCATCAGATCTTTGACAAACCTGACAAAAACAAGAAATGGGGAAACGATTCCCTATTTAATAAATGGTGCTGGGAAAACTGGCTAGCCATATGTAGAAAGCTGAAACTGGATCCCTTCCTTACACCTTATACAAAAATTAATTCAAGATGGATTAAAGACTTCAATGTTAGACCTAAAACCATGAAAACCCTAGAAGAAAACCTAGGCAATACCATTCAGGACATAGGCATGGGCAAGGACTTCATGTCTAAAACACCAAAAGCAATGGCAACAAAAGCCAAAATTGAGAAACGGGATCTAATTAAACTAAAGAGCTTCTGCACAGCAAAAGAGACTACCATCAGAGTGAACAGGCAACCTACAGAATGGGAGAAAATTTTTGCAATCTACTCATCTGACAAAGGGCTAATATCCAGAATCTACAAAGAACTCCAACAAATTTACAAGAAAAAAACAAACAACCCCATCAAAAAGTGGGCAAAGGATATAAACAGACGCTTCTCAAAAGAAGACATTTATGTAGCAAAAAGACACATGAAAAAATGCTCATCATCACTGGCCATCAGAGAAATGCAAATCAAAACCACAATGAGATACCATCTCACACCAGTCAGAATGGCGATCATTAAAAAGTCAGGAAACAACAAGGTGCTGGAGAGGACGTGGAGAAATAGGAACACTTTTACACTGTTGGTTGGACTGTAGGCTAGTTCAACCATTGTGGAAGACAGTGTGGCAATTCCTCAGGGATCTAGAACTAGAAATACCATTTGACCCAGCCATCCCATTACTGGGTATATACCCAAAGGATTATAAATCATGCTGCTATAAAGACACACGCACACGTATGTTTATTGCGGCACTATTCACAATAGCAAAGACTTGGAACCAAGCCAAATGTCCAACAACGATAGACTGGATTAAGAAAATGTGGCACATATACACCATGGAATACTATGCAGCCACAAAAAATGATGAGTTCACATCCTCTGTAGGGACATGGATGAAGCTGGGAACCATCATTCTCAGCAAATTATCGCAAGGACAAAAAACCAAATACCACATGTTCTCACTCACAGGTGGGAACTGAACAATGAGAACACATGGACACAGGAAGAGGGACATCTCATTTTATTGTTAAATGCTTTAGTTTGAAAAAATCTAGACCTACAGAAAACTTGCAAGAATATTACATCGAACCACTTATAATAATGTCTTTAGCATTGCAAACTAGTGACCATTTTATGTGCAGGGATACATCATTTGCAATGAATTCTAAGAAAGCAAGAGGACGTAGCTATTTGAAGGAGTTTGGTTTTTTGTTTTGTTTGTTTGTTTGTTTGTTTTTTAATGCATCCAAAAAGAAAGCAAAAACTACAGTGGGGGATGTTGAGAGTCTTAGCAACAGCCAGCCCCCACAGCTGCCCTGCATGTCTGCGGTCTCTCAAGCTGGCAGACAGAACAGGGTAGTGGGAACATTTTCTATAAAGAACCAGATACTATATACTTTAGGCTTTGCCATCCACACAGTCTCAGTCACCACTACTCAACTCCATTCTTGTAGCATGAGAAAAGTCATAGACACCACATAAACAACAATGCATGTGACTGTGTTCCACATCGTTTACGAAACTATCTACAAAAACAAGCAGAGGGCTGGGTTTGATCTGCTGGCCATAGTTTGCCAATGCCTACTCTTTGAGTTGATATGAACATTACTCCTTTTAAAGGAGACCAGACTCTAGACTCACTCCAAATGCAGGGAAATATTTTCAGCTATCCAAAATCAATCACGGGCGCTAGTTGCTGGCCTCTGACCTAAATCATTTCAGGTCTGCACTGCTAATAGGTGTCAGGTTCAGAAGCTGGCATGGGCGCTGTTCTTGAATGGTCCTGAGTACACCCACCCATGTGAGCAGGGCAAATAAGTCCCCTTGAAGGCAGGCACCTGAGGAAGCCTACAGGTCTAAGTGCGCATGAGTGTAGGTGTGAAAACACATTATCTCACTCAGCAGAAAGTACAGCTGGGATTGCCCAAGTGATGTGGTCCCTATGATGTAAAATATGAAAATGTCTTCCAACTAGTTTCATCAATGAAATCTTTGTGGGTGATTTCTTTTAAGCCATTACTTATGCCTTTTGAATCACATGTTTGATTTCACTGGGTAATTATTTCCCTAGATATAAATGACCCTGTCAGAATATCTTTACTGACTAAAAACAAGCTATGCTTTTGGTGCCCTGGAAACATATAACAATACTATATAATATTAACTAAGCCAAGGCTTAGCTGGGAAGTAACTGGATCTCCTGTTCCTTTTCAACACTGTTTTTGCCCCTTCTCATCGTCATCCTTCTCACTCTTCCCTCTTTCCAACCATGTTTTATGTTTCTGTCCCTCTTTCTCTTGCCTTAAACCAATCAAAACTAAACAAATAAAAGGAAGTAGAGAGCAGCAAGACTTCATACTGAAAACGTCCTTAAAGGAAACGGCTTTGACATTTATCATTTTTTTCATTATTTTGAGTCAGTTTTTGAGAGCAAGAACATACACCTTTACTATATTAAAAATCAGAGTCACTCTAACCATGTAATAAACCCAGAACACGTATTCATAGTAACTATACCTCCAGTGGTTTATGATTTAAACTCAGAAAGTTTCTTTAATTAATCTCTGCTATGGGTTTGATATCAATGTTAATTAAAAGCAGCACATGAGGACCCTTATGCAATGAGATAAGAATAAGAAAACTGGGAGGCTGAGGCAGGAGAATGAGGCGAACCTGGGAGGCGGAGCTTGCAGTGAGCCGAGATCGCGCCACTGCACTCCAGCCTGGGCGACAGAGCGAGATTCCGTCTCAAAAAAATAAGAAGAAGAAGAAGAAAACACTAATATATTGGTCTGACATAGAATATGCAAATTTGTTCATTATAAAAATATGTCTGTTGAAAGGCTGGCAAATAACCAACCAATGGCTCACTGATAATACCCTCTAATCCCAAGAAAAAAACAGACCAAAATAAAAAGAAAATAAACTTCGTATAAAGATGAGAAAGCAAAGTGTCCTCTTGTTACGTAAGATTAGAATGCTCTCTCATACCTACGGTTGCTTTCGTTCTATGTCAGATGAAATTACGCTGCCCACCTGCAGGTGCTGGGAGGAACAAGTTAGAGGCTCCATGGAAAAGCATCTTGAAAATAGCCGAGTGCTCTGCAAATGCAGGTCGTTATTTATCCAAAAAAAAAAAAAAAAAAAAAAAAGGCAGGAGGAAATCCGTCTGTTCTAAAACCTCTCTCCTTAATATGCTTCCTTATTATCTACAAGACTTAAAGATGGGTTTATCAAATTCGTGTTTACAATTATGTGATGTGGGTTAAAATAATCACACACACACAATCAGAACCCATGGCTGACTACTTACAACATTTCCTTTGTCATTCTGTCTAGGATGAGATTTTGTTCTGCTATTGAACCATAAAAAATGTCATTAACCCTTGGTTCATTGTTAATTCTTAGAAAACTAGAATCCTTTTTGTGTCTTTGGAATCCCTTTCACACACAGCCAGTGGGATAGAAAATAGAAGGTACTTGAGAGGTGAGGAACTGTTGGTGAATTGATGTGGAAGCTTCTAAAGGCATTGCTCCTGAAATGCCAAGTTTCAGCAGGAATAGAAGCTGAGGGCCTTCCCACCACAGATGGCCAGATTGGGTGCCTTCTGGGCCCACTGTCTAGCTCAAGCCCTAGCCTGTCGATCCTGAAAATACCAGCAAGTACTGTCCTCCTGCTAGTAGTATTATATATAGTGTGTCTCACAAGGACCCAGAGGGGTCAGACGAATAACAGCTTAAAGTAATTCGCACACTCCTGAGCCAACAGTCCTGGGCTCCAACCCCCAGGCCATCACTTAAGGCTCTGAGACCCCAGGATGGCACTCAGCATCCAGGCGCTTCACATCCTGTGAACATCTGTCATGCTTTGGACAAACACACGCAGACATACACCAACACTTCTTAAACACTCTGCCTGTGTTTAGGGCTTTCTCTCCCTTATGGGTCCTCCCTCCCCTAGAAATAAGCCAGAACCTCATTTCCCAAGACTTCCTTGCATCTAGGTTGCTGATATGTGATCCAGGCTTTGTGGATCTGACACACTCCCAAGAGACTTTAAAGCAGTTGAGAGCAATGTGGACAAGCATAAGTGCCCTACAATTTTTTTCTGTTGTGAGTGAGGAAATAGAAGCCTCCAGCTTTGGAGAACATCAGCAAAAAGGTCTCCACATTAGTGATAAAAGCTGTGGTATCTCTGCCCTGTGAAGGCGGCAGAAGGTCATCACAGATGACCTTTCCACACTTACAAGAGTCTGAAGTACCCAATACATCCTATACGAAGTTCCATGTATACTTAAGCAAATTAGAGTATGTCCCGCTGCTGAACAAACTCGGTTGTTCCACTTATCAAATGGAAATAATAAGAGATGCATCAAAAAATGTTAAGAATCACCAGGAGCACCCAGCTCAAAGCATCTAGAACATAGGCAAAAAGCACACATCAAATGTGAGTTCTTCCCTTACTTTTTGATAATCAAATACTTTTATTTTTCTATTTATTTTCTTACTATTAACATATTATGTCTTCTTTTACTACCTTTTTAATTAATGGTTAACCTGAAGATTACAACATGCCTTTTTTTTTTTTTTTTTTGAGATGGAGTTTCACTCTTGTCACCCAGGCTAGAGTGCAATGTTGCGATCTCGGCTCACTGCAACCTCTCCCTCCCGGGTTCAAGTGATTCTCCTGCCTCAGCCTCCTGCGTAACTGGGATTACAGGTGCCCACCACCATGCCCAGCAAATTTTTATATTTTCAGTAGAGACAGGGTTGTACCACTTTGGCCAGGCTGGTCTCGAACTCCTGACCTCAAGTGATTTACTCGCCTCGGCCTCCCAAAGTGCTGGAATTACAGGTGTGAGCCACCGCGCCGGGCCACAGCATGCTTTCTTGATTTATCACAGTCATATACGCAGCATCGTTTTATCACCAATTTTACTAGAACTTTAGAGCTGTCTGACTCCATTTACCTCGCCACCTCTTTTGCTTTACTACTATTGTACACCTAATTTATTGCATCAGTTTTAAACTTCATGAGACATTATAATTATTGCTTTGTACAATCAATAATTACTTCTATTTAGCCTCTTGCTTATTCATCCTAGTATATTCATTTCTTCGTGCAACCATTTGGAATTGTTTTCCTTCTGCCTGAAGAAAAAAAGGTTTTCTTTCAGTACAGACCTGCTAGCCATGAATTCCCTCTGTTGTTATTTGTCTAAAAGTACCTTCCCTTCACTTTCACTATTGAAAATATTCTTCACTCTATTTCTGTGGTGGGTTTTCTTTTTCTTCACTTGAAACATGTTTTATTGTCCTCTGGATGCCACTGTGTCTCATGAGCATTCAGCTGTCAGTTTTGCCATGGCTTTTTAAAGGGTAATGTGTCTTTTTCTCAAGTTGTTTTGGTTTGTTTCTGTTTTGTAAGTTCTGGGATACATGTGCAGAACATGCAGGTTTGTTACATAAGTATATGTGTGCCATGGTGGTTTGCTGCACCTATCAACCCGTCATCTAGGTTTTAAGCCCCGCATGCATTAGATATTTGTCCTGATGCTCTCCCTTCCATTCCCCCGATCCCGCAACAGGTCCCGGTGTGTGATGTTTCTCTCCCTGTGTCCATGTGTTCTCATTGTTCAACTCCCACTTATGAGTGAGTACATGCGGTGTTTGGTTTTCTGTTCCTGTGTTAGTTTGCTGAGAATGATGGTGGGAGTGTAAATTAGTTCAACCACTGTGGATGACAGTGTGGCGATTCCTCAAGGATCTAAAAAGAGAAATACCATTTGACCTAGCAATCCCATTACTGGGTATATATCCAAAGGATCAGAAATCATTCTACTATAAAGACACATGCACATGCATGTTTATTGCAGCACTATTTACAATAGCAAAGACCTGGAACCAACCCAAATGCCCATCAATGAGAGACTGGATAAAGAAAATGTGGCACATATATGCCATGGAATACTATGCAGCCATAAGAAAGAATGAGATCATGTCCTTTGGAGGGACATGGATGAAGCTCAAGTTGTTTTTAAGGTTTGATTTTTTTACTTTGGCCTTCAGCAGTTTTACTATGATGTTTCTAGGTATGTTTTTGTTTGTTTTTCTATCATTCAAAATCCCATGTGCTTCCTTTTTTTTCCTTTGAGACAGGATCTCTGTCACCCAGGCTGGAATGCAGTGGCGTGATCTCGACTGACTACAGTCTCCACCTCCTGGGCTCAAGCAATCTTCCCTCCTCAGCCCCCCGAGTAGCAGGGACTACAAATGCGCCACCACGCCTGGCTAATTTTCTGTATTTTTGGAGAGACGGAGTTTCACTATATTGCCCAGGCTGGTCTTGAACTCCTGGGCTCAGGCAATCCACCTGCCTTGGCCTCCCAAAATCCTGGGATTACAGGGATGAGCCACTGCACCTGGCCTCCAAGTGCTTCTTGAATCTAAGGGTTCAGTCTGGTGAAATTCTCAGCCATTATCACTAAAAATTGTTTCAGCTACATTTTCTTCCTCCATTCACTCAGGGAATTCAATTTTGTATATATTCAACCTTTTCAGCATATTTGGCATGGGTCTTACACACCTATTTTTTTTAAATCTGGCCCTATGTGTTCATTGGTCCTGTGTTCTGCTGTGTCCAATTAACTGCTAAGCTCAATATATTCCTAATTTCAGATATTGTATTTTTCCCATTACAGAATATCCATTTGATTTCTTACAGACTTTTAGTATGTGGCAAAAGTCTATCCTTTTATCTGTTTTGTCCATTTTCTCTATTTTTGAGCATATTAATCATAGTTAGCTTTAAGTCCTTATCTATTATTTTTATTTTTATTTTATTTTTATGAAACAGGGTCTTGTTCTGTCACTCAGGATGGACTGCACTCATGTGATCACAGCTCACTACAACCTCAATCTCCTGGGCTCAAGTGACCCTACTGCCTCAGCCTCCCACATAGCTGGGACTATAGGCACACATCACCATGCCCAGCTAATTTTTTAATTTTTTTGTGGAGATGGGGGTCTCACTATGTTGCCCAGGATGGTTCTGCTAATTTTAATATTTGATCATCTGTGGGTCTTTTTATCTGTTTTTCTCTTGCAGCCAAATTATAAAACATGCAAAAGTCAAACTTGGGAGGCTGAAGCGGATCACTTGAGCCTAGAAGGTCAAGGCTGCAATGAGCTATGATCATTCTACTGCACTCCAGCCTGGGCAACAGAGCAAGGCTCTATCACAAAAATCAAGACTTTTGCATGTCTGATAATTTTCTATTGTATTCTAGACATTAAAAACTGCAAACACTCCAGGTGACTTTATCATCCACTAAGGAGAATTTTCTTTCCTCTATTAAGTGGATATTGCAAAGGACTGATCATTTCAATCCAATCATGGGTTAAGCTGAAAATGGGCTAGGTTTTGGTTTTTGTAAGACTCATTGTACCTCTGCTTTTCCTCCATTTCTATGATATGGGAATCCTAGGGTTCATGGTGATGCTGGTGGGGTCTTTGGCTCTTCAGCCATGAAAGATCCCAGGAGTTTCAGCTTTGCCCTTCAGAGATGTTGACCTCAGCTCTCTGACTTCCCACTAGTGCGCCAAAAATGTCTTGATGGGGAGACTATCCAACTGTTTGTTTCTCATTCTATAGCCAGAATTGGTCAGTGACCCCAGAGGGGTGGGGAATAGTTGGTAATTGCCAGTTCATCCTAAAAGGATTCCCTCCTTGCTTTCTTAGATCTCTGTGCCTACAAAAATATGCTTTTTGTAAATTTAAATTTTATCTATTTTCTCCCAATTGTTGCAGCAACAGCACTGGCCAGGACCTTCCACATCCTGGCAGGAGGTCCCCCTGCCCTCCTTTGTAACAAATTATATAACTGGTGACTCGATTCTTATTAAGCACCCTGAAATTTTTCATTAATAACAGAAGAAATTGGAATAAAAGGAGATCCCAAACAACTTGATTGTTGGGTTTTAAGAAACATTTAAAATGGTGTTTGTTTCATTCTCAGATCTGAAGAACATTTTATTTGGAATAAGAACCACTTTTTACAGACAGACCAGGTTGACAGAATTTAAATCACAATTTCCAGTTCAGATTCAATTTAATCATTCCATTTAAACAAACCACAAATCAAAATAAAACCATTGTGACAGAGGAGAACCGTTTTGCCTATAAATTTTATCCCTGTGATTAAGACACGCTTGTAATAAATTATTTGTTTTTTGTTAAAACAATATTGATTCACGTTACCCCACCCTCAGTCAGAATAAGCTTCACACTGACATAACAGAAAAAGAAATGATTGTTAAAAACCTGGAAAGCAGCCAAATTTACAATAGATTGCTCCTCCTATTTATAAAAAGCTGCTATATCTGATTATTGCAAAAAAATTCCTCCAAGCAATGCATGCACAAGTTGCTGCCTTGAGAAATACGGAAAGTTAGAAATTAGAACTTTACCTGTAGTATATAAATCTAATCAGTGCAAGGAATGTGAGTGCTGGGAACCCACCAAGTACTGTAGGGAAGACTTCTTGCATGGCCCTTTATTCTTAGGAGTACAATGACTCTTGGAGGGGATCAGTGGTGCTTCCGGCTTAAAAATGCAACAGGGGCTTGTCATATTTAGGTGACGAACTACGTGATGTTTGTGTTAATTTCTGACCCTTTCCCATTTCCATGGCTATTTGCCCTTTTCAGAACTCCTCCACAACCACCTAATTGGTGTCTTCTTTCGCCCTAAATTCCTGAGGCCCTTGCTAAGTCCTATCCTTTTAAAGTTATACCACTTCACCTTCCTAAACTTACCACCGCCCTCCCCTTCCACCATGCTGCTGCTGCTACCTGTGCCTTCCTTGGAGGAGACTTGCAAGGAGAGTAGAATGGAAATTCAGAAAATAAGCATTTTAAGGCCCTTCTATCTTAACAGGGAGGCACAGCCCGCCTTATGTAATGCACAGGGCCAGTCCTGGCCAGATTAATTGAGGAAATGGGTGGTTGTTCTTGCAGAATGAGCTGGGAGAAGAATGCTAACATTAACTGTTCACAGTTTCCAGCCCTTCCTTTGGTTGTGCCTTCTCTATCCTGTCATAGCTGGTAAAAAATTCAAAGGCCACTTTTATTTTTTCAATCAACAGCTTGACAGGATCTAATAAAAATGCAATCCCTTTAATGGACAGGTTAATGCACTGGCGAATTGAGGTCTAGGGCCCCTATACCTGGCACACACACAATCTTTTTCCTGAAACAGCTCTTCCCTTCCCATCAAAGGGTATGAATTATTTGTTCAAACAATCTCCCACTCTAAACTTAATATAAAAGCTTGGTTGGTGTTGAAATTTGGGTGGGGCCCACCGAATCTAAAGCTCTTTAGTTCAGGGAAAAAAATTAGGCGCATAGTATTCTAGAATATCAAATGAAACCAAAACACTCTACCTGCCAAGCATTTCCAGCAGCCAAATACCAATGTTAGATTCAGGTGGATGGTTCAAATCTAACAAGGTGAAAGAGGTGCTGCTTAAAGAGCTTTCAATATTGTTTCTTCAACAAATGGCCTGTTTCCTTGTTCTTTCATCAAGCAGAGTTTTTTCCAAAGTTTCAAGGTCTCAAAATGTGTAAGTCGCTTTTTCCATATTTTGTTTCGACATAAATATATTTATTTATAATTATTTAAGTTACTTTTACATATTCGGGAAAATATACATCTTTTTCAAAACACATTATATATGCTTTTACTGTCCTTAAAAGACGGCACATGGGGCCGGGTGCCGTGGCTCACGCCTGTAATCCCAGCACTTTGGGAGGCCAAGGCGGGAGATCACGAGGTCAGGAGATAGAGACCATCCTAGCTAACACGGTGAAACCCTGTCTCTACAAAAATACAAAAAAAATTAGCCGGGCATGGTGGCGGGCACCTGTAGTCGCAGCTACTTGGGAGGCTGAGGCAGGAGAATGGCAGGAACCCAACCCAGGAGGCGGAGCTTGCAGTGAGCCAAGATTGCGCCACTGTACTCCAGCCTGGGCAACAAAGTAAGACTCCATCTGAAAAAAAAAAAAAGATGGCACCTGGGCCAGGCATGATGGCTGAAGCCTGTAATCCCAACATTTTTGGAGTCCAAGGTGGGTGGATCCCTTGAGTTCAGGAGTTCGAGACTAGCCTGGACAACATGGCAAAACCCCATCTCTACAAAAAAATACAAAAATTAGTCAGGCATAATGGGCCCGCCTGTAGTCCCAGCAACTTGGAAAGCTGAGGTGGGAGGATCTCGTGAGACCAAGAGGCACAGGTTGCAGGGAGCTGAGATTGTGCCACTGCACTCCTGCCTGGGTGACAGAGCAGGACCCTGTCTCATAGGAAAGATAGTACATTTGCATATTTTTGCTCATACAGGTGAATGACCAGACTACTGAGATGATGACTAAATGATAGCCCATCTTCTTTGGTATGTCCATCTCTGCCAGGAATTCCACCACTTCTGAGGCACCCAAAACCAGTTTAATTTCAACAAAGAATTCCACTGAACCAAGAATATTTTCATCTCTCAGTCATCCAACCTACAAACCTGACTCTTGTCCCTTATTTCAACCTTGAGCCATACCCAAAAACTTCATGCACATTTTGAGATATCTTCCTTTACAAAACACCTAAAATCTGCAATCCCCTGCCAGTTCTTGGTGTCATAATCTTTACCCATGGCTGCATCGACTTGTTGGCTATTGTGTCTCTAACTCAATAACACATGGATTCAGAGAGACTATGAGTCAAATCATATCCCATCCAAACATAACTACATACAGAAAAGTCCCGCATGACACAGTATGTAGGGTGGATATTAGTTTGGGCTCCCTTCTCTGACTTCAAAAAATGAACCCACCATGAAATAACAATAGTTAACTTCACAGATCAGCACAATTTTACAAAGCACTTTCACCACCATTATCTCATCTGGGCCCCACAAGAACTCTATGAAGTCGACAAAGCAGGCATTATCCTTATTTTAAAGATTACGAAATTAGGATCCAGAAAGGTTAATTACCTTCCCAACAGCTCCTAGCTGGTAAGCGGCAGAGTCCCAGTGGCACAATGGTTCCAGCCCATCACACAGCCTCAGAAAAACTCTACTTAATGTAGTCTTAGCACAAAGTACAGGACCTATTCGAGCATTATAATCAGCAATCATTGGGATAAATATCTCTTAAAATTAACACTTCTGAATGTGATGCCAAGTTATTAGAAAGCTCTAGCACCTTGAGACAGTGTTTCACATTGTAGCACTTAAACTTCTCTCCTCTCTTTCTACAAGTTCACTAGGCTCTTCGTCCCTTCTCTGCTGCATATTTTAAATGTTACAAATATCCTATTATGTTAAAACGGTTGGGAAGTATGACTTTATTGTTCAATTAGTGATGTGACATTATCCCAATAGCAATGTAACTACTTTTTAGGATCCACTTTGCACTTATACAACTCCCCTCCCCCACCCTGTCAGATCCTGTCTTTATTTAACATTTTAATATTTTGTTCATCATGGATTTTTGTACTTTTTATTTAAAAAATATATTACTAAGCCAGTTGCAGTGGCTCACATCTGTAATTTCAGCACTTTGTGAGGCTAAGGCAGAAGGATCACTTGGCAGAATAAAACCGAAAATCAACTCCAAAAGGAAGTGTCAAAATTCTACAAATACATGGAAATTGAATATAATCTTCTCTTGAATGATCTTTGGGTTAACAATGAAATCAGGATGGAAATAGAAAAATTATTCGAAATAAATGATTACAGTGACACAACTTATCAAAACCTCTGGGGAGATGATCATTATGGCAGACGAGAGGCAGGACTAGATTGCAGCTCCAATTCAGATGGACAGAGCAGTGTGCAGAGGCTTGCATCACGAATTTTGGCTCCAGAACGACTGCAAGAACAAACCAGGAACCCCAAGAGGGCCCACAGACCCTCTGAAGGAAGTGGACTGCTCCTGCAGGACCTGGGAGACACTCCAAATACTGCGATTGCTCAAACCACAGAAGTGGGAAAGGGAGATCCTCCACTCCTGAGCACACATCCCCACTGGTGAAACTGAAGGTTTAGTTTGCAGGACAAGTTTCCGACCTTACCTGGAGCTGAGTCAATTTAGAGAGCCAAGCAAAATACAGGGGTAGAGGAAGCAGCAGGAAAGGCCTTGGGAGCTCGCTGTGTCCCCAAGCAGGCCATTCCTGCCTGGCACCACGGAGATCCTTTGGGAAGGCGGCCAGAGGCACAGAAGAAAATGCCACAGGGAGAAGGAAGTCTTCAGCTGAACTTTGTAACAATTTGAACCAGACAAGAAGCCTACTGGCCAGAACTCGGGGGAGGGCATGAATCCAGCATTGCAGACTTTACAGAGAGGGGAAGAACCATGCCCTTTTCTTTCGCAGCTGGGAGGCAAGTAGCCCAGGGCAAGTTCTCAAGCCCGGCTCACCCACTGCCTGGAAACAGACTTGGGCCTGTTAGTGGGGGCACAGTGGGAGTGAGACTGACCCTTCAGTCTGCATGGGAGCTGGGTGAGGCCTGTGACTGCTGGCTTTCCCTGACTTCCCTGACAACCTGCATGACTCAGCAGAGGCAGCCATAATCCTCCTAGGTACACAACTCCATTGACCTGGGAACCTCACCCCCATTCCCTACAGCAGCTGCAGCAAGACCCTCCCAAGTAGAGTCTGAGCTCAGACACGCCTAGCCCTGCCCCCACCTGATGGGCCTTCTACTCACCCTGGTAGCTGAAGACAAAGGGCATGTACTCTGGGGAGTTCTAGGGCCCCAATTACCAGTGTTTCCTCTCCACACTACCACAGCTGATGCTCTCTAGAAAACGCCACCTCCCAGCAGGTGGCCAACCAGCACAAAAATAGAGCATTAAACCACCACAGCTAAGAACCCTCATAGAGCCCATTTCGCCCCCCTGCCACCTCCACTGCAACAGGTGCTGGTATCCACGACTGAGAGACCCATAGATGGTTCACATTACAGGACTCTGTGCAGACAACCCCCAGTACCAACCCGAAGCCAGGTAAACATGATGGGTGGCTAGACCCAGAAGAGAGATGATAATCACTGCAGGTCGGTTCACAGGAAGCCACATCCACAGGAAAAGGGGGAAAGCACTACATCAAGGGAACACCCAGTGGGACAAAATAATCTGAACAACAGCCTTCAGCCCTAGACCTTCCCTCTGACAGAGCCTACCCAAATGAGAAGGAACCAGAAAACCAACTCTGCTAATATGACAAAACAAGGCTCTTTAACACCCCCAAAGCACCAGCAATGGATCCAAACCAAGAAGAAATCCCTGATTTACCTGAAAAAGAATTCAGGTTAGTTATTAAGCTAATCAGATAGGCACCAGAGAAAGGCGAAGCCCAGTGCAAGGAAATCCAAAAAGTGATACAAGAAGTGAAGACAGAAATATGCAAGGAAATAGATAACAACAAGAAAAAACAATCAAAACTTCAGGAAACATTGGACACACTTACAGAAATGCAAAATGCTATGGAAAGCCTCAGCAATAGAATTGAACAAGTAGAAGAAAGAAATGCAGAGCTTGAAGTCAAGGTCTTTGAATTAACCCAATCCAAACAAAGGCAGAAAAAAGAATAAGAAAATATGAACAAAGCCTCCAAGAAGTCTGGGATTATGTTAAACAACCAAACCAAAAATAATCAATGTTCCTGAGGAAGAAGAGAAATCTAAAAGTTTGGAAAACATATTTGGGGGAATAATTGAGGAAAACTTCCCTGGCCTTGCTAGAGACCTAGACATCCAAATACAAGAAGCACAAAGAACACCTGGGAAATTCGTCACAAAAAGATCATCGCCAAGGCACATCGTTATCAAGTTATCTAAAGTTAAGATTAGGGAAAGAATCTTAAGAGCTGTGAGACAAAAGAACCAGGTAACTTGGAAAACCTATCAGATTAACAGCAGATTTCTCAGCAGAAACCCTACAATCTAGAAGGGATTGGGGCCCTATCTTCAGCCTCCTCAAACAAAACAATTATCAGTCAAGAATTTTGTATCCAGCAAAACTAAGCATCATATATGAAGGAAAGATACAGTCTTTTTCAGACAAACACATGCTGAGAGAATTTGACACTATCAAGCCACCACTACAAGAACTGCAAAAAGGAGCTCTAAATCTTGAAGCAAATCCTGGAAACACATCAAAACAGAAACTCTTTAAAACATAAATCACACAGGACCTACAAAACAAAACTACAATTTAAATAATAAAAACAAAAAAATCAAGGTACACAGGCAACAAATAGCATGATGAATGCAATGGTGCCTCACATCTCAATACTAGCACTGAAAGTAAATGACCTAAATGTTCCACTTTAAAGATACAGAACTGCAGAATGGATAAGAACTCACCAACCAACTACCTGCTGCCTTCAGGAGACTCACCTAACACATAAGGACTCACATAAACTTAAAGTAAAGGGGTGGAAAAAGTCATTTCATGCAAATGGACACCAAAAGTGAGCAGGGGTAGCTATTCTTATTTCAGACAAAACAAACTTTAAAGCAACAGCAGTTAAAATAGACAAAGAGAGGCACTATATAATGGTAAAAGGCCTGGTCCAACAGGAAAATATCACAACCCTAAACATATGTGGACCTAACACTGGAGCTCCCGAATTTATTTTAAAAATTACTAATAGACCTAAGAAATGAGGTAGACAGCAACACAATAATAGTGAGGGACTTCAATACTCCACTGACAGCAATAGACAGGTCATCAAGACAGAAAGTCAACAAAGAAACAATGAATTTAAACTATACCTTGGAACAAATAAACTTAACAGATATATACCGAACATTTCATCCAACAACAACAGAATACACATTCAATTCAACAGCGCATGGAACTTTCTCCAAGATAAACCATATAATAGGCCACAAAATGAGCCTTAATAAATTTAAGAAAACTGAAATTATATCAAGCACTCTCTCAGACCACAGTGGAATAAAACTGGAAATCAACTCCAAAATGAACATTCAAAACCATGCAAATACATGGAAATTAAATAACCTGCTCCTGAATGATGATTGGGTCAAAAATGAAATCAAGATGGAAAAATAAAAATTCTTTGAACTGAATGACAATAATGACACAACCTATCAAAACCTCTGAGATACAGCAAAGGCAATGCTAAGAGGAAAGTTCATAGCCCTAAACGTCCACATCAAAAAAACTGAAAGAGCACAAACTGACATTCTAAGGTCACAACTCAAGGAACTAGAGAAACAAGAACAAACCAAACCCAAACCCAGCAGAAGAAAGGAACTAATTAAGATCAGAGCAGAATTAAATGAAATTGAAACCAAAAAAAGATAAATAAAACAAAAATGCTGGTTATTTGAAAAGATAAATAAAATTGATAGGCCATTAGGAAGACTAACCAAGAAAAGAAGAGAGAAAATCCAAATAACCTCATTAAGAAATGAAACAGGAGATATTACAACGGACACCATGGAAATACAAAAGATCTTTCAAGGCTACTATGAACACCTTTACGGACATAAACTAGAAAACCTAAAAGAGATGGATAAATTCCTGGAAAAATACAACCCTCCTAGCCTAAATCAGGAAGAATTAGATACCCCAAACAGACTAGTAACAAGCAGTGAGATTGAAATGGTAATTTAAAAATTACCCACAAAGAAAGCCCAGGGCCAGATGTATTCACTGTGGAATTCTACCAGACATTCGAAGAAGAATTGGTACCAATCCTTTTGACACTATTCCACAAGGTAGAGAAAGAAGGAATCCTCCTTAATTCATTCTATGAAGCTAGCATCACCCTCATATCAAAACCAGGAAAGGACATAACCAAAAAAGAAAACTAGAGACCAATATCCCTGATGTATATTGTATTAGTCTGTTTTCACACTGCTGATAAAGACATACCTGAGACTGGGAAGAAAAAGAGGTTTAATTGGACCTACAGTTCCACATGGCTGGAGAGCCCTCAGAATCATGGTGGGAGGCAAAAGGCACTTCTTACCATGGCAGCGGCAAGAGAAAATGAGGAAGAAGCAAAAGTGGAAACCCCTGATAAACCCATCAGATCTCATGAGACTTACTCACTATCACAAGAACAGCACAGGAAAGACCAGCTCCCATGATTCAATTACCTCCCCCTGGGTCCCTCCCACAACATGGGAGAATTCTGGGAGATATAATTCACGTTGAGATTTGGGTGGGGACACAGTCAAACCATATCAAACGTAGATGCTAATACCCTTACCAAAATACTAGCTAACTGAATCCAACAACCTATCAAAAAGATAATCCACAATGATCAAGTGGGTTTTATACCAGGGATGCAGGGATGGTTTAACATACGCAAGTCAATAAATGTGATAATCACAAGAACAAAATTAAAAACAAAAACCATATGATCATCTCAACAGATGCAGAAAAAGCATTCGACAAAAGCCAGCATCGCTTTATGATTAAAACTCTCAGCAAAATCAGCATACAAGGGACATACCTCAATGCAATAAAAGCCATCGATGCTAAATCCACAGTCAACAT
The DNA here is from genome assembly GCF_028885655.2 of Pongo abelii. Lineage (NCBI taxonomy): Eukaryota > Metazoa > Chordata > Mammalia > Primates > Hominidae > Pongo > Pongo abelii. Next base: position 46,106,277 of record NC_072007.2, read on the forward strand.
AGTACTAGATGGGGAAAAGTTGAAAACATTCCCTCCGAGAACTGGAACAAGAGAAGGATGCCCACTCTCACCACTCCTCTTCAACATAGTACTGGAAATCCTAGCCAGAGCAATCAGGCAAGAGCATGGAAACGCATCCCATGCTTTTTAATAGTCAACTGTTGATCCTGGATTCGACTTTTGCTATCCAGTATCGTATCAACATCATCACTCTCGAGTTTTACGATGTGTAAAGCAACACTCTCTCTGCATCTTCCTGTCTATCAGCTGCTATTTTGGATGAATGTTTGGTCTTACATTCTTCACCTCAAGGGTCTCACATCTTCAAATGGTCCATTATCGATGGTGCTGATGATCCCTGTAAGTCCTCTAGACCAGAGGTCAGCAAACTTTGTAAAAAGTGGGACAGTAAATGTTTTAAGTTTTGTGGGTCAGAGAATCTCTGTTTCACTACTCACTTCTGCTCATTGTAATACAAAAGCAGCCATATAAAAGGCATAAATAAACTGGCATGGCTGTGCTCCAATAAAACTTTATTTACAAAAGCAGATGGTACACTGGATATGGCCCATGGGCCCTAATATATTGATCCCTACTCTGTACAGCAGCCGTGTTCTATTTGTTGGGTTTTTTTCAATAGAAATTGAAAGGATGAAACGATGTCTTCATACTTGCAAGATGCCTGATCATTATCAACTTAATGGAAAGGGTACACTCGGAGAATAGAGAAAGACATAGATGACCTGCAAAGCCAGAACCAGAGGTCCCCTCCCAGAGCCACTCTACACAGAAACTCCCATAATGCCATTAACAGGTCCTAAGTGCCTGGCAGAGAGGAGATGATCAATAAAGCCTGGTACATTATTATTATCAGGACTAGATTAGTACAGCATATGTTACTGAAGTTGTTAAACTATCAACTAAAGAAAGACAAAAATGTTTTTTAATCAACCTCATCTCATAGTTCATGGAACAGGAATTGCCAGCTTCCTTTTCAAGGGAAGAAACTGAGGCCTTGGTGGTTAAAAACAGAACCAGAAATTCCAAGTAAAAGGAGGAGATGGTAAAACCAGGTTTGAAACCCTTGCCAAGCACAGACACATGTAGGCACCACTCATGGCCGTTTTCTTGAGCAAAATGGCCCACAAACTATTATGCTTGCAGATTTAGTCCATTTTGCCCAATAAGAATTAATTTTATTGCAGCAACTTGAGGCTCCAATTATCCCTAAACTTTGAAACTCTGCCAGTTCACTGAGAAACTTTTTGTTGTTGTTTTGTTTGTTTGGTTGGTTGGTTTGGTTTGGTTTGGTTTTTAAGATGAAGCTTCAGTCTTGTTGCCCAGGCTGGAGTGCAATGGTGCAATCTCAGCTCACCGCAACCTCCGCCTTCCGGGTTCAAGCGATTCCCCTGCCTCAGCCTCCCAAGTAGCTGGGATTACAGGCATGTGCCACCACGCCCGGCTAATTTTATATTTTTAGTGGAGACAGGGTTTCTCCATGTTGGTCAGGCTGGTCTCGAACTCCCAACCTCAGGTGATCCACCCGCCTCAGCCTCCCAAAGTGCTGGGATTACAGGCATGAGCCACCGCGACCGGCCCACTGAGAGGTTTTATATGTGGAGGCAGCCAGATGTTGGTGGAAAGGGCATGCCATGAGTTGGAGAGCCTCGGAGGTTTGGGTTCAAGTCCTTGCTTTGGTTTCTCTGTGTTTTAGTTCACTCACCTAATGAAACATGGATCATAATACCTACTGAGTGAGTGTTATGGATTGAATTCTGTCCCCTCAAAAAATGTGTTAGAGTTCTAACTTGTAGTACCTATTAATGTGACGTTATTTGGAGATGGAATCTTTACAGAATTAATCGAGTAAAGACAAGGTCATTGAGGTGAGCTCTAATCCAATATGACTAGTGTCCTATAAAAATAAGGGGAAAATTTGGGCCCCAAAACAAATATGTACACAGAAAACACAAAGTGAAGATGGAGGCAGAGATTGGAATTCTGCTGCCACAAACCAAGGACTGTCTGGAACTACCAGAAAAGCTGGAAGAGGCAAGGAAAGATTTTTCCCCTAAAGGCTTCAGAGAGACCAGGACTCTCCCAACACTTTGCCTTTTTACTTCCTCTGGATTTTTTACTAGCCTCCAGAACTGTCAAACAATACACTCTGTTGTTCTAAGCCATCTAGTTTGTGGTACTTTGTTACCATAGCCCTAGCCAAGTAACCTTGTGAAGACTCAATGAGATAATGGAAACAAGTGCATCACTCCATGGCCAACGCATGATGTATGCTCCAGAATGTTTGTGGAAGACATAAATGTTCTTTTAAATGTCTAGTTTCCATTTAGCAAACCCCTAGTGTGTGGTTGTTAGTCAGTTTTGCATTACTATAAAGGAATGCCTGAGGCTGGGTAATTTATAAAGCATAGAGATTTTATTTTGGCTCATGGTTCTGAAAATGGTACAGGAAGCATGGTGCTGGCATTAGCTTCTAATGGGGCCTCAGGAAGCTTCCAATCATAGTGGAAGGCAAAGGGGGAGCAGGTGTGTCACACGGTGAGTGAGCTAGCAAGAGGGAGAAGGGGGAGGTCCCGCATTCCTTTAAGCCATCAGTTCTCACATGAACTAATGGAGTGAGACTCACTGATTACCACGAGGACACCACTAAGTTATTCATGAGAGATCTGCATGCCCCAAACCCCTCCCACCAGGCCCCACATCTAACATCAGGGATCACATGAGATTTAGAGGTGACAGACATGCAAACCATATCAGTGGCATACTAGGATACTTCATGTATGTTCTCGTCAGTAATTCTTGCAATAATGCTATGAAATATGGGGGTTATCAGTCTCACCCACATTATAAATGACGAGACTGGAGCCCAAGGAGGTTAAGTGACTTGTGCAAAGTGACACAGCTGGGAAGTGGTCACTGCATGGCACTGACTCATTTAGGGTAAGTCACCAAGGTATCCTGAATGCAGCAATGACATTAGAGGAATCAAGTGGTCAGAGTTGTTCAAAAGCATGTTCCACATGAATATGTAACATAAGGGATCCATAACATTTGAAAGCCTATTCTATGCAATTTCAGTGGCACACGTCATACTGTAGACCTTGAGAAGTATTATGTAATTTAATTCCACAAAAGGATATGAAATCCAGAGGATACAGTGGACATGGAGATGTGCTGCCTACACAGATCCTCCTTCAAAGAAGGGCTTGCAATCAAAACCACAATGAGATACCATCTCACATCAGTCAGGATGGCCATCATTAAAAAGTGAAAAACAACAGATGCAGGGAGGTTGTGGAGAAAAAAGAACACATATACACTGTTTGTGGGAGTATAAATTATTTCAACCATTGTGGAAAGCGGTATGGCGATTCCTTGAAGAGCTAAAAACAGAACTACCATTTGACTCAGCAATCCTATTACTGGGAATATACCCAAAGGAATATAAATCATTCTACCATAAACACACATGCATGTGAATGTTCACTGTGGCACCATTCACAGCAGCAAAGACATGGAATCAACCTAAATGCCCATCAATGACAGATTGGATAAAGAACATATGGTACATATACACCACGGAATACTATGCAGGCATAACAAAAGAACTAAATCATGTCTTTTGTAGGAACATAGATGGAGCTGGAGGCCATTATCCTTAGCAAACTAAACAGGAACAGAAAACCAAATACCACATGGTCTCACTTATAAGTGAGAATTAAATGAAGAGAACACATGGACACAAAGAAGGGAACAACAGACACTGGGGTCTACTTGAAGGTGGAGGGTGGGAGGAGGGAGAGAAGCAGAAAAGATAACTACTGGGTACTAGGTTTAATACCTGGGTGATGAAATAATCTGCACAATAAACCGCGATGACATGAGTTTACCTATGTAACCTTCACATGGACCCCTGCACCTAAAATAAAAGTTTTTAAAAAAAAAAGAAGAGCTTGCTGCCCAAGCTGTCAACTCCTTTAGTGTTGCTTGAGCTATAGAAAGACCTCGCCCAATGTCATGGTCTTCTGGTGCAGTCTACACCGAGTGACTGAATGAGAGTACCAGCTACTTCAGAATTTCAGTGCTGAAGGGTCATGCTCACTGTAGAGCTCCCCACTTCTAGGCTGGCAGCAGTGTTGTCAGGCCTGTGTTATGGGTGGGCATCTCCCTCCTCAGCCTACTCTCTCTGCCCTACTTTCTTCATTAGACATTGTTTCCTATTGATATGCTGCACACCGAACTCCATCTCTATGTCTGCTTCAGAGAACCCAGGTTTTGCACCTTCCTTCAGCTGGCAAGAAACAATACTGGCCCAGATATGAAGCTGATAAAATATCCAGGGAGAGAAAAGATCCTAAAATCTAGGCCCTTGTAACTTGAGTCCAGAAGGACAAAATGCAGTGAGGTGTGAAGGAAGGGCGTAAGTGCCTGTAAAAAAAAAGCTCCAGCCCAGTCTATGGACAGATGTGAGGTCCCATTGCCTTAAAACCCAAAGAAAGAATCTCCATGAAATAACACTAAAATGCAAGAGTTCATCTTCCCTGCAGAGTTCAGAAATAGTCCTTCTATTATCTGTAGAATCAAATCTGTAAGACCAGATAACTGTATTTTAAAGGAATCCATGATAAGAACATTGGAACTTGATATTTCAAATTCAATGGATCAATTCCCAAAAACGCACATGTATGGCTATGAAAAGCCTACTCAAATAAATGGCATTTTAGATTCTCAAAGTTATTGAAAAAAAGATTTTGAAAGTCTTATGATGCGGGCAAAAACCCCGTGGCTGACAAGTAATTGTTTCCTATGTATATATATTCACATGTCCACTTAAGGTCAAGATCAAAAGAAGCTAAGTAAGAACAGAGGAGAGGAAGGACTAAATTGTTCCTTGAGAATTTTTGAGCTGATTAAAAATTTACAGAGAAAAGAATTCATTCCAAACATTCACCTCGGAAATCCCATGTGAAGGGAACCTGGTACTTCAGTGCTAAACCCTGCCTTTCAAGTGATCTGATTACCCCTTATCAGGGACCATTAGTGTCTGACAGTAGCAACCAATCCACTGTTCGGCCTTAATTTCCTTAAAGAAAAACCTTCTTTGGCATGCAACTCCTCCTCTGGTTCACCCCATGGACTATCCAAGGAATAAAGACACACTGAAATATCCGGCACCAAAAAGTCAAGTCACTTCCTGCTGACTCTAACACACCATTCCACACTCCCACCACAAGCTTTGCTGAGCAACAGAAAGACGAAATGGCATGCAATGTCGAATACGATGATTACGAAATATGTAGCAGGTCAGAGTCAATGAGACTGTGAGAGCTTTCAGCCCTGCCTCTTCCGTTTATGGGTCAGGAACCAGAAACCCACAGTCACATGGGGCAGTAGAAGTCTAGATTTCCGAATTCAAACCAGGCTTATTTCCACTACAAAGCGTCACCACCCACATCACATTTTTCTCCCACAGCATGACTTAAGGAGAAAACAAACCCTTCAGGCTGATTTGATCTAGGAATGTCATCTCTCCTTTGTTATTAATGCATGTGGCATTATAGACATTTTAAAGATAATTCGGGAAAAGTGAGATCCACCACCAAAGAATAATGGCTAGGGAAGAAGAACCCATTTTGAATTAAAATCCCATGCATATTGGTCTCATTTTAAAATGTGGTCTTTCCCTAGTTTCCAAAAGATACAGAAAAGAAGATATAGAAAAAGGGGGAACCCTACAAGAACAGTGAAACTATGACTGGGCAGGCAAACTTTTACCAGAATGTCGAAGGAGATGCCGCTAATTACAAAGATAAATCCAACAGCGGCCCCTCTGGAGCTCTGATTTTCATCCGTCACCATGCTCAGAATCGCAGGTCTGTATGCACAGAAAAACAGCTCAGCCATTCCCATAGGGTGTGGGTGTGGGTTTGTCGATAGTTAGAGTCCCTTCGGAGCCTGACTTTCTACTTTTATCTCAAAGAGGAAACTAACTAAATGACATAGTGACCGGGAGAGAGGGGTGACCAAGGAGGGTGTTGCAGGGTTGGTGGGCGGCTCCAAGCTCTTGAGTGAGCCCAGAGCCTCAGGAGGTGGAGAGGTGATGCGGGGGCAGGGTGCAGGCTTTGTCATGCGTGCCACCAGTTCAGGGTCAGGAAAGCAAATGGCAAAGGGAGAATCAGGGGTCACATGTAAATTAAGTGGTTGAAATTTAAAGGGTTGCTGGTGAGACCAGGAAGAACGGCAAGAAAACATTTGTCATCATAAAGTATATCTCTGCTTTCTGGCTGGTTAAGGAAAAAGAAAACAGATTTGATTATACAGAAGACAAACCCGAAATTTGTAGGAAAAGTTAGTTGCTCAGGATGAGTGGGAGGAGATATGGAGGTAAAAATGAAGACCAAGAAACTAACAGATACCCAGAATGACTTAAATACCGTGAATTCTTGAGGAGGAAACAAGAGAGGCTGAAAAGAGAGCTTTGATTTAAAATCATTCATGAGGTCAGGCACCCACCGTGGCTCACACCTGTAATCTCAGCACTTTGGGAGGCCAAGGCAGGCAGATCACCTGAGGTCAGGAGTTCAAGACAGGCCTGGCCAACATGGTGAAAGCCCGTCTCTACTAAAAATACAAAAATTAGCCAGGCGTGGTGGTGCATGCCTGTAATCCCAGCTACTCGAGGGGCTGAGGCAGGAGAATTGCTTGAACCTGGGAGGCAGAGGTTTCCCTGAGCCCAGATCGCACCACTGCACTCCAGCCTGGGGGACAGAGCAAGACTCCACCTCAAAAAATAAAAAAATTAAATCATTCATGAAAACTTTAAAGAGTTAAAAAATAACCAATATGTGGAGGAAAATGTTTATTTACCATGTTCCAACCTAAACCGATGAGAGAAGCCCCCAGTGAAAGGTGTTCTAACAACTCCTAAGTTATATGAATGGATTCAAAAGGCATATAAGTATTCAACCAGAGGGAAAAAGAAGTCATCTACAACAGAACAAAAAGGGAACACCTTCAGTTGCTCCTTCTATAACACTGAAAACTAAGGGAAAATGCAACTACAATTTTGGTTAAATTTAAACTTAAGAAAAGATTATTAAGAGATGGCCGAGTGTGGTGGCTTACGCCTGTAATCCCAGCACTTCGGGAGGCCGAAGTGGGTGGATCACGAGGTCAGGAGTTCGAGTCCAGCCTGACCAACATGGTGAAACCCCATCTCTACTAAAAATACAAAAATTAGCCGGGCATGGTTGGCACGTGCCTGTAATCCCAGCTACTCAGGAGGCTGAGGCGAGAGAATCGCTTGAATCTGGGAGGCAGAGGTTGCAGTGAGCTGAGATCATGCCATTGCACTCCAGCCTGGGCGACATCACGAGATTCCATCTCAAAGAAAAAAAAAAAAGAGAGAGAGAGATACACCAAATGGTCAAAAGATGACTCAAAAACAATAGGCCTTCGTGATATAAAAGGACTGGTGATGAACATTAAAATTCGTTAAACAAGGTCTAAATAAATGTTATAAAAATGCTGACCATATTAAATATAAATGTAAAACACCTCCCAAAACAATGTATTAAAAAAATTATTTAATAGCAATAATCTGAATCCTGAAGCCTAGTTTATATTTTTAAAATCTTAGAAATAATTGTATGACTATGTCAAAACAGCTCATGTACTCCATAAATATACACACCTATATATCCACAAAAATTAAAAATAAAAAATTATGTAAAAAAAACTTAGAAATAGGAAAGTAGAGTTAAAACACATTAAGCCGCTTGCTTGATATAGAAAACTTTTTAAAAATTATCTCATTCTTCATTTTATTATAGGAATACATATTTTAAATGTTTTTATAAATTTAAAGAGCCACTAGTAAAGTTAAAACTAAAGTACATTGACTCAATCTCAGGAGAGTGTAAAGGTTAAAAATAAGTAAGTACACATTTTGTAAAAACTAAAACATTAGAAAGAGGAAGAAAACATTTTTTAAAAGTAGAAACTTTCTCACAAAAATAAATAAAAACATTAAAAGATGATCAGACTGAATTTTTTAAATCAAATATATTTTGCTCTCAAGAGATATTTTGAAAATAAAATGACTAGGAAAACTTTTTTTTAATGAACAAAGATTTGTTAGACAAATTTTTAAGTGGATATAAAAATAGCAAAGTGTAGCAATATTTATTTCTGACAAAGTTGAATTTCAGGTAGAATACTGAACAGTATAGGGACTGAAAATTTATATCAATAAAGATAGAATTTAAAATGCATACATAATAATAAACCTTTCCTGAATAGCATATCAAATATATGAAGCAAAAATTATTTCAGATAAATAATATTTAAAGGATAGAAACCATTACATAGAAATTAATACACATGCCTAAATAACCTTTGATTTAAAAATTAAAACAAACCAATAAACAAAGTATTTTTAAGTGTGTAAAATTTTAAAATATATAATCAAAACTCTAGAGATAGGAAAGTTGACATTTCAATTCTCTTAGTATTAAAAAGGAAACAAAAAAAAAATGAACTAAGCCCACAATCCAAAAAGGAAATAAATCTAAAGAAGGCAGAAAATACTTTTTTACAAAACTATTGTCATTCAACAAATTATATAATTAATTGATAAGTCCTGGAGCTGATTCTTCAGAAAACATGTACATAAAGACACATACATTTCTAGCACTTAAGAAAATAAAATCAGAAAATAAAAATATACCTGTGTAAATGAAGTAGAAATGATCACAAATAAAAAGATTATGTTATAAAACATATTTTTATAGACCTATGCTAATAATATATTCACAAAATGACAGAGTCCTCCAAGAAAATGTTCATTATCAAAACAACAGCAAAAGCATCTCATGTGGACAAGCCAAAAACTATGGAAAATTTTTCAAAAGTTACCCAAAATTCATCTCCAAGAGGCTACAGACCATAACATGTTTTTAGGTAAGCTCTTTTATAAAAGGAATAGATTATTTTTATGTTATATAAATCACTTCAGAGCATAGAAAATATAGAAAGCCTACCAGCACAGTTTACATAATTTGCCCAATCCTGAAACCAAAACCAGAGAAGAGGAAATCCAAAGGAAAAAAATCCTATTATAGACCAATCTCACAACAATAGACACAAAAATTCTACATAAAATACCACAAAGTGAATTTCATATTATTTTAGAAGAATGGCCCACCATAATCAGATTTGCACAAGGAATGCTGGGCTCTTTAATATTAGGCATTGTATTAATATAATATGACACATTTGGGCCAATTAGGGAAACAGCATGACACTCTTCAGCTAGATAAAAAGAGTTGTTAGAGTCAGCTGTTCACATACTAAATAGATATCAGAGAAAAAATAAGTTTCCAGATATCCACATAATTCTTTAAGAAGAAAAGGATCAAAGTGTAAATTATCCAGAAGTCTGAGATTAAAATATTCATTAGTTCAAACAGAATGTCCTCTGAGAAAGAGAAATAGAACTCTAGAAGCCATCTCCTTCTTATTACAAGCAATAGGAATGCCCCATTCCTAAAGAAGGCCATCCAGAACGCCAACCTTACTGCAATTTGGTGCAGGCCATTGGCCCTCTGTTAGGTCATGGATTCTCTCTTGCTCTGCTCAGTGTCTAGCCTCAGCTCAAGTTCCACTTCATCCCCTCCAGGAAGCTCCTGCTAACACTCTCTTCTCTTCCTTCCCGCCTGACCTCTGGGACAAAACTCTCTGGGAACACTCCGTCCTGTTCACTATTTCCTTGTCTGTCTCTCCTGAGACCACAAACTCCTGCAGGCCCTGGTTTGTGTCATATAATTTCATTATCCAACCCTGCAACACACAGTAAGCACTCAATTAGTGTTCTTTGTTTAATTAATCAATATACCAAAAATTTTCAAGTACATATCTGTATTAATTTCTGTGCAGCAAAACAATTCTAAATTAATAATGGAGTCATGTTTTCCTCCAACAAATCAGTCCAAAACCCTAACGCAGGCATGCACATAGGTACACTCTGAGCAAGTTTTAAGTCATTTCCTGATTCCAGCCCCGGCACTTGAGCTTTTAGAGCTTGCCACACAAATCTAGAGAACAAAAGCTAAAAAGCATTCCGCTGTCATTTTTCTTCCTGGTTCTGTTTCATCTGTGTAGACAGTGAGAAAGCACAACTAGGTCAATCCAGGTTTCCCATTTCAATTACCTGCTGGTAAAGGGTAATCTTCAAATGAAACTTTAAACCAAAGAATTTACCTTACTCAGCTAATGGCCCAAATGTCTCCTTTGGCAAAACCCAAGAGAATCTCCCTCTTTTTTAAAAGGCAACTTTCTGTTTTTTCACATTGCCTGTACCAAGTTACACTAATCAAGACCACACTAATGTGGCCACCTTCCATCCCTTAACCAATTGGCCAAGCTTCATGGGAATAAAAATTGCTCCAAAAACTGAGACTCCTAAGTACTGCATGTACTAACTGGGGTGGGGAAAGCCTGTTCTGCTTCATTACTCCCACACTGGAATTGTATTATAACATAGATTTAAAAAACCCTGGAATCCACCAAGAAATTGACTGACATTAATATTTGAGGAAATGGCAAAGGAAAGTTGCTCGATTTTTGTGTGCCTTGTTGCATTTTGGGCTTAGGGTTTGCTGCTCTATTTTCTTATTAGGTCTTGAAATGGATTTTTTTTTTTCAAGAGACAGGATCTAGCACTGTCGCCCAGGCTGGAGAGCAGTGGCACAATCACAGCTCACCGCAGTCTCAAACTCTTAGGCTCAAATGATCCTGCCACTTCAGCCTCCTGAGTAGCTGGGGCTCTAGGGACACCCCACCACACCCGGTTAATTTTTTTTTATTATTATTATCTTTATGGAGATGGGGTCTTAATATGTTGCCCAGGCTTCAAGGAGTTTTGTTTGTTTGTTTTGTGGGTTTTTTTGGGTTTTCTTGAGACAGAGTTTCTCTCTTGTTACCCAGGCTGGAGTGTAATAGCGTGATCTCAGTTCACTGCAACTTCCACCTCTCAGATTTAAGCAATTCTCCTGCCTCAGCCTCCCAAGTAGCTGGGATTACAGGCATGTGCTACCACACTCAGCTAATTTTGCATTTTTAGTAGAGATGCAGTTTCACCATGTTGGTTAGGCTGGTCTCGAACTCCTGACCTCAGGTGACCCTCCTGCCTCGGCCTCCCAAAGTGCTGGGATTACAGGTGTGAGTCACCATGCCCGGCCTCAAGTAGTTTTTTTAAAGAATCACGACAGTCTTAAACGTTCAGTTAAACAGAAGGGGGAAGGTACAGCCTAGGAGGGTGCTAGTGGATTGTCTGAAGAAAGCAAACAGCAGACAGACAAGATTAGCATTAACAGCAAGACCACATCCGCATCACGCAAAAGGAAGGGGAGGCTGGCAGGAATCCAGGAAACCTTAGCGATGAAGTCAGCACACCCAAATTATTCCATACAAATCTCCATTTTCCAAAAGATGGGCCAGGTCCATAAATATATCCACAAGCCCATCGGCTAAACTTGTAGACGCCTACCTAAATATTTCAGATGTGGGAGTAGAGCATTTACTGTGTTAAAAAGCCATTTTTACCCATCTCTTTATATCACAAAGCAATTATTGCTCACCTGCCACTTTAATTTGTACTGACAACCTAATGTCGGATACTACCAAAGAAAACAAATGAAAAATAGAAAGAATAGTTAGTCTCCAATATGACATATGTTTATGCCAAAAAGATTAGTTAAAAATCCATCTTCCTCTACCTGAATTTAGAGGATGTTTGAGGGAACTGTCAGGAAAATCATTACTAATGAAGTACCAGACTATGTGAAACAATGGTTACAAAGGAAATTTAAAAGACAAATGCAATTGCAGATGTCACAGATTTTTCATTAGCAAAGGAAGATGCTGGGAAACTTTATGTTTTTGGAAGAGTCTGTGATAATTACAAGAGCGCTATATCTTATCCAATCCTGTATTCCCATCCAACTCTCAGCCTTTTCTCTCTACTCAGACTCCTCCTACTATGTCTGGGTACTTGACCTCTCCTATAAAAACTGGAAAGGAAATTACTGCGATCCTCCATCCCTGCCAACCAAATGCCAGACCTACTTTTTGGCTAGCACTGCCTATGATATTAATAAACCATCCATCCTTGAATTACCCATTCGAAGTGACCTACAAATACGCAAACCAGCATAACTCACCCAGCTCCCTGAGGCGTCCCAATATCCCACCCAGGAGCCCACAAGAAGATAGCTTTGCCCATGAAAGGGATGGGGCTCAGTCTAAAGATATATACCCAACTATGCCTGTGGCCACTGGGTTCTCGCACGGGGAGTAGGGAGCAGTGAAAATCACAAAGAGGGGATGAGAAAGACAAAGAGCAGGAGTGGGGGCCCAAGGGTGGTAGTTTGTGAAGTGGGCTCAAATGATTCATCTCTCCACACCGATAGGCCCTCCGTGCCCTTTGTCTAGTAACTTGATCTTTTTAATGAAAAAGCCTGGCTATGCAAACAAGGAATAATGGGAAGATATCGCAGCAAGAAGAAAAGAGCAAGAATTCACCATCCTCAGACTTCTCCTAGAACATTTTCATCTCAGTTTCTTTTTACTGCCCATGTCAACTTGAGAAACCAGACTTGCAGTGGCTTGGCCCATCCCAGACTTTTCTTCCTCCCAAAGTTCACGCATTGGCCAACGTTGTCATTCCCCATTTGCTTGGTGCTAATAAAAAGAGCAATTGTATCTCATGCTTGCATTGGCAAGTGAATGAGTGACTGGGAATGTGGCTCCATGACTACTATTTCTATAAAATTTGTTTTAAAAAAACATTCAACAAAAATACTAATAAAAACCTTTATGGTGAAGGACTATAAATCTATGAAGTGGCTCAGAGTCCAATTTCCCTTTTTTACATACATCAAATACCAAGAATCAGACTCACAACAGTTGTGAGATGGCTTAGTGAGACCCCAAAGATGTACCAATCCCACAGGTTGGGATTCACCTCTGAATCCACATAAATAATATTCCCATTGTATCGAGTGTGGTTTTAGTTAGAAAAACTCTAGTTCTTATATCAGGGACAGGTAATTAGGATTATTTTGCTTTGAGCAAAACCCATGAAGCTGAAAAAGTCAACTCATTTGTGCAGAGGGGAGGGAACTCTGCCAAGTCCTGAGATATAAACCTGGACCTGGACCTCAGCCTGTGCAGGAGATAGGAGGACAGCCAAGGCTTTTGACTCTACACTCCTCCAGGAATCCAGCCTGTGCAGCGCCAGGGGGCCTGAGAGCCCATGGAGACAGAAGGATGCAACAGTCAGGGTGACAGCATCCTCTCCTAGCCAGGGACAGGGCAGGGCTCCAATCTCTGTGGGAAATTAGTGTGCAGACTCGGGGCTGACGAAGAAGTCTCTCCTAGGGACTGCTCACCCAAGGTCTCAGGAGAGATGAGGGTGCGACGTTTTCAGATGGGGTAGGCAGCACACCTGGGGCTCACCAGACTTACAGTAGAAGAGAATGGAAGTCACTGCAGATCCCATTCACCCGTGGAAATGGGCTGCCCTATACACCAGTTGGAATAGGCTGAAGGACTGAGCAGGACTGAACCTGCAGGTCGATGGGCTTTCTACCCACAACTGGGCCAGGCTGGGATGGACACAGCCATGGTGAAAAAGATACCTAGAGGCAAGATGGGCAGCAGCCCAGGTCCATTTCACATCAGTGAGGAAGCACTGCAGCCCTTGTGACTAGAAACAGTACTTTTATTACAGGTGCTGCTGATGGGCTGAGTCAAGTGTTAAACGATGCGTTTGCTGTTGAATAGAAATCACTCCTAAAGCCTGTACTCTGTTCATTTCTCAAGCATTTACTGAGCACGAGCAAGATGTTGGCATCTGAAGATGAGCAAGTGGTAAATGCGAACACATCAATCCTCGCCACGTGTTAAGGGACCACAGAACGTTTCAGACCCCACTCGTAAGCTACTGCCTTTTTTTTTTTTTTTGAGACGGAGTATTGCTCTGTCACCCAGGCTGGAGTGCCGTGGCGCAATCTTGGCTCACTGCAACCTCTGCCTCCGGGGTTCAAGCGATTCTCCTGTCTCAGCCTCCCGAGTAGCTGGGATTACAGGCCTGTGCCACCACACCTGATTAATTTTTATATTCTTAGTAGAGACAGGGTTTTCCCATGTTGGCCAGGCTGGTCTCGAATTCCTGACCTCAGGTGATCTGCCCACCTCGGCCTCCTAAGGTGCTGGGATTACAGGCGTGAGCCACTACGCCCGGTGCTGCTTCTTTACTTCGTATTCAACAAGGGAATCCTTGCTTAGGAGTCAAGTTTTACATTGACAACAGCCTTTCTGAGTTTCGTTATTTGTTTGTTTGCTTTTTTTTTTTTAACGAAGTTTTAGCTCCACGGCTTTTTAAAAAATATGAAATTCACTTTACATGTTTTTTCTAAGTGGATTTTATAATGTATGCAATATGGATAGTGTTAAGACTGTGTAGCAGGTTTCAGGATCTAATGACTTTTTAACTTAGCACTTTGGAAGCTATAGAATTAATAAGAACCTTTTGTTTTTTACTTAACACTTGGTGCCATTTTCACATCACCAATATATGATACACAAATGCAGCTAAGGAAGACACTTTATACTTTCTCATTGTTTCTGTGAATAGCATAGGGCAGTCGTCCATTAAGTTGAGTAATACATGGACCCTTTTTATAAGAAACCAATTTCACACACTTACCTCTACTCATCTTTAGACCCTACCTGCTCAGTAAGTTTGAGGGTGGAGTAGAGGATGTGCCTGTGGTGGTTCATTTCCTATGTCAACCTGACCGGCCACGGGGGTGCTCTGATTAAGCATTATTTTGGGGTGTGTCTGACAGGGTGTTTCAGCTGACAGCAGCATTTGAATTGGTGGATTCATAAAGTAAATGGCTCTCCCATTGTGGGTGGGCACCATCTCATCTGTTGAGAACCTGCACAGAACAAAAGGCAGGGGAAGGAGGAATTGATCCTTTTGGCTTCCTGCCCACCCACCTGAGCTGGTACAGCTCATCTGATCTCCTGCCCTTAGACTGGGAGCTACACCACCAGCTTCCCTGCTTCTCAGGGCTTCAAACTTCTCCTAAATTATACCACTGGCTTTCCTGGGTCTCCAGCTTGCAGAAGGCACAGCATGGACTTCTCCTCTTCTGTAATGGAGTGAGCCAATTCCTGACAATAGGTCTGTGTGTGTGTGTGTGTGTGTGTGTGTGTGCACGCATGTATATGTAAAGGGTTTGTTTTATTGGTTCTGTTTCTCTGGAGAACCCTAATAGGGTGCTCTTGGAGTGATTTCTATTCAATACCAAATGTATCAGATCATCAGCATGGGCAACTTGTTTTAAACTGTAATATTTCTTAAACATGAATGATCGAAAACTAGAAATAAACTCCTTCTGATTAGAGCACTGCTGCAACTATAAAATTAAAATAATATCTAAAATAAACACAATCAAAACAGTAAAAAGTCACACAATTTCAAGTTAATATATCTATGCTAACATGGCAGGTGGTGATGTGACTATACCTGTGACTGCTGAGGCACCTGTGGTCTGGGTCCGGCCTGTGCCATGACCATGAGTGCCATGAGCTATGTGTTTTCCCAACACTTCTCTCCACTCACACCATGGTGAGTCTTTGCTTAGACAGCACTTAGGTGATAATCTAGACCCTTCACATGGAGAGAAATCTCACTGTTTATATCCTAGGTCTACCTCGATTCCTTTTTGCATCGGCATGTGACAAAAATATGAGTCTCTGCTGCTTTGCTACGCCAGGGTGTCTTTAACACAGCATGCCCACGGAGTGCTTATCACTGTCTGCTTAATCAATTTCACAATGGAGCATCTCCTCACTGTCTCTAACTTCAGTCCCTCTTCTTTTCAGAGGCAGGTGCTGAAATGCCTCCCAAAATCAGACTTGGAATGATAGTCCCAGATTGTGCCAGGTTCCAAGAATCCACGTAGAGTTTAGGTTCTAAAACAATCAACCAAGGCAAAAATATTAAAGTTTAAATTATGCTTGAAATTTTCCTAAATTGCTAATCAAGTATAAGATACATGGCTTTATCTACACAGACCTCTACAGTAATTATTTTGCTCGCTTAAGTTTAAGAACCACTGAAACAGACTGCTACAGACTGAATGTTTGCATCCCCTCAAAATGTATATGTTGACAGGCTGGGCATGGTAGCTCACACTTGTAATTCCAACACTTTGGAAGGTGAAGACTGAAGGATCACTTGAGGCCAGGAGTTCAGACCAGCCTGGCAAATATAGCAAGACCTCAACTCTACAAAAAATTTAAAAATTAGCCAGGTATGGTGGCACATGGCTGTAGTACCAGCTACTCAGGAGGCTGAGGCAGGAGGATCTCTGGAGCACAGGAGTTCGAGGCAGCAGTGAGCCATGATCATTCCCACTGCACTCCAGCCTGAGTGGTAGAATGAGACCCAGTCTCTCTCTATATATAAAAATATGTGTGTGTAATATATATGCACTTTATCACACAGATATTTTGCATATGTAATGCAATTCTGTAAATTCAGTGTTGCATTGAGAATTAATTGTCCTTCCATATATATATATGGAAATCCTAACCCTTAATGTGATGGTATTTGAAGGTGGGGGCCTTTGAAAGGTAATCAGGTCACCTCATGAATGGGATTAGTGCCCTTATACAAGAGACCTCAGAGAGCTCCCTCACCACATCTACCATATGAGAACTCAGTGAAGACTGTATGCTATGAATCAGGAAGTTGGCCCTCACCAGACATCAAATCTGCCAGCTCCTTGATTTTGGACTTCCCAGCCTCCAGAACCATGAGAAATAAATGTCTATTGTTTATAAAAGCCACCCAAGCTATGGTACTTTACTATAGCAGCTCAAACTGACTAAGCCACAGGCTTAAAAAATGAACAAAAGGGAATTTTCTCCATAGAAGTCTGGGTATCTAAACCATCCCCATGTTAGACAACTATAGTCCCTGGGTTGAATGGGACAGCAGTAGAGAATTCTAAAGTGTTCTTGCTTGCCGGAATTTACTCCCTTAGTTTCTAATATTGGGCATCTAAACTTAACCTGTGTTAGTAGATGCAGTCATGTTGTGAAATCTAAACGAGAAAATTGTGGAGTCTCATCCCAGGACAAGTATATAAAGTAAGCTGTTAAGTTAAAAGTGCACGCAATGCAATTCTGTAAATACAACGTTGCATTGAAAAATTAATTGTCCTTCCTTGTTTAGTCCTATAATCAATTCATCAAAAGATATTTCCCTAAAATCTTTTTGCAAATAAGGTCAATTTTGTTGAAATATCCAATTCTGTATGTATTTACTGAAGAAAAAAATGAATCTTATTAAAAATCAAGGATAGTATACTGTGCCCAAAATATCAGATTTTCATTGGGCTGAGAATCAGGAGAAATACATGTGGCACATAAAGGTGCCACCTGAGAAGAAGCAAAAGGAACGCTTGGTTGTTAAGACAGAGAGGCTGAAATATGATGACAGATCTCGTACCCTAAATCAAACCAAACCTACAATCAGAATATCTGGTCTGCATAATTTTCCCAAAAACATTTCAACTTGGTGCATTTAGGCCCTCTTAAAGCAATATAGTCTCTGTAAATATTCCATTAAAAGAATCAAAATGATTAAGATAATTTAAAACTTGTTTAAATGTAAAAATAACATTTAAAATTAAATAAATGTATAAAAATAATCCACATGATTGATTGTGTTCAATTGTTCCCTGGTTGTCCCCACTCAACTCTGGTCTCCTATCATCAAGAGGAACTTTTTTTTCTATATTAATTGCCTTTGTTCATTCTACAGCCACTTGGCTCTGATCATATCACTCCCAATCCCTCTGGTTATCCCACTAAGAAACCTGGAAGTCATTCTTAATGCTTTCCCTCTCCCTTACCTCCATATTTAAGCAACTGCAAGCCCTGATAGTTACTCTGGGTAAACCCCAAACTATCCCCTCTTCACCTGTGCTGCCACATCCAGTCCAGACAATCAGCATCTCCCACCTGCTCTATTGAAGCATTCTTCTAATTTTGCATCCACTCTTTCTTCCTGCTGAGCTCTTCTCCGCTCAGCAGCCAGAATGACCTTCTGAAAAAGCAAATCTATCATGAACCTTGACTTAATCCTTTTACTTACTGCCCATTTCTCCTGGAATCATGGCTGAATCCCTCCCAACCTGCCAGGCATGTTCCCCATGACCTGGCCCCTGCCACCCTCTCCAGCCTCAGCAGGGGCTGCTCTCCCCAACTCACTCCATCAGGTCTCTGTGGCCTTGCAAGGGCTTCACGCATCCTCAGCCTGGGATGACGCCTGTTCCTCCCCATCCATCTGGCCAACTCCACCACCCTCAATGTCCTTTCATCCTAGGAAGCCTGAACCCCCTATCTCTCTAGACCACTCCCCTTGTTACACCTTCTCGGGACGAGGTAGGCGGGATGACCCCCAATGATGTCCACGCCCTGATCCTTAAAACCTATGGATATGTTACTTTACCTGAGAAAAAGGAGTGCAGATGTGATTCAGCTAAGAGTCTTGAGATGGGGTGCATACCCTGGGTTATCCAGGTGGGCCTAGTGTCATCGAAAGAGTCCTTAGAAGCAGAGAACCTTCCTCGCCTGCAATCAGAAGGCGATGGGAGGACAGAAGACAGAGGATGGGTCAGAGAAGTGACATTGCTGGCTTTGCAGATGGAGGAAGGGGCCATGAGTCAAGGAATGTGGGTGCCTCCAGAAGGCGATGGGAGGACAGAAGACAGAGGATGGGTCAGAGAAGTGACATTGCTGGCTTTGCAGATGGAAGAAGGGGCCATGAGTCAAGGAATGTGGGTGCCTCCAGAAGGGGGAAATGTCAAGGACATGGATTTCCCCCCAGAGCCTCTAGAAGGAACACAGTCATGGCAACAGCTTGGTGTTAGCCTGGTGAGATCTATGGCAGATCTGACTCAGGGAACTGTAAGAAAAGAAATCGGTGTTGTTTTAAGCCACTAAGTTTGTGGTAATTTGTTATACAGCAATAGGAAAGCAGCACATACGGTGTTTGCGGTATTTGTCATCACTGTAATATTGGTAATTACTGAAATCATGTGATGGTTAAAAAACACAGACCCTGGAGCCAGACAGACTGGGTCAACCTCCCACCATCCCACTCACTAGCCAAGCTCCTTGGGACAAGTTAACCTAAGAGACTCACTAAGTTTCCATCCCCTCATCTGTAAGAAGACGATCATCATGCTTACCCCCAGGGTTGCATTGAGAATAACATGAAATAATATGAGGAAAGTATTTAGCACAGGGGCTGGCACAGAGGGGGCCTTCAGTACAAGTGAGCCCCAGTGAGTATTATCATTGTTACTTGTGGGATTATTTGTTTTCCCCTTGAGGTTATAAGCTCCGTGAAGACAGATACCATGACTTTATTGCTCATGGCTATATTTCCAGGAATAAGCACAGAGCTTATCAGAGCAGGTATTCAAGGAAGAAATGAATGAATGGGTCTATCTGTGAACTACTGACCCAGTGTGCCCCACGAAATATGCTGGGCAGCTGCTACCTATGCAGGCATTATGCCAAGTGCTGACCAATAGAAAAGGGGAGGGGAGCGTCTCCTATTTTCTATGAGCTTTCAGCAGCCCAGGGTTTCCAACACGTATATACAGGGTGACAACACAAGACAGCATGGACCAAATGGTACAAGAATGTCAAAGTAGGGGGCACTCTAGAGGTAAGAAGATGAAATGGTGACATTATCTTGGATGGTCTAGGAAGCTTTCCTGGAGGTATGAGATGTGAGTGGGTCTTTGACTCTATGTGAAGTTTCTATTGGATGGGAACAAAGAAGACAAAACATTCTGGGGGTCAGTAAGTGGCATTAGCAAATGTACAGAGACAGGCAGTTTAAAGATCCTCGAAAGTGTCATTTTGACTTAGATTAAGAATTAATGCCAAGGACTAGGAGACATGAGCCTGTAAGAGAACATTTGGGTTGGTTTTTAGATGGTCCTGGATGCCAGCTAAGGATGATGGATTGCCCCCTGAACAGAAACGAGTGTCAGTGAAGATATCTGATCCAGGGTGTGTAACAAACTGCAACAAGTCTACAGCGTAATGGCAGCACTGGGCCAAAGAGCTGTCTGTGATGGTGAATACTGAATGTCAACTTAATTGGATTGAATGATGCAAAGTATTGTTCTGGGTGTACCTGTGAAGGTGTTGCCAAAGGAGATTAACATTTGAGCCAGTGGACTGGGAAAGTCAGACCCACCCTCAATCTGGGTAGGCACCATCTAATCAGCTGCCAGCACAGCCAGAATAAAAGCAGGCAGAAGAACATGGAAAGACTAGACTGGTTTAGTCTTCTGGCCTCCATCTTTCTCCCATGCTGGATGCTTCCTGCCCTCAAACATTGGACTCCAAGTTCTTAAGCTTTAAGACTTGGACTGGCTTCCTTTCTCCTCAGCTTGCAGATGGCCTATTGTGGGACCTCACCCTTGTGACTGTGTGAGTCAACACACCTTAATAAACTCTCCTCTCTATATACATCTATCCTATTAGTTCTGTCCCTCTAGAAAACCCTGACTAACATGCTATCCTAACACATCATGTGCTGATTATTCCTCGTTTTAAAAAATTGGAGAACAAAATGATCAGATGCTGATCTTCATTTTGAAAACCTCTTTTGAATGTGCTGCCTCCCTGGTATGATCTGTGTGCTTCCCAGGGTGGTCTGGAGACCTCAGACTGTTTGCTCTCCAAGGAAAAATCATGGTCACCCACTGACTTCCTCTTTTCTCACAAATGGAGGACAAGGTAGTTCTTCCGTTGTAGGTTTCATCAGGAATTTATTAATCTCCCTTCCAGGGGTGTTAGCATTTCAGTCTTGTGCTCAGCCATCTTGCAGTATTGAGAGTGGAATACAGGGTAAGTCATATCCTCAACAGTCCTTGCCAAGAACACCAAAATCTTAGCCTGTGGGTGATAACCCTTTCCATCTAAACATAATACCAGCCTCTCTAAAAAAGGGCAAGCTGGCCTGGTGTGATGGCTCACGCCTGTAATCCCAGCACTTCAGAAGGCCGAGGTGGGCAGATCACCTGAGGCCAGGAGTTCAAGACCAGCCTGGCCAATATAGTGAAACCCTGTCTCTACCAAAAATACAAAAAATTAGCCGGGCATGGTGGCGGGTGCCTGTAATTCCAGCTACTCAGGAGGCTGAGGCAAGAGAATTGCTTGAACCCAGGAGGTGGAGGTTGCAGTAAGCCGAGATCACGCCACTGCACTCTAGCCGGGGAACAGGAGTGAAACTCCATCTCACAGAAGAAAAAAAGCAAGTTTTGTCCCATCAGGGGCTGACACAGACACGGGGACCAAAGCCCAGCCACCTCCTGGGACTCTCTGCTGTCAAACAGGAAGGTACAGATCTTTCTCCACCCATGCTCTGCGATGCCAAACTCTATTATAAAACATTTACTGGAGAAAGGTATCAAACGGGAATTTATTTCTATCACAAATAGCACCCAAATATTTCCCAGATAGTTTGTGCAATCAGTCGCATGCACCTTTGCAAAGTTTTAAATGTTTCCAAACTTTTTGGAAATGTATAGTGATTGATACAGGCCTTTAAGTTTAGTATTACTGCTCATGCCACATTTGCACCTGATTTCCAGCCTTTTGTGGTATTCTTGATTGGTAAGTCATTTGATTTTATCTTTTATTAAAGGCCTTTGAATTTAGCACAATGCTGAAATGATTCATCAATCATAATAAAAGACTTCAAAGGGATACAAGCTAAACTTCAGGATTCTGAGGAGCATACCGGACAGTGAACTTCTTGTATTTCAACTTCAGGACAATAAGCCTAGTGGAGGATTTTGCTCTAAAGACATAATGAATATGTTAGTCACATCTAAAAATCATCTGCTGTCCACATGTTCAGATTCATATATGTATATGAATATATATATAATATACACACATATGTGTGTGTGCATTTCATCTGACATTCACTTATTCTGTAGCAAGATATGTTTTCGGCTATTCTTTTCTACTGATCCATTCCCTGAGCATCAGAGATCACTGTAAAAGAAAAACAAAGTGAATTCCCTTGGGTGGGAGCCATGCTTGGCCAAATCCAGAAAAACTGTGTGGTGCTTAATTCCAGCTTAGTCTACATAGGCCCTAGTTTGAAACATAAAGTTGAAATCCATCAAGCAATTGTTTTCAAATCAACATTTCAGAAACATTTTTCAGTCATACTTACATGAATTCAAAATGTTTTCAAAGTATTGAGTGTTTTGCTGTATTACATTTATAAAAAGGCAAAAGATAATCAGTGTGTGTTGATAATGTTAATAGAGATTTTAGAAATGATGATAGTGAAGTTTAAAAAAGGAACACCAACCAAACATAAAGAACTCTCTTTTCAAAATATCAATTTAAAATACAGGATCTCCCATGGCTTACAATGGACTCAGTAGTGAGGCGCACAAACAGCAGTAAAACACACCTCTAAGGCATACAGAAGAAAATAGATAACTAAATATCCATAATGCTGGCCAGACTGTGATACATAGCAAAATAGAAGTATTTATTCTGTAGCAAGAAATGGAGGCTGCAAAGGAAAATGCACTCTGTTCTCACTAGGGGAATCTGGAGGCTCTATACACGGTAGTTTCAATTTTTTTTTTTAAACACCAGGCTCAAGTGACCCACCCATATTTGATTTTATCTTTTATTGAGGGCCTTTGAATTCAGCACAATGCTGAAATGACTCATCAATCACAACAAAAGACTTTAAAGGGAACCAAGGTAAACTTCAGGATTCTGAAGAGCATACGGGACAGTTTCTTGTATTAGACTCCATCTCCAGCCTCCCCAAGTGTTGGGATTACAGGCATGAGCCACCATGCCTGGCCAGTAGTTCTATTTAAATTAGATCATAAAAGGTAGGTAAGATTTCAAAAACCAGGGAAGAAGACCTCAGTCAAGAACAACATGGCCATAGACTAAAGGCGTGAGACTGGATGGCACAGCTCTGAGACAGGGTGTCTGGGGACTGAGAGCACCTGTTGCTAAGGTGATAAATTAAGATCAGATTGTAAAGAGCTCCAAATGCCATGCTAAAGAGTTAGAACATTTCTCTGCAGGACATGGGTCCGGAGAAGGTTTTGAACAAAGCACTTTAGACAGATGAATCTGAGGGTAACCCTAAAGACAACATGGAAGCTGGAGAAAGAGGAGGAAAGATTCTCTAAGAGATAAGTGCACTGGCTTACACAAAAAGCAGGTGGGCTTACACCTGGAAGGTAATGATGGAAACAAAAAAGAATAATCAAAATTCAGTAGTATGTCAATATCCGCTAACTGACACCATCTGGAATGAGGGGAAATGATTCAAGACTTTCCAACTGGGACAGGTGTAGAGAGAGGGGTGTAATCTAGGAAGATGGAAAATGCAAGAGAAAATCAGATTCTGAAAACAATTAAGTAATTCCTGATTCCTTTCAAATAAAAGGTGAGGCCTGATGTGAGTCTTAAAGTCTTCAAGTTCGCTGGTTAAAGAGAAAACAGTGGGGGAGGGAAGCGCAGTCCAGCAGGATGCAAACAGGTGAGCAAAGCCACAGGTTAGAACATGCAAGCTGTTGAGGAAGGCAAGAAAAGGGGAAAGGGGCATAAAGCTGGGCCACGTGCCAGGAACAGTGAGAGGGTGACCATCAAAAATCAACAACAAGATCAGTGACCACTTAGACGTAGAGGATAGAGGTGTGGGGGCAGGGTGGACCGAGAAAGTCTCTCAGGTTTCAAGCTTAAGTGACTCCGTGGCTTTTGTGCCCACATTTAAAATGGAGAATAGATGTGAACAATCAAGGAAAAATGACTGATGCTGAGTTTAAGGCACCTGGGAGACAGGGGGGATAATTGCTTCCCAGAGACAGAGGTGCAGTGCCAAATCTGGGGAAAGGAAGACCCAGTTTAAAGATAAAAGGGTTGTTACCCTTTAGACAGCAAATAAAACCATGTGTGTAGGTGGTATCGCTTTGAAAAAGCAAAGAGAAGGAAAGCCCACAGATCTCTCTACAGACAAGACAACCAAAGACTAAAAACCATTTAGATTAAAAGAAAAGAAAGAATCTTACAGTAGTGTTGTAAAGAGGTATTAATATGAAAAGACTAAATAGAACTAACATCAACAGCACAAAGGACAATTTACAGCCTTATTCATTAGCATGCTGCTTACTGTTCCACTGACAATTTTAACCACCTGGTTAAGCAAAATCTTTGCCTTCTTTTTTTTTTTTTTTGAGACAGAGTCTCACTATGTCACCCAGGCTGGAGGGCAGTGGCACGATCTCGGCTCACGACCTCCCAGGTTCAAGCAATTCTCCTGCCTCAGCCTCCCGAGTAGCTAGGATTACAGGTATGCACCACCACGCCCAGCTAATTTTTGTATTTGTAGTAGAGACGAGGTTTCACCATGTTGGCCAGGCTGGTCTCGAACTCCTGACCTCAGGTGATCCACCTGCCTTGGCTTCGCAAAGTGCTGGGATTACAGGTGTGAGCCACCATGCCCAGCCAATCTTTGCCTTTCATTAAAGTCATGAATTTCCTGCCATCAATGGAAATGTCTCTTGATGACCACAGGGATATCAGGAGCGATGCATCCTGCTTTCTGTCCCCAAGTTCCAGTGCAATCAATGTTTTACACATCAAACATTCCAGTGGAGAACGAAACTCATAGAACAAATTAGAACAAATTAGAAAATATTCATCTAATGCTCTATCCAAAGATAAGCAAGGTCTTGATCCTACAATTTTGTTAAATTCTGTTAAATAAAGTTTAAGAGTGTAGGTGTCCTTTATTAACAAAATCCTTACCTTTGGAAAATGGTCTTTTTTGTTTTTGTTTTTGTTTGTTTTTTGTTTTTTTACAGAGCTGGTGAAATGCACCAGGCTAACTTCTTGTCACCAGGATTCATCCATAAAACTTTTGTGGGTTCCCCCTGAGCAGCCCTTGGAGCTCTCTTCTTGAGACTCTCATAAACATAGAAAGTGTTCTCATTGTTCAACTCCCACTTACGAGTGAGAACATGCAGTGTTTGGTTTTCTGTTCTTGTGTTAGTTTGCCAAGGATGACATATATACCATGGAATACTATGATATTCCATAGTCCCTGCAAAGCACATGATCTCATTCCTTCTTATGGCTGCACAGTATTCCATGTGTATATGTACCACATTTTCTTTATCCAGTCTATCACTAATGGGCATTTGGGTTGGTTCCATGTCTTTGCTATTATGAATAGTGCTGCAATGAGAGCATCAGGACAAATAGCTAATGCATGTGGGGCTTATAACCTAGGTGACGGGTTGATAGGTACAGCAAACCACCATGGCACACATATACCTATGTAACAAACCTGCATGTTCTGCACATGTACCCCAGAACTT
The DNA here is from genome assembly GCF_028885655.2 of Pongo abelii. Taxonomy (NCBI): domain Eukaryota; kingdom Metazoa; phylum Chordata; class Mammalia; order Primates; family Hominidae; genus Pongo; species Pongo abelii. Next base: position 46,131,839 of record NC_072007.2, read on the forward strand.
AAAGTAAAATAAGAGAAGGAAAATGGTAAAAGGAAGAAAAAAAAAAGAGGCTGGGCACAGTGGCTCACGCCTGTAATCCCAGCACTTTGGAAGGCCGAGGCAGGCGAATCACGAGGTCAGGAGTTCAAGACCAGCCTGGCCAATATGGTGAAAGCCCATCTCTACTAAAAATACAAAAATTAGCCAGGCATGGTGGTGCATGCCTGTAATCCCAGCTGCTCAGGAGGCTGAGGCAGGAGAATCACTTGAACCCGGGAGGCGGAGGTTGCAGTGAGCCGAGACTGTGCGATTACACTCCAGCCTGGGCAACAGAGCAAGACTCCATCTCAAAAAAAAAAAAAAAAAGAAAGTGAATGACACTGCCTTACATGGGTGCTCTCTGAGGAGCCAAAACCACATTTAGCAGAAGCCTGAGAAATGCAGCATCTCAGTCAACTCCAAGAAGCACAGCAGCGCAGCAAGACCTGCCAAGAGCTCTCCCTCCTGAAGCTCCATGCAACAATGCACAGCTAGAAACTTTTGGTCTTCAGTTATCAAATGGAGCAACCAGTGTAACCAAAGTCAAATAACCTCATGGGCATGCTGACCACCCTTGGTGAAAGACATGCCCAATGGTCCAAACCAGTCACACTGATGGGGCTCAAAGGCAGACAAGAGTCCCAGCCCAGATGAACCCTTCACACTGGGCGAGAGCAGCTCACTCACAGCTTCCCACCCCGAGTTTTCTACCTCCTCTCTCTCTCTCTCTCTCTCTCTCTCTCTGCCTGCTGCCCCCCACCCACCCCGGTCCCCAGGGAGGCTGTGTCCTTCTTTCATTTCTTGTGTCAGGTTTCGGGCTGACACGTGGTAATTGATTCCGTGGCTGGTTAGACGGGCGTTAAGTGGGAGGGATGAAGTTTCACTGAAAACAAATAGCACTTCATGGGTCTGACCTTTCCTCTGGAAGCTTTTGTTGTGGTCGACTCTAGGCTGTGCAGTCCAAACCTGTGTGAGCTAGTTGTGTCTATGTCGGCAGTTCCCCAATTCACCTTCACCAGCTCCCAGTGTGCAGTGACAGCTAGATTGTCTCATTGTCACTTCTGGCATGATGACAGCCCAGCGTCAGGTGGAGGCAATGATTCACACCTGAGAATTAGTGTCCCAGAGACTGAGACTTGCATTCAGAGAAAAAAAAACAAACAATCCCATCAAAAAGTGGGCTAGGGACATGAATAGACAATTCTCAAAAGAAGATGTACAAATGGCCAACAAGCATATGAAAAAATGCTCAACATCACTAGCGATCAGGGAAATGCAAATCAAAATCACAATGCAATACCACCTTATTCCTGCAAGAATGGCCATAATCAAAAAATCAAAAAATAATAGATGTTGGTGAGGATGCAGTGAAAAGGGAACACTTTTACACTGTTGGTGAGAATGTAAACTAGTACAACCACTATGGAAAACAATGTAGAGATTCCTTAAAGAACTAAAAGTAGATCTACTGTTTGATCCAGCAATCCCACTACTAGGTATCTACCCAGAGGAAAATAAGTCATTATACGAAAAGGATACTTGCACATGCATGTTTATAGCAGCACAACTGCAACTGCAAAAATATGGAACCACCTAAATGCCCATCAATGAGTGGATAAAGAAAACGTAGTGTGTATATACATATATATGTGTGTGTGTGCATATATGTGTGTGTATACATATATGTGTGTATACGTGTGTGTGTGTGTGTGTGTGTGTGTGTGTGTATATATATTTATGATGGAATACTACTCAGCCATAAAAAGGAACAAAATAATGACATTTGCAGCAACCTGGATGGAATTGGAGACTATTATTCTAAGTGCAGTAACTCAGGAATGGAAAACCAAACATCATATGTCCTCACTGATGTGTGGGAGCTAAGCTATGGGGATGCAAAGGCATAAGAATGACACAATAAACTTTGTGAACTTGGGGGAAAGGATGAGCGGTGGCAAGGGATAAAACACTACACATTGGGTACAGTGTACACTGCTCAGGTGATGGGTGCACCAGAATCTCAGAAATCACTGCTAAAGAACTTACTCACGTAACCAAACACCACCTGTTCCCCAAAAAACCTATTGAAATAAAAAATAAAAAATATTTTTTAAAACAGGACTTGCATTCAATAAATAAGATGGCTAAATCTTGGATAATACACTTTGTCCAAGTGCAACTTCCAGTTTAGGGCACAATTTCAGTTCCAGCCACCCAAAGGAGGCATCAGCACTAAGCTTTACCCACGTGAAGTTCAAGGTTCCCCCAATGAAACCTTTGGGTTACAGTCATGCCTGTTCTCTGCATTCCCCACATCCTCCTTCAGAACTAAAGGATGCCTTTTCCCAGGGCTGAGAGGGATGTCAGTGGCAGCTTTCAGCTGTCTATCCTCTGTAGATGCTGCCTTTGGCTGAAGGGAGCCACCTTACCCAGGATTACACCCTCTTCCTGTGACAGCCAGTGTCCAATGAGCAATAGACCAGGAGCATGATGGTCTGAGCCTCCAGCCCCAGCTCAGCGTGACTCTGAAGGCCACGCCAGCTTCCCATAGGATGACAGTGGCACTATCAAATTCTTATCTGTCACCTCCTGCTTCCTTTTCTCCTTGATCACAGGAGTGGCCCCAAACAAACTTCCAGCAGTCTAGTCTCCCCCAGGGGTCTGCCTCCTGGAAACCCAGGCTAGGATTTTGGAGCCATATCGCCCACTCCCTAGCCAGCAATGACGACCCCATCACATAGCCCCTCACTCAAAGTAGCAGTGGACACTTTGGGAGGCCAAGGTGAGAGGATCACTAGAGGCCAGGAGTTCAAGACCCGCCTGAGCAACATAGTGACATGCCATCTCTACAAAAAAACTTTAAAATTAGCCACATGTGGTGGCACATGTCTGTAGTCCCAACTACTTGGGAGGCTGAGGCACGGGGATTGCTTGAGCCCAGTAGTTCAAGGCTGTAGTAAATTGTGATTGTGCCACTGCACTCCAGACTGGGTGAGACCTTGTCTCTAAAATAAATAAAATTAAATAAAAAAGTAACAGTGGAATTGTTAAGACTTTCACCAGAGTGAACTGGGGGACGGTTACCAGGGAGAGGAAATGCAGGAGCCTGTGCTGAGTTGAGCATCAGCTGTTTGAGAAATACATACAGGAAAGAGGAGTGATAAAGTCAATGAGATTGCCTGGCTGTTGCTGAAGACAAGTGATGTTTGGGGGACTGACAAGAAAAGGCTGAGGACACTGACCATGAATTAAAGGCTATGAGTGAAAGCCTGTGAGTGACCAGCATGTGAAGGGACTCTGTTACTCATACTTGAGAGGCAGAAAAAGCTAAGGATGGGGCTTAGAATTTAGTTACAAAAACAGCAGAATGTCACAGAATTTTAACCCCCAACTAGACAAGTCTGCTATGGCCAAAATCAGAGCTCCCACTGGGAAGGAATGATATCTTGATATAGGGGACCTTGAATCCCTGGAACCCCTGAACTCTCTGAGGCTCCAGAACAGGCTCACCCAGGGGAGGGCTTGCACCTCCCTCTTGCTGGAAGACACTCTACAGAGACCTCTGCCTACAAGACAGCACATACCCAGGATCTATCCCCTCTTCCTCTTCTAAGTCTACCCACAAGACATTTTACACCCAAGATCAATCTCCTCTTCCTCTTCTGGCCCCCAGGCCAATGTCAAGAGGATAGACCCTGAAGGATCTGCAAGACCCACAAATGTGCTGGTGGGAGCCAGGAGAGGGTGGCGGGACTTGGTCCTCAGGGCTCTAGGTCAAGGGGGTAGAACACAAAGTCAGATAAGGGAGTTTATTACACTGGAACATTCTCTCATGATATAGGAAGTAATACCTGCATTCGTCTGCCAGGGCTGCCGCAACAAAGTACCACAAACTATGGGCTTAAAACAACAGACATTTATTGTCTCATGGTCCTGGAAGCTAGATGTCTGAGATAAAGGTTATTAGTCACAGTTCTCCAGAGAAACAAAACCAAGAGAGATAGACAGACAGATAGATAGATAATATATAGATAGTTGATAAATAATAGGTTAGATAGATAGATGACAGATAAGTAGATAGATAATAGATGGAGATGACAGATGATAGATAGATAACAGATAGATAATAGATAATAGAGATAGATTAGATAGATAATATAGATAGAATGGATAGATAATAGATAAGTAGATAGAGATAATAGATAAATAGATAACAGACAGATGATAGATAATAGAGAGATGATAGATAATAGAGATAGATTAGACAGATAGACAATAGAGAAAGAGAGAGAATAAATGAAGACATTTATTTGGGAGAAAGCTCACATGATTATGGAGGCTGAGAAGTCCCACAATCTGCTGTCTGCAAGCTGGAGACCAGGAGAGTTGTTGGTGTAACTCAGTCCAAATCCAAAGGTCTGAGAACCAGGGTAAGTGCTGGTGTAAGTCCCCAAGTTCAAAGGATTGAGATCCAGTAGGTTTGATGTCCAAGGTCAGCAGAAGATGGATGTCCCAGCTCAAGAAGAGGGAGAGACTTCTCCCTTCTTCCAGCCTTTTGTTCTACTCAGGCCCTCAGTGCCTTCCCAGTGGGATGCTGCCTGGTCACCACTGAGGGCAGATCTTTTTTACTCAGTCTCCTGATTCAAATGCTGATCTCTTCCAGAAACACCCTCACAGGCACACCCAGAAATAACATATTACCAGATATCTGGACATCCCTCAGCCCAGGTCAGTTGGTACATACAACTAACCATCACAGAAGGCAGGGTTGGTGTTTTATTTATTTATTTATTTTTTTTTTTTTTTTTTTGAGAGGGAGTCTCACTCTATCGTCCAGGTGGAGTGCACTGGCGCAATTTCGGCTCACTGCAACCCCTCCACCCAGGTTCAAGTGATTCTGCCTCAGCCTCCCAAGTAGTTGGGATTACAGTCATGTACCACCACGCCCAGCTAATTTTTGTATTTTTAGTAGAGATGGGGTTTCAGCCTGTTGGCCAGGCTGGTCTCTGATCTCGAACTCCTGACCTCAGATGATCCGCCCACCTCGGCCTCCCAAAGTGCTGAGATTACAGGAGTGAGCCACCGCACCCGGCCAGGGTTGGTGTTTTCTGAGACCTCTCTCTCTGGCTTAGAGGTGGCCACCTTCTCCCTGTGTCCTCACATGGTCATCCCCCATTCCTCTGTAACTGGGTCCAAATTTTTTCTTCTTATAAGGACACCAGTCATTGGATTACAACCCTCTCATATGACTTCATTTAACCTCTTTAAAGACCTATCTCCAAATATAGTCACACTGAGCTACTGAAGGTTAGGACTTCAACATATAAATGGAGACTGGGGGTGTAGAGAGGACACAATATCTCAACAAAAATTATGAGGTATCAGCATGATGCTGGGATGGTTCTTGGAAGCCGGGAGCAAGCAATAGCCATACTAAGTGAAGCAGGAATGGCAGAATTATCATGGCAGACGCGGGGGAAAAGTCAAAACACTCAGAGTGGACAGCTACAGTGGGCACACCTCTTAAGGCCAGAAAATGTACCAGAGGCTGTTCTGTGGGAGGGTCCAGCGGGTATATCACTTACCAAAGTACAAAGAAGTGTGCCAATAAGAGGTGCCAGCATTACTGAAAACCTCAGTGGTTGCCATTCTCTGTGGGCCAGGAATGATGGTAGGAGACATCTAACAATGGGGATGACAGGATCTCCAAATATCAGAAACCAGGCAGCTATGCACAACTATCAGAAGCCAGACAGATAATAATCCTGAGCGTCAAGGTCAGAGTGCTACCCTCTGCGAGTCATCAGGCATAGTTAAGAAAAGATTGTTAGAGAATTGCATCCCTTAGAGGCCAGGGAGAGCAGCAACCCAAGTATCACTCAATCTACAGCATCAGAAGAATTCACGTTTGGTGGTCAGGAAGCTGAAGACCACTGGCCCAATAATAAACCAGGGTTCTCAGCCTAGTTTCCGGATCTGAATGAATTTCAGACCCAGAATGGTTGACATTGATACACAGAGACTTGAAGCATCCTCATGGCCTCCCTATGATATGCCTTTGCCTCCCAGGTAGTAAGTAACAACCAGAACCAGTTCTGGTTCATAGTAGGGCACTGGGGCACTGCCTAGTGGAGCTGTGAGAAGAGGGTCACCATCCTCCAGACCCCAGAATGGTAGATCCACCAACACCTTGCACCATGTGCCTGGAAAAGCAGTGGACACTCAACAACAGCCCGTGAAAGCAGCCGGAAGGGAGGCTGTACCCTGCAAAGCCACTGAGGCAGAGCTGCCCACGACCACAGGAACCCACCTCTTGCATCAATGTGACCTGGTTGTGAGACATGGAGTCAAAGGAAATCATTTTGGAGCTTTAAGATTTGACTGCCCTGCTGGATTTCAGACTTGCATGGGGCCCAGAGCCCCTTGGTTTTGGCTAATTTCTCCCATTTGGAATGGCTATATTTCCCCAATGCCTGTACCCCCATTGTATCAGGAAGTAACTAAATTACTTTTGATTTTACAGGCTCATAGGCAGAAGGGACTTCCTTATCTCAGAAGAGACTTTGGACTTGGACTTTTGGGTTAAAGCTGGAATGAGTTAAGACTCTGGGGGACTGTTGGGAAGGCATGATTGGTTTTGAAATGTGAGGACATAAGATTTGGGAGGGGCCAGGGCAGAATGACATGGTTTGGTTCTGTGTCCCCACCCAAATCTCACCTTGAATTGCAATAATCCCCATGTATCAAGGGCAAGACCAGGTGGAGATAATTGAATCATGGAGGTAGTTACCCCTGTACTGTTCTCATGACAGTGAGTGAGTTCTCACGAGATCTGATGGTTTTACAAGTGTCTGGCATTTCCCCTGCTGGTACTTCTTCTCCTGCTTGCCACCACATAAGACGTGACTTTCACCTTCCACCATGATTGTGAGGCCTCCCCAGCCACGTGGAACTGTGAGTCCATTAAACCTCTTTTTCTTTATAAATTACCCAGACTCAGGTATGTCTTTATCAGTAGCATGAAAACAAACTAATAGAGGGTGTTAGCAACTCTCCACCTCCACAGATTTCTTGGTGTGTGAGATAAGAGCTATCAGTGAGAAAGGACAAGGGAGAGTTTCTAAAACTGTCCACCCCAGCCAAAATAGTAAATCAAAAATAATAGTACATTCTGGGGTAGGGGTTAGGGGAGGTTTGGATCTTAAAGCTTAGAACTATCCTTAAAGACCTTAAGGGTGCAGGGGTATGCCCCCTCTCATATCACCATTTAATTAATTTGGTCCCTGCAGAAACCAGACAGGTCCTGGAGGATGACAGACTCCTAGTAAACTCAAACAAGTAGCAGCCCACAGCTGGCTCTGAAGCTTCCTTGCCATATATTGTATCTTCACTAAAGCACAGGCCCCAGGTACCTGCTGTGCAGACTTTGACCTGGGGACTGTGTTCTTTTCATCTCTATCAGAAAGGAGGATCAGAAACAGTTCACAGTCATTCAGAACACACAACACTATTCACTTAAGAGCACTGACCCAGGGCTATGTTAACTCTCCATAACGTGTCATCATATTGTCTGAGGACACCTGGCCCACATGGACCTCTGCAGAACATCATCGTGGTGATGACACTTGTAAACCAGACCCAATGAACAAGAAGTGGCAAGTGTGCTGGGACCTTTGCAAGTCAGACTCATGCAATAAAGAAAGAGGCAGGAAAAATTCTATGAAGCTTCAGGGGCCTGCCACATTAGTACACTTTTAAAAGTCCAGGATCTGCAGCATGCCAGGATATCTTGGCCAAAGAAAAGAACAAATTCTACATCTTACTCCTCCTAAAACAAAGAATGTAACACAACACTCTTTGGATTCTGGAAATATTAATTCCACAATTGGGAATATTGATCACACCCACATAGCAAGGGACCCAAAAGGCTGCCAGTTTTGAATGGGAACCAAAACAGCAAAAGGTCCAAGCTGCAAGGCAACTGGCCCCATAGCTTGGCCAAAGGACCCAGTAGTTTCTAAGGCATTAGAGGTAGTGGTGACAGAAAAAGATACCCTGTCGTGTCTGGCAATCCACATTGGCAAATCACAACTCAGACACTTAGAGTTCTAGAGCAACACTGTGCCAACTATAGCAAGAACAATATAACTTTGAAAAGAATAGCTCCTAGCATGCTGTTGGGCCCTGGAAGACATGGCATATCTGACCATGGGACACCAAGTATCAGTCATTCATGATGAGCCAGGTCCTGTCACACCCACAAAGCCACACAGCTGGGCAAGTGCAGCAGTAATTGATGGAAAGATGGAAGCGGTATATCCAGATCACGGCGTAGCAAGCTATGCAAGCAGGTATCTCAGACCCCGCATTATTCATCATTATTGCATCAGTGCCTCTCTTGAGCTCACACCTATGGCCACATGGGAGGTCCCTCACGACCAGCCCATGGAGGAGGAAAATACCCAAGATTAAATCAATAAGTCAGAGTATTATTGACCCATAAGTCAGCTGAGTTTGAGGATACAAGCCAAAAATAGCCAGTGACTGCAGTACTGCCTCATTCAGGAGCTGGCCTTGAATGACAGTGGAGAGAGGAAATCTAGGGGACAGAGCTTTGGACTATGCACACAACACATTGAAGGGGAATTGGAAATTGCTAGTGTGTAAATATTATTAGCGTCACACACTTTGATTGAACTTGGGTAGACAACAATATCCCCAAATCTAGCTGAGCCTTAGAATCAACTGAGAAGCTGTTGAAGAATGTGCATACCTAAGACCTACCCCAAAATGACTGAAATAGATGCTCCAGATATAGAGCTCAGAAACTGACATCTTAAATAAGATCCTTAGGTGATTCTGATTTTGCTGGTCCTTGGACTGGTACCAGGAAACATTTGTCTAGGCGATTAGCAATGCCATAACAAAAACAAAAACAAAAACATTAATAATAAATGCAAACACATATAACATTATGTGCTTAATATATACTTACCTTTAAATTCTCAGAACCACTTCAGGAGGTATCTATTATTATTAATCCCATTGCAGATGAGAAAATTGAAGTTAAGTGACTTACCCAAGGTCACAGAGCAAGTGAATGACAGAGCCAGTGTTTTAAATTAGTCTTACTCTACAGTTTTTCTGCTTAACCATAATGCCATAGGGGAAAAGACAGTCAATAAAGGAGAAGGGAGCTGAAAAATCTGTAATCCAAAAAGCACATACAGTATATAGGGCCAATTTCTGCATTTACCTAAAATGAAGACAAAGTGTTTTTCCAAATAATTTAACTCCAATAGCTGAATCCATTTACAATAGCATGTGAGCACCACCTAGTGGCTCTGTAGGGCTGCTTGAATAGTAAGCGCTCTCAAGTACAATCAGCTCAACAGAAAAGTTATTAAAATTTAGTAGATGCAAGTTTCCAATTCCAGAAGGACAAATTCTATGACTTCAAAAATGTTTAAAGACATAGTGAGACTATACAAATTATGGAAAAGATCAAAACAGGTGAAGTCAAAAATAGCAATAGAACTGATTACATATTAGGGTTTTTTTTAGTGAAAATACAATAAAACATGAAAGAGAAAAAGCCATATGCAAATCATTTTTAAGTTTAAATTCTGATAATGAATTTACTTCAGGTATACACTAAAAACTTTTTTTTTTTTAGATAGGGTCTCACTCTGTCACCCAGGCTGCAGTGCAGTGGCACAATCTTGACTCACTGCAACCTCTAAAGTGATTCTTGTGCCTGCCTCCCAAGTAGTGGGGACTGCAGATGTGCACCACCATGCCCAGCTAATATATTTTTTTTTTTTTTTGTAGAGATGGGGTTTTGCCAAGTTGCCCAGGCTGGTCTCAAACTCCTGGGCTAAAGTAATCTACCCGCCCCAGCCTCCCAAGGTGCTGGTAAAAACCTTTTGACTCATCACCTTTTCTAGGAATGATCCTAATTCAGCATCTTCTTCCTGCCCAGGCATTAAGAAACCATCTGCTCCTGCCTCTCTCCCACGAGACCTCAAAGCAACCCAACGAAATAAAAAGGGCTGGAGATTTAGAGGTCCACTTCCAGTCTTCTCTTCTTCTCTCTGATTTCTGTGAGGTTCATTTTCTCTCAAGATCTATTGAATCCAAATATACAGAGCCAAGGCAAGGCAACCTCAGTGACAGGCAGCGTCAGTTCTGAGTACACACCATGGGGGCCAATCTGGGAGGTGAGAAGCAAAGGCTGGAAAGAAAGCAGCAAGGGCCAGGAGAAAGAGATGATGTTGAGGTCCCAGGAATCTAATTCAGAGCCAACACCAGGACATAGCAGAGTGAGAAGACAGAGTGTGGTTCCATGAACAGAACCTGGCCTCCATAGCCTCTGGTGAGGTGATCTTTCCAGGGCCTAGAAGGCATCAGCGTTTCTTGGGGTTTGTTTTGTTTTGTTTTGTTTTGTTTTTTGTTTTTGAGACAGGGTCTCACTCTGTCTCCCAGGCTGGAGTGCAGTGGCACAATCTCAGCTCACTACAGCCTCCACCTCCTGAGTTCAAGCCATTCTACTGCCTCAGCCTCTCAAGTAGCTGGGACCACAGAGACGCCCCACCATGTCTGGCTAATTTTTGTATTTTTAGTAGAGACAGGGTTTCGCCATGTTGGCCAGGCTGGTCTTGAACTCCTGACCTCAGGTGATCCATCTGCCTCCGCCTCCCAAAGTGCTGGGATTACAGGCGTGAGCCACCGCACCCGGCCATCAGCGTTTCTTAAAGCTCCTACTCAAACTGATATGGTTTGGCTGTGTCCCCACCCAAATCTCATCTTGAATTGTAGCTCCCATAATCCCCACGTGTGGAGGGAGAGACTTGGTAGGAAGAAATTGAATCATGGGGGCAGGTTTTTCCTGCTCTGTTCTTGCAGTAGTGAAAAACTCTCAGGAGATTTGACAGTTTTATAAAGGGCAGTTCTTATGAGCTGATGGTTTTATAAAGGGCAGTTCCCCTGCACACGCTCTCTTGCCTGCCACCATGTAAGAAGTCTCTTTGCTCTTCCTTCGTCTTCCATCATGCTTGTGAGGCCTCCCCAGCCCTGTGAAACTGAGTCCATTAAACCTCTTTTTCTTTATAAATTAGCCAGTCTCAGATATTTCTTCATAGCAGTATGAAAATGGGCTAATATATCAGCATTAAACAGAAGAAAAGCTCTTCCGCAGGATTTACATGTGGATGAACCTCGAAAACACGACACTAAGTGAAAGAAGTTGGATACAAAAAATGACACGTTGTATGGTTCCATTTATATGAGCTATTCATAAATCCACAGAGATAGAAAACAGATTGGTGCCTGTAGGAGCTGAGGGGGAGGAGGGAACGGGGAGAAATTGCTTGATGGGTCTGGGGTTTTACTTTGGAGTGATGGAAATGTTTCAAACTAAACAGAAGTGTTGGCCATACCACATTGTGAATGCAATCAATGCCACTAGTTTGTTCATTTTAAGATGGTTAATTCTATGTTATTTGAATTTCACCTTAATAAATGTGTGTGTGTGTGTGTGTGTGTGTGTGTGTGTGTGTGTGTTTGTGTGTGTGTGTGTGTGTGTGTGTGTACACTTCCTTCTGTGGCCAATGTCAGATATATAACAAATAAAAAATTCTATCTTATGTCTTAGGATTTTAGACCAGGATATTTTAAAGTTTGAATATTATGATGGTTGACTTTGAGTGTCAACCCCTCTTCTGCTGAAAAGGAAACCCACATGGTTTGGCATTTGACTAGAATAACTGGGCTGCCCCAGCTGTGTCTGTGAGGTGTTTCCAGAGAAGACTGGCATTTGAGCCCACGGACTGACAGGGAAGACCCCCTTGGTGTGGGTGGGCACCATCTGATCAGCTGGGGACTCTGATGGAACAGGAGGCAGAGGAAGGGCAAATTTGAGCTTTCTTCCAAAGCCAAGACATCTTTCTTCTCCCACCCATGGACATCAGAACTGCAGGTTCCCCAGCCTCAGGACTCTAGGACTTGCACCAGTGTCCCCCAGTCTCTTAGGCCTTCATCCTGGAATTAAGAGTTACAACATTGGCTTCCTTGCTTCTGAGACCAAGGAACTTGAACTGAGCCATGTCACTGGCTTGCCTGGTTTCCCAGCTTGCAGATGGCCTATCATGGGACTCTGTAACCTCCATGATCAAGTGAGCCAATTCTCCTAATAAATCCCCTCTTATATCTCTCTATGGATAGACAGGTAGCTAGATAATTGATATATATTAGATAGATAGATAGATAGATAGATAGACAGACAGATAGATAATAGGATAAATAAGATAGGCAGACAGATAGAATAGACAGATAAATAGATGGATGGATATGTAGACGGACGGATGGATAGATGGATAGATATGTGGATGGATGGATGGAAGGAAGGAAGGAAGGATGGATGGATGGAAGGAAGGACGGATGGATGGATGGATGGATGGATGGAAGGAAGGAAGGAAGGAAGGAAGGAAGGAGGGAGGGAGGGATGGAAGGATGGAGGGAGGGAGGGAGGGAGGGATGGAGGGAGGGAGGGAGGGAGGGAGGGAGGGATGGAGGGATGGAGGGAGGGAGGGAGGGAGGGAGGGAGGGAGGGAGGGATGGATGGATGGATGGATGGATGGATGGATGGATGGATAGATGCACCACAGCCAGCTGTGGGCTGCTACTTGTTTGAGTTTGCAGGAGTCTATCATCTTCCAGGACCTGTCTGGTTTCTGCCGGGACCAAATTAATTAAATGGTGATATGAGAGGGGCCATATTCCTGTATCCTATAGGTCTTTAAGGATCGTTCTAAGATTCAACATCCAAAAGATAGATTGATGGAGAGATAGATAGATAGATAGATAGATAGATAGATAGATAGATAGATAGATAGATAAATGGATGGATAGATGGATAGAGAGATAAAGACAGATCAGATAGACAGATATACAGATAGATAGATAGATCCATCTTCTAGAGAACTCTGACTAAAACCAATACTTTGTGAGAATCCTTTATAAAATGTAGCTAGTGATCTTGGACAACCCTCTAAAGTAAGAAGGTCATGAGCCTTCTCTGCAAACAGGTTTTGACAGTGAGAAGGGAAAGAAAATAGTGACACCTGGACTCCTGGGAAGGAAAAGAAAACTCATTTTTAGCAATGAAGTTGCTAAAAGAAGCAACTAGAAAACAAGCTACTCCAACTTCAGATCTTTGCTTGGTAAAGCCTCTACTTTCAGGTGAGTGGGGTGGGTTTTCTGATGAGAATCAAGAAGGCCAGCCTCTCTCTCTGGGAAGCTCCCAGCTTCATGATCCTGTGGCAGAAGAAACCCAAGTCTGGAAGAATCCAGGGCCTCATCTGAGCCTTTCTCTCCAGCATCAGAAGGAAATCCACAATTGGCTGACAAGCCCGCATTCCAAACACACACCCAGTTAATGAAAACCACACACACACACAAACGAGAGATAGGTTCTACCTGCCTGCGACAATCTGGAATAGAAAAAGCAGATGGAAAATAGCCTTGGGACTTTATCCTGAATACTCTGCACCTAAGGAGGAATTGAGTTTCTCAAAAATAAAGGCTTTCTGTTTACAAACATGCTGTTTTTGCCAAAGAGAATTCTTTATTTTAGGTGCTTTGGGAAAACTGCAGAGTCCTCGGGTTTGTGGCCAAAGACGCCCAAATGTTGCAATCCTAAACCTTTGGCAGCGACAAAAACATGTTGGCAAGTGGAAAGTTTTCAGCATGGGACTTTTCATGTTGTTTTGTTTGGGTGTGTGTTTGTTTATTTGCTTGGTGCCAAAGGGTTTCCTCCACATCTTCCCAGAACCAGAGAGCATGTTGGAGCTCCACTTGGGATGCTGGCCCCAAACCACCTGCACTCCTATTGTACGTCCTGTATGGTTTCAGGCCCCCAAAAAACAGCCTTTGAGCTCAGGGAGACACCTCTTTCCTACCTCCAAACCCTAAGTGAAGCCTCGGACAATCAGAGGGGATGACATGAAGCATTTGGCCTCCGTGGCTGTGGACTTCATGAGGGCTGAGTGCATTTCTGAATTTCGGTCTCTGATCAACCCACAGTTCTGTTGTTCCCCGTATCTCGCCCTAGCAGGCCTCATTTCTAACTCCATCTCCCCGGCTGCTACCTGTGCTGCGGTAGTCGTTTGATATATGAACTATGGTTTCCCGCCTGTTAAAACTAGACATTCAAAGACCAGCCTAGCAGAATGTGGACACAAAGAGCATGGAATTCCCAGATAGATCTTTACATTGTAACAGAGCAGGGATGATCATCTTGAAAATCAAGGCTTTTGATTAACAAGACTTGGGTACTTTGTAACTCAGGAGGCTAAGCCTTGCCCTGGGGTCTGAAGTTCTAGCCATGAGAGAACAGAGGAGGGTCCAAGTGCCCCGCCCAGACCCTGAACAGGCCGAAAAGGGAGGAAATGCTGGGGAGAGGACCTAAGCTGGATGCAGGACCGAGAGGGTCAGCATGGAGAGAGCCAGTCAGTGCTCAACCGTCTGTCACCACCTCCAGATGGGGAGCTGAGAGGGAACAGAACCTGCACCCCCATTCAGTCCTGTGGATGGTCCAGGTAGCCAAGATGGCCCCTTGAGCTCAGGGCTGTTGGAGTCTCGCCTGCTAACAGTGCTGCATGAGGCCCATCCCACCTCTATGTGTGTGTATCTCATCAGCACCTCGCACTCAGGAAACCCACAGCTGAGGGCCACTGCCTCTCTCCCCTCCTCCCCCACCTCCCCCTACTCCAACCCAGGTCCCCTTCCTAACTGGCTTTTCATGAGAGCTGCACCTTTTGAGTCATCGGAGATTCCTTGCATCGGCTTTGCAGTCTCTGTCCCCTCTGAGGCTCACTGATGGTCAGATGCTGAGCCTGGCACCTTTTCCATCCACCAATGGTGCCACTGCCTGGCTCAAGTATCTCATTTTATGTCTCTAAATGAAAACAATTCAATATTCCCCTAATTGATACCTCACCCTCAGTCTCCCCACATGAATCCTCATAACCTCCTCTCCTTGTTTCTACTCTGGCTCCTGTTTCTGTCTGCTGGCCTTTTCCCTCTCTATTCTTCCTCCTTCTTTCCCATTTTCATATGTGTCGCCAGCCCCATGTAGTGCCAGACAGGCTACATTTTTTCAGTGTCTCAAAGGCAAGGGTGACAGTCTCACTCCTTCAAGCCTTCACAGATGTTGTTCTCTCTGCCTAGAACATGTTAACCCCTTTCTCCCTTTTCTCCTTCTCATCTTTCAGATGTCCTGGGTGCCACTTCCTCCAGGAAGGTCATCATGCTTTCACCAATAGGTAGCAGAAGCACTGATTCCCATGGGCTGAAACTATAAGGAAACATATTCATGTCATTTAACAGGAGCCCAGAGGCAGCATGGGCATCAGTGGTGCTGCACCATCATCAAGGACCCTGTCTCTTTCCCTCTTGTTTCTTTGTCACCCCCAGTGCTGGCTTCATCTTCAAGCTGTAGTAAGATGTCTGCCCCAGTTCTAGACACCACATTCAGACACTTGGTATCTGGAGGGTGAAGGCAGTTTCTCTTTCTGTACCTGCTGTCAGGCATGAGGGGACATTTCCAAGACAATGCCCTCTTTCCTCCCCCTAACCAGAACTCCCTTTACATTTCGTTGGCCAAAATTTAGTTCACATGTCTGTCACTCCGCCAACCACCGGTGAGGGGAGTGGCAATAATCTTGTGAATAATTCGCTGTTGGGCCACCTCTCAGGTTGAGTGGGCTTAGCTTTCCCCAAGGCGCTGGCTGTGCTGAAAGCGTGGGGACTTGATCAAAACCCACATTCTGGCTCACACCTGGAATCCCAGTGCTTTGGGAGGGTGAGGTGAGAGGATCGCTTAAGGCCAGGAGTTTGAGAGTAGCCTGGGCAACATAGCAAGACCCTACCTCTACAAAAAAAAAAATGCTTTTAAATAATGCAGATTCTATTTGGAAAGAAGTGGAAGGCAACAGGCCATCCCGCAGCATTTGTTCTCCTTTGCATTTGGCTCTAAGTTCCTTTCGGAGTCTCCTCTTCCTCCTGCATACTCTAACCTGAAGGTGAGAGTGCACTGCCCCCACCCCTGCCCCCTGCCTGGCCCCTCCTCCCCATCATCTCTTCACGCTGAAACTCCATCTCTTAAAGCCCAACCTTGAAGGCCAATTCCAAAATGAGCCTTTTCTGATCCTTCCACCCACACATACTCATCCTGAGTATGTAGACTGATGCTCTCCAATGAAACCACCAAGCACCCTTTCCCACTGTTTTCTGAATATGGGGCTCCTTTGGAAGTTCCTTAACAGCCCAGCTGATGTGACTGACAGCTGCACTCCCTCTCGCACCTGGCCCCTGATTCGCACATGTTGGGTGTTGTGAATTCGCACATGTTGGGTGGGCTAATATTGAGTGTCAACTTAATGGGATTGAAACATGCAAAGTATTGTTCCTGGGGGTGTCTGTGAGGGCGTTTGCCAAAGGAGATTAACATTTGAATCAGTGGACTGGGAAAGACAGACCCACCCTCAATGTGAGTGGGTGCAATCCAATCAGCTGCCAGTGAGGCCAGAATAAAAGCAGGCAGAAGAACATGGAAAGACTAGACTGGCTAAGTCTTCTGGCCTCTATCTTTCTCTTGTGCTGGATGCTTCCTGCCCTCAAACATCAGACTCCAAGTTCTTCAGCTTTGGGAAATGGACTGGCTTCCTTTCTCCTTGGCTTGCTGATGGCCTATTGTGGGACCTCACCTTGTGATCGTGAGACTCAATACTCCTTAACAAACTCCCCTTTATATCTATCCTGTTAATTCTGTCCCTCCCTCCAAAGAACCCTGACTACTACAGGTGTGCTATAAATGGTTGTGAGTGGGTGGGCAGAGCACTGAGCCCAGAGTCCACAGCCAAGCATTTAGCCTGCACTCAGCTGTGCACCTACTGTGTGTACTTGGGCAAGTTACCAGGCCTCTCAAATATAAAATAAGGCTCTTAGATCAGATTTCTCTGAGACCCTTGACAATTCCGTGTTTGTTACTTAGGGCTGCTGCTGCAACAAATTACCAGAAACTGGGCAACTTAAAACATCAGAAATCTATCCTCTCCCCCATTCCAAAGGCCAGAAGTCAGGTGTCAACAGATGTGGTTACCTCCTGGAGGCTCTGAGGGAGAATGTGCTCCATGCTCTCTCCTGGTTTCTGGGGGCAGCTGGCAGCCCTTGGCATTCAGGGCTTGGAGATGCATCACTCTATGCCCTGCCTCCATTTTTTACATTGCCTACTCTGCTGTGTGTCTCTGGGTTTCAAATCTCCTTCTCATTTCTCTTACAGTGACACCAGTCGTTGGATTTAGGGCTCACCCTAAATCCAGGATGATTTCATCCTGTGATCTTTAATTTGCTGTTATCTGCAAAGACACTATTTCCAAATAAAGGCACATTCACAGGTACCAGGTCTTAGGCCTTCAACGTATCTTTTGGGGGAACGTAATTCTACCCACTATAAGCTGTAGGCCTGGCTAGATATCGTACAGAAGACACAACTAAGGACTACTCAAGGCTGAAATGTTTCCTTTTCTTTTGAGACAGAGTCTTGCTCGGTCACCCAGGCTGGAGTACAGCGGCATGATCACTGCAACCTCCGCCTCCCAGGTTCAAGCAATTCTCCTGCCTCCGCCTCCCAAATAGCTGGGACTACACACATGCACCATCACACCTGGCCAATTTTTTTTTTTTTTCCTTGTATTTTTAGTAGAGACAGGTTTCACCAAGTTGACCAGACTGGTCTTTAACTCCTGACCTCAGGTGATCCACCCGCCTTGGTCTCCCAAAGTGCTGGGATTATAGACATGAGCCACCGTGCCCAACCGTTTCTTTCTTTTTTTTTTCTTTTTTTTTTTTTTAATTACCTGTAGATCCATTTGTGGATTATTCAACTACCCTTAACTTGAAAGTTGAGTGATCTTTTTAACGTTTTTCTCTTTTCATTTCTTAAAATACTGGCAGTGAGTCAGTCTCCAAATTTCAGATACTGATATTGAACACTACCTCCATGCTACAAGATCATTTATTCTGGTTTCTGTTACTGATTCCTGGCCTCCAAGTCCCTAGAAGCACAGCCACAGAGGCCATGTATGCGTCCCAGCTGCCTTTTCACTCCTCAATGCCTTAAGTCCTGACGATGAAGGCAAGGATCCTTAGAAGAATCACACGGAGGCCTCCACGTTTCCTGAGCTCTGTTTAGAAAGAATCAAATCAGTCTCATATAGGCCACAAGGAGACCAGCAGTACCACGTAACCTCAGACATGACACAAAGTGTCCCCAGCACATCCCATGAAAGCATTCTTTTTTAAATGCATTTGCAGTAGGGAAAAGTACTTCTGATACTTCTATATCTAGTTGTACCAAATAATGCATTTGTGCTGTTGATGGATGAGGTGAACAAAAGCAATCCTTTTGCTTCCTTGACGAATGTAGCTCTGCAGGCTTCATGGCTGGCAAACCAATTCTATAGAACCCAATGCTTGGAGACAGAGCTCCACCAGGAAACAAGGCCAAGCTGTGTGCTGCTCTTACGTTATGTCTATTTTAGAAGTTGACTTTGGCAGAGGTGTTGACCACTGACACAATCTATCTACTTCCAGAAAAGATAAGCGGGGAGGGAATCAAACATGGAATTGTCTTTAAATTCTCACTTGGAAACAGACGCCTTGGCTTGAAAAGGGGAGTAGAACACTAGCTTCGATGATGATGAACAAGTTGGAACAAATTATAAAGAAAATATTGAAGCTATAAATAATTTATTTTTAAAGAACCTGTGTGCTAAAATATCTCCTGACTAGGAAATTCTAAAGAATGTAAATCTCCAGATTATAGTCTATCTGAGGCAATGTTTTTCCAGAACTATTGGAATGTGTCTACATAATAAACTCAACAATCTTTTGAAGAGTTCACTGTTAAGAGGACTCCTAGGACACGAGGAGCAACTGGATGATCACACACTCATGGTTGTACCTTCAAGTAAAGAAAAATGAGATCTTTAAATCATCCAAGATGAGGAAGCTCTGTTGCCAGACTGCTCGCATTCAAATCACCAGGAATGTTTCAATCTGATGCCAGCTTTCTCCCTTACAACAGTGAATGGATAAAAAGGGAAAACTCAAAAGGGATATTCACAGCGCCTTCTAGTTCCCATCTCAGTCCTATCTCAAAATACCTGAAAATTCTGCCACAGCCCTTTTTCCTTTACTCTAGAACGAAATGACAAAATTAAACTTTATAAAAGTTTATGAAACTAAACCTTACAAAACCTGTTATTGAGGTTCAACGATATATTTTTAAACTAATAATGTGAATTTTTCCATGCTGAAGAGTCATGTAATTGGGTCACCAAACAAAAAAAGACACAGCTGTAATAGAAACCATTTTGGGGGGGGGGAAAGTCCTGACTAATCACAAAGTGATGCAAATTCAAAAGGAAATACTTAGATTGTATTTTTACCCAGCTGAGTAGTCAGATGTTTGGAAATGCCCTGGATTTTTCGAAATATTTCCAGTTGTTAATAGCAAAACGGCTCAGATGCTTCAGAAAGAACACACACTGAAACCTTTTTTTTTTCCTGTGTACTTTTCTTAATTACAGCTGCTCCCTTCCAACTGCAAGAGGGGATCTAAGTGTAAAGATGTTAAAGCTTAGATGTCCACCCTGAGCTCCACACGGATTTACTTTTATGAAAATGACTGAGAAGTGCAAGTCTGGGAATACGCAGAGAACTTCAAACAAGAGGCTGGAAAAAGTAGGAGGTGATGAAGGAGTTAGCACATTTTCAGTTTGTTTCTCTTACAACCTGTGAGAGAACCCAGACAGTTGACGGGCTCCCGGAGAAAACTCAGGTAGCTGCACTCCAGAGAGTCTGGCGAGGCCCCAGCCAGCACCGGAGACCTGTGGTGAGCTGGCCTCCAGGAGAGAGGGTGGTGACAGCGGCAGCCGAGTTACATGGCGCCAGATCCCAGAGGACGAGCTCTGGCAACCACCTGTACACTCCCCTGCAGCCTTTTCTTCAAAAGTGAAGATGAGGGAGTCTGGTCAACCACAGGTGAGGTGGCAACTCAGAGGGAAGCCTGCACACTGTCAGCTCAGCCAACCCTAATGAGGACCAGACACCCAGAAATATTTGCAGACTCAGCAGGGGCGGGAGTGAGAAGTGGAGTTGGCTGGCCTCAAACCACCACTGGCTGAGCAGGGCTCCTCAGCCAGGGTGTGTCTTCTGGGACTCCCGGGGCAAAAGGTGGCATTAGAGATGCAAATTCAAAACAGGCTGAGGGCTCTGGGGCCAGGTTTTGTCCTGGGTGACTGCTTGGCACTTTCCCCAAAACAGCACACGGAACCTGTGAAAAATGTGCTCTGGTCCCCTTCAACCTCGACCCTGAGGATTGAGGGTGGGAACTGTGGTGGGTTTGCTCAAAGTCCTTATCACCACTCACTGGCATGTGTTCCCTGGCTCAGAGCCTGTCCCTAAGAAATGGGAAGAAAATACACAGCTCCCAAGGAGCTGCTAGCAGTAGAACCCAGAGAGTTCCACACCAGGACCCTCTGAGGCCAGCCTCTCTGGGGATGGCACATGCAAAGGAGTCCATGAGAAGGCTTAACTTTCTGAAGATGTCATACTCAGCTCTTCCTAGGTAAAGATTTTTTTTTTTTTTTTTTTTTTTTTTGAGATAGAGTCTCACTCTGTCACCAGCCTGGAGTGCAGCGGCACAATCTCTGCCCACTGCAACCTCCACCTCCCAGGTTCAAGCGATTCTCCCACCTCAGCCTCCCAAGTAGCTGGGATTATAGGCATGCACCACCACACCCAGCTAATTTTTATATTTTTAGGAGAGACGGGGTTTCACCATGTTGGCCAGGCTGATCTCGAACTCCTGGCCTCAAGTGATCCACCCGCCTTGGCCTTCCAAAGTGCTGGGATTACAGGTGTGAGCCACCACACCTGGCCAAGATTACTTTTTTAGATTGCTAATCTGGCCATCTTAGATTAGAAGTGAGGTCAATACATAATATGTTCCAATCAAATTCTGCAACATAATTTTTCAGTGTTCTTAAGGAAACCCTACCCATGAGCAAAATGGCATTAAGGGCAATTGGTCATTCTTTTTTATTTATTTTGGAAGGAGGGAGAGAAATGAGGGGACTTCATTGTTCCCACTTCAAGACCAGCCCACAGGTTACAAAGCAGAAGAAAGGCAGGGGCGCTCCCAGGAGCCCAGGGCCGTTGTTATGGGCTAAATTGCTCCCTACCGCCACCAAATTCACTGCTGAAATCCTAACCCCCAGGACCTCAGAATGTGAGCTTATTTGGAAACAGGGTTGTTGCAGATGTAATGACTTAAGAGGAGGTCATACTGACACAGGTGAACCCCTAACCCAACATGACTTGACTTCTTGTATAAAAGAATGCTATGTGAAAAGACAAACACATAGACAGAGAGAAGGTGATGTAAAGACACAGGGAAGAGGTGGCCATCTGCAAACCAGGGGGTGCCTTCTTGAGACCACCAGCTACTAGGAGAGAGGCCTGGAACAGACTCCCCCTCATGACCCATAGAAGGAACCCACCCTACTGGCACCTTGATCTTGGACTTCCAGCCCCAGAACCAAGAGATAATAAATGCCTGTTATTTAAGCCACTCAGTCTTTGGAACGTTGTCCCAGCATACCCAGGAAACTAAGGTGGCCACATATGACTTTCATGGGCCCCCGGCACTTTTGTCTTTGTGGGCCCCATTCTCCGTAAAAAAAATCCAGAATGGCTCCACAACTGTGTTGGTATACAGGCAAATAAAATCCAGGCTGGAGCATGTTCATTTTTTCTTCCGATTTTAGAAGAAATGAAAACATTTTCATGGGTCTCTAGAAGTCCCACAGGCCCTTGGCTCTGTGCCTTTCACACCTCATGGAGAAGTCCACCCTGTAGGAAGAGTCACTGAGGTCCCCAGATTGGGTCGGACACCTCCCCGGCCTTTCTCTATTTTGGCACCACATGGAAATTACCTGTTATTGTGTCTAACAGCTCCCTCTCCCCACCCCTGGCTCACACTCCAGCAAAAAGACACGTCTCATTTATCTTTGCAGCCCTGGCACACCTTAAATGCTCAATAAATAGCTGCTGCACCAACTTGAACTGAACAGATAGAGACCTAAGTAACTCAAGGTCATTAGTGAAACATGAAGCAAGAAAAGAGCAAAAGAAGGAGGTTTTGGCAAGAACGGAGCTTTAATAGCTGGAGCCTCAGCTCCTGGTAGCAGAGTGAGGATCTGGGAGCTCGGCCCAGGAAAGTTTCTGAAACTGCAGTAAAACGAGTGTTTTATAACCACCTATTCTGTTCCATTTTTTTCTCTGTCTGTCATCTTTAAATTTTTTTTTCACAGTCCAGAGCTTTGTGGGGTTTATTAATACTTATATCAGTTATACTTTGCCTTTCTTCAAATGAGAGTTTCTCAAATTCTGACTTTTCCACTGAGATTTTCTGACAGTAGATTTGGCCTTTCTAGACCCAACCTCACTTATGGTTCATGACAAGTTTACAACTCGTTCTCATCTTGGGACAATTTCTACTTTTCCTGCTGACCATGCTTCATCTTTGCCATATCTCAGCATGAAAAAAGTTATTTTCTCCACCAGAAACTCACATGAGCGAACAGGAAACCCTTTGTTAGCCCTTCTGCCACCACATAAAATTTTTAAAAAGAAAGAAACAGTCATTCTTCTGGACACTGGGGAGAGATAAACACAAAAACATACAGTATGATTGGGAAGATAAGACTTCTACGTTTCTAATCATGTGTCATAAACTTTCAGAAGAACGTTCCACAGAAAGCACTCAATAGGAGACTAATAGTGTCACACAAGTGGAAGATTCTAAGGACATAAATTTGGGAGGTGCAGGATTAAAAAGGCAAAGACAGTTTCTATAATGCAGAACTTCTGAAATCCTTCAAAGTGCTAACATGCTAAATGAATCTCCATGAGGCAGATCAAATACAGGCACTTCCTAGATTGACTTGACCATGGAATCCTCCTACGGGGGAGTGGGGTACAGAGAGAGGTGTGTGGGGAGAGGGATACATGTTCCAAAATTAATCTGGAAAACACTAGACTAGCAATAGATCTGTCAAGTTTCAAAGTTGAACATTCTATTTTCACAAGAACTTTCTGGCATAAGGACCATTCACTGTGACTATTCGCATGAGGAATATTCACTGTGAGCTGAAGCCATTGGAGAGGGTGTCTTAATAGTAGTGTGATTCGTATTCAGGCTCAAAACACAGCCAGATGGGCCTTCCTTAGTGAGACAGGAGTGTGAGGAGGATGTATTGGCTGGGAAAATCGCCTCAGCAAGGGAAAAAATTTACAAGCTGTGTTTGAAGAGCACCAGAAGACTGGTGTGGAAGGGTTACCACTGATGAAACCAGAAAGAGGAGGAGACATGGGTGGGAAGGAGTGTTCGAACCTGACCATGAGTGAGAGTCTCACCCTGTGGGATGCGTAGGAAACAAGGACTCAACCTCAAGGGAAAGCACAGCCCATGGGTGTTGGAAGAGCATCACCAAATTAGGCACCAAAGGATAAAAATGCTGCTTCCTGTCTGCTTGGCGGGGGGGAAGGCAGTGCCAGTGAGCAGGAGTGTGGACCTGGCATCTGGTGGAGCACCACAGCATAGGGGCAAGAGCCCCAGGCACATCAGGAAAGTCACGTTCCACACCCAGTGCTCCCGTGACTTCCAATAAGCAATTTAACCTCCCAGGGACTCAATGCCCTCACCTGTAAAATAAAAGGAAATGACACGCTAAGGTTTTCCCACTCTAACACCCTGTCGGTCCATGATGATGTGAACTTCCCATCTATCCAGCGCAAGGCAGAGGTACAGGTAATGGGCATTTTGAGGCCAGACACCACACTCCATTCTCTCACTGTCAGCTTCACACAGATGGTGCTGGGCCCACAAACCATCTCTCACACAGATGGGGAAGGCAGCCGTCCCCATCTGGGCAGCTGTGCAGCCAAA